>NC_090653.1:55662086-56262086 GCF_040937935.1 Hyperolius riggenbachi | reverse complement strand
GAAGTCTCATAAAATTCAGGTTTTTATTTAAAAAATCTCTTTATCATCATTGCCCTAACTGAAACGCTGCATCCCCATGGCTGCACACTAACTAAATCCCCCCAAACTCCTCGGGGCCAATTGCAGGGAGTGCTTCCGTGAAGAGGCAGAGCTTTCGTCTGTAGCTCTGCCTCTACACGCGTCCATCAGCGCGGATTGCCTTCTCCACCCACCCCTCTCAGTCTTCTTTCACTAAGAGGGGCAGGGGAGAGGCGGAGATACGCGCGGATTGACGTGCATGGAGGCAGAGCTGCAGCTGAAAGCTCTGCCTCCTCCAGCAGCAAAATCCATGACCAAGAAAGTCGTGGATTTTTGCAGGGGAGTTTGGGGGGATTTAGTTAGTGTTCAGCCACAGGGATGCAGCATTTTAGTTAAGGCAATGATGATAAAGAGATTTTTAAAATATAAACCTGAATTTTATGAGATTTCAGAGTCTCCTTAAATTAAAACTGAAAAGCCACCTGTTTAGTCCGGCATTTATGATCACATAACTTTTTCCCCCGTACACATCACTATGTACTGATCTGAGACAAGCTTATGCGATTGGGTCCTACGTGAGAAACACTTTACAAATGTTTTGTTGTTGTTGTATATAGTTTCATCCTGCTTTGGTATAGGGTTGGATGGTGGTAATTTTGACTCATAAACAGGCACAGCTGTTTAGCTTATCAAAGGATGCCTGAATTAATGACATGGAAGTGTTATAACCCTGGTAATTAAGCGATCATTGTTTTAGATTTGGCCTGTTTTGCCTGTTGCACGTCTTTGATTTCCAGGAAAAAAGTTCTGCCTGTTGCACGTCTTTGATTTCCAGGAAAAATGTTCTGCCTGTTGCACGTCTTTGATTTCCAGGAAAATGTTCTGACTTATGAAAACAAGGTTACACATAGACAGTATAATGGCTTTAAGAAGTGGACACAAACCCCTCATAATAATTATAGGAATGGTATGTCTTGTGGGTTAGAAATGAGCAGACAATGCTTTTTTAAATACCGTATATTCCGGCGTATAAGACGACTTTTTGAACCCTGAAAATCTTCTGCAAAGTGGGGGTCGTCTTATATGCCAAGTGTCAGGTGCGGGGTGTTAGTATTGTGGCAGGCAGAGCTTACCGGGTGCAGCAGCCTTGGCGGAAAGGTCCACTCGTGTCCTCGATCCTTCTATGTTCTCCTCTGTCCCCCTGCATCATTTATGTCCACGGCCCGTGTGTTTGAAAATTCAAAGCTGCAATACAGTAGCATCTTGCGAGCAGCCGCTCGCGTGGGTAACAGGGCAGCTTCCTGATTCCGGGTCACCTGACTGGTGACATGTGCGCTCCACCAGTCAGGTGACCCGGAATCAGGAAGCTGCAGTGTTACCCACGCGAGCGGCTGCTCGCAAGATGCTGTGGTATTGCAGCTTTGAATTTTCAAACGCAGGGGACATGGACATAAATGATGCAGGGGGACATTGGAGGACATAGAAGGACCGAGGACACGAGCGGACCTTTCCACAAAAGCTGCTGCACCCGGTAAGCTCTGCCTGGCACAATACTAACACCCCGATCTTAAAAATCACACCGTGATCTCTTTTCCCTCCCCTGGATGACTGTGGCACGCAGTAATATGCAAAGGTGTATACAGGGGTGGGCCAGGAGGATGGAGGAGGCATGTTGTGAAAAGGGGTAGTCTTATACGGCGAGTATATGCCAAATTCTTTATTTTAACTGGAAAAGTTGGGGGGTCGTCTTATACGCCGGGTCGTCTTATACACTGGAATATACGGTATGCTTTTGCTGAGAAAATAGTAAATTTAGCTTAACATGAGATATTTGAAAATTTGTGCTGAGACAACATTGGTTATTTCCTTTCTTACGATGCACGACATTCATCTCTCATTTATGTTTAATGCTTGTATTTTTGCAAACCCATAAGAAAACATGTCTCATCCTCATATGCATATTCAAATTCACCTACACTTTCCAAATATTTACAAGGATGTAGCATTTTCACACACTTTTTTTTTCTTTTTTACATTTTTGCTCTTCCCCTATGTGGGTTTCATGAGTTTGGGGCTGTGATAATTTGTGCTTCCTCTACAGACTTATCTTGGGAGACAGCAGTACATAACTTGTTATTGTTAATTGTTGTAAGCTCCTCCTCCCTCGTTTAGCCCTCTCCAACCCTATACTTTTGCACACTAGATATGTCTGTAAATCACAGTTTTTTTTCCAGTTGTTGCATAGGCATATTCATAGCTTCACATACGTGGTTTATTCAGCCTAGCTTTTGCCCTCTATTCTTCCTTGCATCAAGGATTTCTCCCAAAAATCAGGTCTTATTATATGACCAAAGTATTTGGGTTTTAATAGTAATATCAATCCTTCCAGTGAACACACTGCCTGGCATGTAAGCTATGATCTTCCAATTCACAAGATTTGGGCAGTTTTGCTTGCAAATTTTTGCATCGAAAATGCTATTTTAGAGTTTGAGAAATTTTCACAAAAAATAAGCTTGTATTTTTGTGTTTTTTGTGAAAATGCAAAAAATGTATATTTTTACTGCAAAAAACTCAAAAAAATATATTTTTTTACTGCAAAAGAGTGCAAAAATGTGACGATGCAGAAAAATAATATTTCTAACACTACCGAATTCAGATGAAATCCGAATAGGCGTTATTTGGATTTCATCCTGCTAATTAATTCACCTGTGTGGGTGGGCAAGGCGGGTTTAATCTTACCCATCAGGCGTCTTCTTTGCTCGTCCCTCGGCGCCTCCCACGATGCGTTCCGATCTGGCATCACATGATTACAAACACTTCCTCCTTCCGGGTTGAAGGAGGAAGTGTATAGTCACGTGACGCCGGATTGGAACTCAACGTGGGAGGTGCCGAGGGACGATCGAAGAAGACGCCTCATGGGTAAGATTAGCCCACCCTCGCCCACCCTCACCCACCCGCACAGGTGAATTAATTAGCAGGAAGAAATCTGAATAACACCTATTCGGGTTTTCATCCGAATTTGGTATTTGAGCATGCCTGTAATTTGATGATTTCACAAATACAGTAGTTTATTTACAATGATAATATTATGTGGAAGCAAAACTGCTGCCCTCTCCTGGCAACAGAACCCTGTGCAGAAAACACAGGAGAGTTGAATCAAACCACCAAAGAGCATCTCAATTTGGATTTAGATTTGTTTTCCAATTTGATTGAAATTATTTGAATGTCCCCCCCTCAATGCAGTACAAAATGATCATCTCAGAAAAAGTTATATCAACATTTTCCAGCTTGCTTGACAACGGTACTCTTTCACAGAGCACACAAAGCATTGTAACCAAGGTTAGCTGTACCAATTAGAGCAATTCCACTGACTGTTTTGGTACATTTTAGCTGGTTTCATATTGAAATAGAAAGATAATGTTCCACCAATGTTAAATAGGAGTTCTGCAGCACCAATATATGATATTGACAATCTTCAAAGGAATCCAAGGTGAGAGGTATATGGGGGCTGCCATATTTATTTACTTATAAACAATACCAGTTGCCTGGCAGTCCTCCTGATCCTGTGTCTCTAATTCCAGGGTTTTGACTCAGACACTACTTTTGCCAGAAGATCAACAGGGCTGCTATGCAACTGGCATTGTTTACAAGGAAATAAATATGGCAGCCTCCATATCGCTCTCACATTGGGTTCCTTTTAATGAAAGGGGTCTGATTAGGCATTGCATTTTTAAAGTAGTAATTAGCAATGATGAGCGAAAATGCCTATATACTTTTTGCATTCATTTTTGCGAAAATAATGTTCAATTTGATTTTCGAGTAAAATTTCCTTTGAAAATTTTCCGTTATTTTTTGCGTTTTTCATGATAAAAATATTATCTTTTTGCATTTTTTGCATTTTTGTGAAATACGCAAAAACGCAAAAATACAAGCCTAATTTTCGCAAAAATTTCTCTAAATCAAAAGTGCATTTTCGATGCGAAAATGACTTTGGCGAAAATTTGCAAGCCACACTGGTAATTAGCCGGTTCATTTACATTTCATTTTATGCAATGAACTTCAAATGCAAATTTTTGGCGTTTCCATACTTAATCACGATTTGGACATTCAATTGATGTAGTATAATGCATTCGTTATTTTGCGTAATTTTTGCATATTTGTGTGCTAACTTTAGTGGTTAATAGCAAAGCCATCATACATGCTATTGTCACCAAAATTGCTACTGTATGTATGTTAAGGAGAATGGTGGGAATAAGTTAAAAAACAGTTTCTAGTTTTTGAGAAAATCGATTTTAAAAATGAAAAATGAATTTGCAAGCTACACTGGTAATTAGCCAATTCATTTACATTCAATTGTATGCAATTAACTTAAATTCCTAATTGTTGGCGTTTTCCTTACCTTTCACTACATGGGATTTGCACATTGTATGTGACAAAAGGCAGCACTGTTGGGCCTTTTTAAAAATGCAGAAAAAAATCCGCTATGGCTTCCATTTTGTGTGCAACGTTCTGTGTGTGAAAGGAGGTCCGTTTTGCCTTTCATCGCCTCCGTGGGGATCCGCACTCCGGAAAAAAGTACCAAGTCTGGACTTACCTTTCAGTTTTCATGCACGGATTCCACAGATCCGTTTTTCTTTACAAGTGAGGACGGACTATATTTAACATCTTTATATGTGGCTCCATTTTTGTCTGCTTTAAAAAATGTACCACACAGATATGGTGGTTTCACCACAATATAAGCCACACAGAGCCCCCTGATGATGTATTTAAGAAAAAGTACAGATTTGTTATGGGAAAGGTGGTATCAGCTACTGATTGAGATGAATTAATCCTGGATTAAGTATCTCTTTAAGAGGTTATTCACTATTCATAGCACTCTGGAACAGCGTGAGTTATATCTCCTTCTGTGCGCTAATAAAGTAGCGCAGCTTAATGACACCACTATGTGCCTCATGCGCGCTAGTAGTGGCATAGCAAGCGTACCTAAGCAACGGCTGATGCTTTCATTAGCCTTACGGCAGTGACGTATCACTATCGGGATTCTTCACAAGCACGGCTGATGCTACTTTAACATAGTATTGGCCTCGCTAGTGAAGTATCGCGATAGTATCGCGGTGATGAACAGCGGTAATTGGGAGTATTTGGTTGTTCCAAATTTGCCATGCCAAATTCAAACCCCAACACTAGAAACTGGAAAAACAAAACCCAGTTTTCAGGTCCTGGTTAAGGTGCCTACTACCCATGTATGACTGTGGCTAGGAGGGACTGGGACTCTATCTCTTGCACAAGAGGCCAAGTGGCCACTTGGGGCCAAGTGCTGTACAGATGTCTTACTTGCAACAGCTAGGTAATGATGATTATAATTTGCTAATTACAATTACACAAAATTCCACAATTATGGCCTTAAGTAAACATGATTTGGACATTCAACTGATGTAGTGTAATGCATTCGTAAATTTGGATATTTTTTGCATATTCGTATGCCGACTTTAGTTGTTAATAGCAAAGCCACCATACATGCTATTGTCACCAAAATTGCTACTGTTTGTATGTTAAAGAGGCACCTAAGTCACAAAAAAATGAGTTTTACTCATCTGGGGCTTCCCTCAGACCCCTGCAGCTGATCGGTGCCCTCGCCGTGTCTCTCCGATCCTCCCGTCCCCGCCGGCGACCACTTCCGGTTTCGCCATCAGGACCCGTCAGGCTGGGAACGCGAGTGATTCTTCGGAAGGCCAGGAAGGCCGCAATAGCAGCATAGGGGGCGATATTGTGGCTGGGAACGTGAAGAATCACTCGCGTTCCCAGCCTGTCGGGTCCTGATGGCGAAACCGGAAGTGGTCGCCGGCGGGGACGGGAGGATCGGAGAGACACGGCGAGGGCACCGATCAGCTGCAGGGGGCTGAGAGAAGCCCCAGGTGAGTAAAACTCATTTTTTTTTGTGACTTAAGGTTCACTTTAAGGAGAATGGTGGGAATAAGTCAAAAAACAGTTTGTAATTTTTAAGACATTTTTCTGAGTTTAAACAGTTCTTTTTTTGACTTGTTTCCACTTGTCTCCTTAACCACTGTTGCATCAACCTCCACAGCTGTACCAACTACTGTTGCATCAACATCCACTGCTGCACAGTTAACAAAGGTATCAATTTGGTGACAACAATGCCATGTATGGAAGCTTTGCCATTAACTGCTAAATTCGACATGAAATTACATGAAAATTACGCAAAATTGCTAATTAACTGTTCCTGATTACGTTTACAAACAAAATTAAGATTTTTCCCGAAATTTTGCATTATGATTGTGCGTCGTAATTGCGAATTACGATGTAAAGTTACTATTATGCCAAATGTTTGATTATCACTATAGCTGGGTGACCCATTCTGTTGCTATGGAGAACGAAGATAAGACAACAGATGGTACACGCTAGAGTAGCTTCTGGTGGGTGGGGCATGGAGGGGATTAATACACTCGACTGAGGCAATCTGGCACTTCAGTCCTTTTGGAGATAAATCAGGGCAGCTACACACCTATTAGATTCTTGGCTGAGACGGCTCTGACTGGTAGTCTCTACTGAATATAAATTAGCATGCCTACAAGGCTTCTTTCAACATTTACCAACCATTTAGTGAAGTTAAAATGGGTACTTTTCACTTCAAAACTAAATTTGTAGGTTAATTTCTAAATAATGATAAGGAAAGAAAACCCAAGTAGAAAATATACATTTATTGGAGCTAATAAATCTGTGCACAAAACCTGCCCTATCTACATCTCAGAGTTTGTTCACAGGTATATACCAGGCCGTCCCTTCTGGTCCTCCAATAACCTTTGCCTAACTGCCCCACGCATTTTCTACTCCCATGCACGCCTGCAGGATTTCTCAAGAGCTGCCCCTACCCTCTGGAACTCCCTTCCACTGCCTATCAGACTTGCCCCCTCCTTCAACACATTCAAGAAAGCCCTCAAAACCCACCTCTTTAACCATTTCAGCTGCCCAGACGTGAAGCTCACTTCCGGGCAGCTGCTCTCCTGCGCGCGATCGCGGGGGCACCCCCGTTGTGCCCCCTGGTAGCCCTGGGATCAGTGAAAGGGAACATGGTTCCTGATCATCGATCCCTGTCTTCCTGCAGAAAAACTGAAGCGCTCACCCGTGAGGCTTCAGTTCTTCTTCCCGGAAAAGTTTCTGCATCCCCCTTGTACTTCCGCTTTGCGAAAAGCACAAGGTGGGAAAACAAAAACGAAGGTGGCCATCTTGTGGCCAAATAGTAAAACTACATCTACACATTATTTACATTACAATTTACACACATAACAACCAACCCATTCGTCGTTTTCACTTGAGAAATGTTCACCTCCCATTCATTAGCCTATAACTTTATCACTACTTATCACAATGCACTGATCTATATCTTGTTTTTTCCACCACCAATTAGAATTTCTTTGGGGGGTACATTTTGCTAAGAGCCACTTTACTGTAAATGCATTTTAACAGGAAGAATAAGAAAAAAACGGAAAAAAATCATTATTTCTCAGTTTTCAGCCATTATAGTTTTAAAATAATACATGTCTCCATAATTAAAACTCACGTATTGTATTTTACCATATGTCCCGGTTATTACACCATTAAAATTATGTCCCTATCACAGTGTATGGCGACAATATTTTATTTGGAAATAAAGGTGCATTTTTCCCGTTTTGCATCTATCACTATTTACAAGTTTAAAATAAAAAAAAATATAGAAATATTTAATCTTTACATTGATATTTAAAAAGTTTAGACCCTTAGGTAAATATTTACATGTTTTTTTTTATTGTAATGGTTTTTTTTTTATATTAAACATTTTATTTGGGTAGTTTTGGAAGGGTGGGATGTAAACAATGGGTTTATAATGTAAATGTGTGTTGATTTTTTTTTTTTAACTTTTAGTTGTAGTACTACTTTTTGGCCACAAGATGGTGGCCATGAGTTTGTTTACATGACGTCACTCTAAGCTTAACATACGCTTAGAGAGACGCATGGGGGAGGTAACAGCCAGAAAAGGCGCAGCTTCCGAGAGAAGCTGTCGCTTTTTCAGCGGTGGAGAAGAATCAGTGATCGGGCACCATAGCCCGATTCACTGATTGCCTGGCTAATGAACTGCGGGCTGGGAGCACGCGTGCACCCGCGCTCTCGTCCACGGGAGTGCGTGGTACCGTGCATGGTTCCTGGACATAGTTTGTACTTCCAGGAACTAAAATAGGTTAAAAATGTATTGTTTATGTCCCACACCAAAATATTCCCCAAATAAAATTTTTAATGGTAAAAAAATAAAAATTACAATAAAAAAAAAGAAAAAATACACAAATAGTTACCTAAGGGTCTGATCTTTTTAAATATGCATTTGAAGGGGGTATACTACAGACATTTTTTTAAATTTTAAGCTTGTAAATAGTGATGGACGCAAAACGGAAACAATGCACCTTTATTTCCAAATAAAATATTGGTGCCATACATTGTGATAGGGACAAAATTTAAATGGTATAATAACCGAGACATACGGACAAATACAATACATAGGTTTTAATTATGGTAGCATGGATTATTTTAAAGCTATAATGGCCAAAAACTGAGAAATAATGAATTTTTTCCATCTTTTTCTTATTAATTCTGTTAAAATGCATTTACAGTAAAGTGGCTCTTAGCAAAATGTACCACCCAAAGAAAGCCTAATTAGTGGTAGAAAAGACAAGGTATAGATCAATACATTGTGATACGTAGTGATAAAGTTATTAGCGAATGAATGGGAGGTGAAAATTGCTCTGATGCAGAAGGTGAAAAATCCCCGCCGGCTGAAATGGTTAAGATGGCATACCCACCACCTACCACTAGTGTTGGGCGAACAGTGTTCGCCACTGTTCGGGTTCTGCAGAACATCACCCTGTACGGGTGATGTTCGAGTTCGGCCGAACACCTGGTGGTGTTCGGCCAAACTGTTCGGGGTTCGCCCGAACTGCGGAATGACTAGCCGAACAGGGTCGAACAGGGCCCCTGTTCGGCCGAACAGGGCCCTGTTCGGCCAAATACTGCCCCCCTATGGGGTCGCAGGCATAGGGGGGGAGCATACCCCAATCGCGGGGGATGGGGTCGGAAATTCCCCCCACCACCTCCGCTAGCGCTCCCCCCTCTGCCCGCTTCCCCATACAAAAGTTTCAGGAAGTAAAACAGTACCGGTGGTACTAGTGAGTGGCTGGCAGTGGGCGGCACTGTGAAGTGAGTGACTGAGGAGGAGGAGTCCAGAGAGTGACGCGTTGAGGGAGGCCGGGCAGCGGGCGGTTCAGCTGTAGTACCGTACTACTGCTGAACCGCCCGCTGCCCGGCCTCCCTCAACGCGTCACTCTCCGGACTCCTCCTCCTCAGTCACTCACTTCACAGTGCCGCCCACTGCCAGCCACCCACTAGTACCACCGGTACTGTTTTACTTCCTGAAACTTTTGTATGGGGAAGCGGGCAGAGGAGGGAGCGCTAGCGGAGGGGGTGGGGGGAATTTCCGACCCCCCCCCCCCCCGCAATCGGGGCATGCTCCCCCCTTATGCCTGCGACCCCATAGGGCCCCCAAAAGCGGGATGTTCGGGGAGTTCGGGGTTCGGCCCGAACATGCCGAACATCGCGGCCATGTTCGGCGAACTTTCCCGAACCCGAACATCCAGGTGTTCGCCCAACACTACCTACCACATAGTAACTCTCTACTGAATATTTATTCTACATCCATACCTAGTGTGTCCATCTCCCCTCCCCTTAGATTGTAAGCCTTTGGTAGGGTCCTTCCCTAGTGTATCCTACTTGATCGTGTACCCCTTTCCTATGACAGCCTCATACTTGTATTACGAGTTCCAGCCAAACCAGACCAAAATCGCATGATTATGTATTTTGTACCCTGTTTGCCTTGTACAGCTTTGTCCTATGTTGTATAACCTTATTATGCCTGTCATCCTTTGTATCACTGTATGTACAGTATTTCATGTCCAGAATATGTTGGCGCTTTATAAATACAATAAATAATAACTATAATAGTCAAGCTAAGAAGTAGATAATCAAAACCTAAAGTACCTTTTCTGTTTTTCAGGCTCTATCTACGCTCCAGCGGTGCTTTGGCCTCAAAGTAAGTATGAAAGTATTTTACTATGATACAACTTCTCTACTTTTTGCATGTTCTTTTACAACACTGCTGGTTTTTACGGCTATTTGGATGGGAACGAAAGTGTGTCCAATCATAAATTGACACAATTGATTTTGCCACAATTTTTCAAAATCATGGCGATTTTGCCATGATTCTAAGTCAAGTGAATAAGAATGCGTTTTTCAAAACAAAAGCGCAAAGTGCAGCCAGTTTGGGCAGCCCTTACTCTACATCCTGGGTGAGGCAGTATTAAGCCTGGTACGCACTCCATGACATGTCACCTGACAGGGACCGAAACCTAATCCCTCAAGTGACATTGCAGGGCCAAGGATAAACAGAGGTGTCACTAGCCTATAGGCTGATGACGTGTTCTGTTCCTATGAGGGGGGCGGGGGGCTGACAAAGCGGTGTGGGTGGGACTTCACCCGACAACAAGATAAGTGGGGAGAACAATGCTCTCAGCCGACGCTTGGCCAAAGCAATCTGCCAGGTGGATAGTTGGCTGAGCAGCCAAGCGGGCACAAGGGATTCTGTACACATGCTGGATTCTTGGCAAAAGGCGGTCATTATCGTCCGCCTCGGCTAATTTTTATCTGGAATGTGTACAGGCAGGGCTGGATTTCCTATAAGGCATTGTAGGCATGTGCCTACAGGCGTCTGATGATGGAAAGGCAGTTCGCTCTCCTCCTCGAGTGCCTCCCTCCCTCCTTCCCTATGCAAAATCCTGATGAAAGGGTAAATGAGGGGTTACTCACCCTGCTCTTGGCATTCCACTGACAAGAGCTCCCTTCAGTCTGGGTTTCCTGTCGAGCTACTTAATAATGAGAGTAATTCTGGCTACCTAATACTAAGGGGCACCTGTAGCTACCTATGACAGGCAATGAAAGTAAGGGAGAAGTGAAAACCTAGCCAGCACACTTGCAGTACAGTTTGGTCTGGGTTTGTAGGTTCATGGAGGGCAAAGTCTAATGCTGGGAATACACAACGAGATTTTTTGGCAGATAGATGGTTCGATAGATAATTTCCGACAGGTCCGATCTGATTTTCGATCGTTTTTCTGATCGATTTCTCATAGGATTGAATTAAAAACGATCGGACAGAAAATCTGCTGAAAAATCTTATTGTATATTCCCAGCATAAGGTGTCAGGACATCTGTGCCTACATGCTCCTGGGAGGTAAATCCGTGCCTGTGTACAGGGCTTTGGTCTTCAGCTCACTTCAGGGCTAATTTACAAATTGTTAGGCTTAGTGAAAATGATGAAGGTAGTTCTGACGCATCTGTGTAGACGGCACAGCGTAGTGTGGATAAGTTATGCATATCCTGATGCTGTGCACCCTTCTCCATCCTATCAGTAGGAATGTCGCAAACATAGAATTTTCAATTCGTGAATGACAAACGCGAACTTCTGAAAAATGCTTGCGAACAGGGGAATCTGGCAAACCACCATAGACTTCAATGGGCAGGCAAATTTTAAAACCTACAAAGACTATTTATGGCCACAAAAGTGATGAAAAAGTTGTTTCAAGGCGTCTAACACCTTGAGGCTGGATCCACACTATAAGCGCTTTTCTGAGTGCTTGTGATTGCTAAGCGCTTTCTGAGCACTCTTTAAAAATCACTCCCATTCCTTTTCATAAAAATTGCTGTAAAAATCACATAAAAATCGCCGCGATCATGCAAATTGCATATGCAGCAATTTTTACGTGATTTTTACCATGATTTTACCATGATTTTAATGATAGTGAATGCGAGTGAATTTTTAAAAGTGCTCAGAAAGCACTCGGCAATCACAAGCGCAAGAAAAGTGCTTATAGTGTGGATCCAGCCTGACTGTGGCATGCCGGAGGGGGATCCATGCCAAAAGTCTCACCAAAAATTATGGAGCTGAAGCAAAGTTGGGTTTTAAACCCTAAAGGGCAGAAACCACATTATGCACAGCTCTGGGCTGTGGGCTGTGGGCTGTGGAGTGTCTCACACAGAGAAATGAAATAGTACTATCAGAATACAGTGACATAATACTGCACTGGAGTGGTTCCGTGCCTGCAACTTAATGAGGCAACAGCAGTAGTGTGCACACAGCTTTAGGTGTCAGTGGGCTGTGGAGTGTCACATGCAAAATTTTGCATAATCGTTATGATCATCACTAGAAGCTGAAACTTTTACTATGCACTTACCCGGCATCCATTATCACTTGAACCATCACCTTGTAGTGCCCAAAACTAACCCTACACCTCATGCCAAAACCCAATCCCCCTTTCAAGTGCCTAAAACTATCCTCTTCCTCCTAATTACTAACACTAGCCCCGGCGTCCAAACAACCACTAATTGTAGCCGAACCTCAATGATTTGCTACAACCACTGACGTAACAATAGGGGAAGCAGCCCCTTCCCCCGCGGAAGGGGGGGGGGCAGGGCCCCCGTGGGGCCCACTCATGGTCGTTTTGGGGGGGCAGGAGGGGTTGCAGCATGAGGGGAGACCTTGGTAGCACGTCGGTGGGGAAGGGGGACGGTCCCCCCCTCCCTCACCTCGGGCTCTCCCCTCTGCGCTCCCCTCCTGCCTCTATGTAAGCGTCAGCAGCAGCGGTGGCAGCTATAATTACCTCCATCCACCACGGAGGTTGCCGATATGCAAAGAGCTTCACAATACTTCCTGTTAAAACAGGAAGTTACAAATCGGTGACCTTCGGTGGTGGATGGAGGTAATTATAGCTGCTGCCGCCGCCGCTGCTGACGCTTACATAGAGGCAGGAGGGGAGCGCAGAGAGGAGAGCCTGAGCCGAGGGAGGGGGGGGTGTCCCCCCTCCCCACCGATGTGCTACCAAGCTCTACCCTCATGCTGCAACCCCTCCTGTCCCTCCAAAACGGCCATGAGCGGGCCCACTCAAATTCTTGCAGGGGGGCCCGGGGACTTCTAGTTACGCCCCTGGCTACAACCATTATTTCCTATGTAGTAGCAGATTGGCTACTATCCACAATGGGCATCAAACTCATCATTTGGGCATCCGATTACAAAAAATAATGAACACATGCGTCTATTAGACACCTGCCAATCCCCGAATGGCCTGATCCAGGCAGGTGAGTTCTCTGCTCCTAAAGCACTGGTGCTCTGCACTTCTGTTCCCCCAGACTACATGCTCTTATGCCAGGCCATCAGGCTTGATGGAGGTCCTAAAACTAGATATTGAATTTCCGTATTAATAAAGAATTTTAAAAACCAGTTGCAAAGTTGGGAACATGTTAGAGGTAGGTAAGGCCACTTTCAAATAATATTCTGTAAAAATACAGTACTTTCATAAAAAAAGAACCTGAATCATGCATTATGAAATAATAGGAATTAAATCAATATACAATATATTTAGTATTTTAAAAAATAATTTATTGCTATGTGAATAAAAAAACTACACTTCTTAAACTACAGGTAATCCCGGTAACTCTGCTGCACCAAGTTCTACTTCTACAACAACTTCCACACTTGCACCAACCACTTCCACAGCTTCACGAACTACTACTGCATCAACTTCTATTGCTGCACCAACCACTACAGCATCAACTTCCCCACCAGATCTAACTACTGTTACATTAACTTCCACAGCTGCACTAACTACTGTTGCATCAACTTCCACAGCTGCACCAATCACTACAGTATCATCTTCCACAGCAGAAACAACTACTGTTACATCAACTTCCACAGCAGCTCCAACTAATGTTGCATTAACTTCCACAGCTGCAACAACTACTGTTGCATCAACTTCCACAGCTGCACTAAATACTGTTGCATCAACTTCCACAGTTGCACCAATCACTACAGTATCAACTTCCACAGCAGAAAAAACTACTGTTACATCAACTTCAACAGCTGCACCAACCACTACTGGTGCACCGACTGCTGCATCAAATTCTACTCCTGCACCAACCACTACTAGGCCAAATACTGCTGCATTAACATCCACTGCTGCAGCAACTACTGCACCATCAACTTCCACAGCAGCACAAACTACTGTTGCATCAACTTCCCCAGCTGCAATAACCACTACTGAGCCAACAACTGCTGCATCAACTTCTATAGCTGCACCAACTACTGTTGCATCAACTTCCACTGTTTCCCCAACCACTACAGTATCAACTTCCACAGCAGAACTAACTTCTGTTGCACCAACTTCCACAGCTGCACCAACAACTACAGAGACAATGACTGTAGCATCAATTTCCACCACTGCACCAACCCCTACTAGGTCAACGACAGCTGCATTAACTTTCACTGCTGCACCAACCACTATAGTATCAACCTCCACGGCACCAACAACATCTGTTGCATCAACTTCTACAGCTGCACCAACCACTTCTAAGACAACCATAGTAGCATCAACTTCCACTACTGCACTAACTACTTGGCCAACAACTGCTGCATTTACATCCACTGCTGCACCAACAACTACTGCAACATCATCTTCCCCAGCTGCAACAACTACTGTTGCATCAACTTTCCCAGCTTCAACAACTTTTGGTCCAGCGACTACAGCATTAACATCCACCACTGCTGCAGCATCAACTTCCACAGCTGTACCAGCCACTAGTACTGACACAACAACTGCTGCATCAACTTCCACTGTTGCACCAACCACTACAGTATCAACTTCCACAGCAGAACCAACGTATATTGCATCAACTTTTACCGCTGCACCAACCACTACTGGATTAACAACTGCTGCATTAATATCCACTGATGTACCAACCACTACACTATCAACTTCCACAGCAGCAACAACATCTGTTGCATCGACTTCTACAGCTGCACCAACTTCTACTGGTCCAATGCCTACTGCATTAACATCCACTGCTGTACCAACCACTGTAGCATCAACTTCCACAGCTGTATCAACCACTACTGAACAAACAACTATGGTATCATCTTCCACTGTTCTACCAACTATGGCTGTATCAACTTCCACTGCTGCACCAACCACTACAGTATCAACTTCCACAGCAGCAACATCTGTTGCATCAAGTTCTACAGCAGCAACCACTACTGAGACAACCACTGTAGCATCAACTTCCACTACTGCACCAACTACTGGGCCAACAACTGCTACATTAATATCCACTGCTGCATCAACTTCCACTGTTGCACCAAACACTACAGTATCAACTTCCACAGCAGAACCAACCTCTGTTGCATCAACTTCCACCACTGCACTAACCACTACTGGGTCAACATCTGCTGCATTAACATCCACTGCTGCACCAACCACTACAGTATCAACTGCCACATCTGTTGCATTAACTTCTACAGCTGCACCAACCACTACTGGTCCAACGCCTACTGCATTCAAATCCACTGCTATACCAACCACTGTAGCACCAACTTTCACAGCTGCAACAACTACTACTGAGATAACCACTGCTGCATCAACCTCCACAGCTGTACCAACTACTGTTGCATCAACATCCACTGCTGCACCAACCACTACAGTGTTAACTTCCACAGCAGCAGCAACAGTTGCATCATCTTCTAAAGCAGCACTAACCACTACTGAGACAACCACTGTAGCATCAACTTCCACTACTGCACCAACCACTACTGGGTCAACGACTGCTGCATTAATATCCACTGCTGCACCAACCAGTGCAGAGCAAACAACTGCAGCATCAACTTCAAAATCAGCACAAACTACTGTTGCATCAACTTCAATAGCTGAACCAACTACTGTTGCATCAACTTCCACAGCTGCACCAACAACTACTGGGCTAACAGCTGCTGCATTAATATCCACTGCTGTACCAACCACTGTAGCATCAACTTCCACAGCTGCACCAATAAGTACAGAGCCAACTACTGCTGCAACAACTTTCACAGCTGTACCATCCACTACTGAGACAACCACGGTAGCATTAACATCCACTGTTGCACCAACCACTACAGTATCAACTTCCACTGCAGCAACATCATCTCTTGCATCAACATCTACAGCTGCACTAACCACTACTGAGACAACCACAGTAGCATCAACTTCTACTACTGCACTAACCACTACTGGGCCAACAACTGCTGCATTAACATCCACTGCTGCAACAATTACTGCAGCATCAACTTCCACAGCAGCGCCAACTACTGTTGCATCAATGTCCCCAGCTGCAACAACAACTATTGGTCCAACAACTACTGCATTAACATCCACGGCTGTATTAACCACTGTAGCATCAACTTCCACAGCTGCACCAACTACTACTGAGATAACCACTGCTGCATCAACTTCCACTGCTACACCAACCACTACAGTATCAACTTCCACAGAAGCAACAACATCTGTTGCATTAACTACTACAGCTGCACCAACCACTTCTGAGACAACCACTGTACCATCAATGTCCACTGCTGCACGAACTACCCTGCCGACAACTGCTGCATCAACTTTCCCAGCTGCTGCAACAACTACTGGTCCAACGACAGCTGAATTAACATCCTCTGCTGTGCTGACCACTGCAGCATTAACATCCACTGCTGAACCAACCACTGCTGCATCAACCTCCACAGCTGCACCAACCAGTACAGAGCCAACTACTGCTGCAACAACTTCCACAGCAGCAGAAACTACTGTTACATCAACTTTCCCAGCTGCACCAACAAATGCTGCATTAATATCCACCACTGCTCTACCAACCACTGTAGCATCAACTTCCACAGCTGTACCAACCAGTACGGAGCCAACTACTGCTGCAACAACGTCCACAGCTGCACTAACTACTATTGCAACAACTTCCACAGCTGCACCAACAACTACTGGGCCAATGACTGCTGAATTAACATCCACGACTGCTGTACCAACCACTGTAGCATCAACTTCTACAGCTGCACCAACCAGTACAGAGCCAACTACTGCTACATTAACTTCCACAGCTGCACCAACAACTACTGAGCCAACGACATCTGCATTAACATCCACTGCTGCATCAACCACTATAGCATCAACTTCTACAGCTGCACCAATGAGTACAGAGCCAACAACTGCAGCAGCAGCTTCCACAGCTGTAACATCCACTGCTGAGACAACCACGGTAGCATCAACTTCCATTGATGCACCAATCACTACTGGGTCAACGACTGCTGCATTAACATCCACTGCTGCACCAACCACCATGGTATCAACTTCCCCAGCTGTACCAACTACTGTTGCATCAATTTCCACAGCCACACCAACTATGACTGCATCAACTTCCACTGTCGCATCAACTTCCACAGCAACAACAACATCTGTTGGATCAGCTTCTACAGTTGCACCAACCACTGCTGGGACAACCACTGTAGCATCAACTTCCACTACTGCACCAACTACTGGGCCATCTACTGCTGCATTAGCATCCACTGCTGCGACAAGTACTGCAGCATCAACTTCCATAGCTGCACCAACCACTACTGAGACACCTACTGCTGCAACAATTTCCTCAGCTGCACCAACTACTACTGAGACAACTACAGCTGCATCAACTTCCACACCTGCACCGACTACTGCTGCATCAACTTCCACTGCTGCACCAATCACTACAGTATCAGCTTTCACAGCATCACAAACTTCAGTTGCATCAACGTCTACAGCTGCACCAACAACTACTGTGACAACTACTGCTGCATCAACTTCAAATGCTACGTCATCAACTACTGGGCCATTAATGTCCACTGCTGCAACAACTACTGCAGAATTAACTTCCACAGCTGCACCAACTATGGCTGCATCAACTTCAACTGTCATACCAACCACTACAGTATCAACTTCCACAGCTGTACAAACTACTGCTGAGACAACCACTGTAGCTTTAACTTCCACTACTGCACCAACTACTGCTGTATTAATTTCCACTGCTGCAACAACTACTGCAGCATCAACTTCCACAGCAGCACCAACTGTTGCACCAACTTCTGCCGCTGCACCAAACACTACTGGACCAACGACTGCTGCATTAACATCTACTGTTGCACCCACCACAGCAGCATTTACATCCATTGCTGAGCCTACCACTGTAGCAATAACTTCCACAGAAGCACCAACCACTACTGGGCTGAGTACTGCTGCATTAATGTCCACTGCTGCAACCACTACTACAGTATCAACTTCCATTGCAGAACTAACTTCTGTTGCATCAACTTCTACAGATCTACCAACCACTACTGAGACAACTGCTGTAGCATCAACTTCCACAGCTGCACCAACCACTACTGGGCCAACTACTTCTGCATTAGCATCCACTGCTGCAACAACTAGTGCAGCCTCAACTTCCCCAGCAGCACCAACTACTATTGCATCAAGTTCCACCACTGCACCAACCACTAATGGGCAAACGACTGCTGCATTATCAACCACTGCTGCACCAACCACAGCAGCTTTAACGTCCACTGCTGAACCAATAACTGTAGCATCAACTTCCCCGGCTGTACCAACCAGTACTGAGTCAACTGCAGCTGCAACAACTTCCCCAGCTGCAGCAACCACTACTGAGGCAACCGCTACAGCATCAATTTCTACAGCTGCTTCAACAACTACTGAGACAATCCCTGCTGCAACAAGTTCCACTGCTACATCACCTACTGCTGCATTAATGTCCACTGCTGCACCCACCACTGCAGCATCAACTTCCACAGCAGCAACAACTACTGTTCCACCAACTTCCACCATTGCACCAACCACTACTGGACCAACTGCAACAACTACTGCTCAACTAACTACTGCTTCACCAACTTCTAAAGCAGCATCAACTACTACCCTAGCAACATCCACAGTAGCACAAACCACTACTGCATTGACCTCCACAGTTTCACCACTCTCAACCGGGCCAACTTTCACTGGTGTAACAACCACTTCTGAATCCACTTCTACTGCTTCAACAACCACTTCTGAATCTACTTCCAAGGGTGCAAAAACCACTTCTGAATCCACTTCCACCGCTGCAGCAACCACTTCTGAATCCACTTCCACTCCTGCAGCAACCACTTTTGAATCAACTTCCACTGTTGCAACACCCACTTCTGAATCTACTTCCACCGCTGCAGCAATGACTTCTGAATCAACCTCTACTGCTGCTACAACCACTTCTGAATCTACTCCCACTGCTGCAACAACCACTTCTGAATCTACTTCCACTGCTGCAACAACCACTTCTGAATCAACTTCCACTGCTGCAACAACCACGTCTAAATCCACTTCCACTGCTGCAGCAACCACTTCTAAATCCACTTCCACTGGTGCAACAACCACTTCTGAATCTATTTCCACTGGTGCAACAACCACTTCTGAATCCACTTCCACTGTTGCAACAACCACTTCTGAATCTACTTCCACTGCTGCAACAACCACTTCTAAAACCACTTCCACTGCTGCAGCAACCACTTCTGAATCTACTTCCACTGGTGCAGCAACCACTTCTGACTCTACTTCCACTGATGCAGCAACCACTTCCACTTCTGCACCAACACCTTCTGAATCCATATCCACTGCTGCACCAACCACTTCTCAATCTACTTCAACTACCGCAGCAACCACTTCTCAATCTACTTCCACTGCTGCACCAACAACTTCTGAATCCACTTCCACTGCTGCAACAACCACATCTGAATCCACTTCCACGGCTCCACCAACAACTTTGGAATCCACTTCCACTGCTGCAGCAACCACTTCTGAATCCACTTCCACTGGTGCACCAACCACTACTGAATCTACTTCCACTGCTGCAACTACTACTTTTGAATCCACTTCTACTGCTGCAGCAACGACTTCTGAATCCGCTCCCAGTGCTGCAACAAACACTTCTGAATCTACTTCCACTGCTTCATCAATCACTTCTGAATCTACTTCCACTGGTGCAAAAACCACTTCTAAATCTACTTCCACTGCTGCACCAACAACTTCTGAATCCACTTCCACTGCAGCAACAACCACTTCAATCACTTCTGAATCTACTTCCACTGGTGCAAAAACCACTTCTAAATCTACTTCCACTGCTGCACCAACAACTTCTGAATCCACTTCCACTGCTGAAACAACCACTTCTAAATCCACTTCCACTGCTGCAGCAACCACTTCTGATTCCGCTTCCACTGCTGCACTAACCACATCTGATTCCACTTCCACTGGTGCAACAACTACTTCTGAATCCACTTTCACTGCTGTAACAACCACTTCTGAATCCACTTCCACTGCTGCACCAACCACATCTGAACCCACTTCCACTTCTGCAGCAACCACTTCTGAATCAAATTCCACTGCTTCACCAAACACTTCTGAATCCATTTCCACTGGTGCACCAACCACTACTGAATCCATTTCCACTGCTGAACCAACCACATCTGAATCACATTTCACTGGTCTAACAACTACCTCTACATTCACTTCCACTGCTGCAACAACTAATTCTGAATCCACTTCCTCTGGTTCAACAACTACTTCTGAATCCACTGCTGCAACAACCACTTCTAATTCTGTTTCCACGGCTGCAGCAACCACTTCTGAATCTATTTCCACTGGTGCAACAACCACTTCTGAATCCACTTCCACTGCTGCAACAACCACTTCTGAATCCACTTCCACTGCTGCAACAACCACTTCTAAATCCACTTCCACTGCTGTAACAACCACTTCTGAATCCACTTCCACCACTGTAGCAACCACTTCTGAATCCACTTCCACTTTTGCACCAACACCCACTTCTGAATCCATATCCACTGCTGCACCAACCACTTCTCAATCTACTTCCACTGCCGCAGCAACCACTTCTCAATCTACTTCCACTGCTGCACCAACAACTTCTGAATCCACTTCCACTGCTGCAACAACCACTTCTGAATCCACTTCCACGGCTCCACCAACAACTTTTGAATCCACTTCCATTGCTGCAGCAACCACTTCTGAATCCACTTCCGCTGGTGCACCAACCACTACTGAATCTACTTCCACTGCTGCAACTACTACTTTTGAATCCACTTCTACTGCTGCAGCAACCACTTCTGAATCTGCTTCCACTGCTGCAACAAACACTTCTGAATCTACTTCCACTGCTTCATCAATCACTTCTGAATCTACTTCCACTGGTGCAAAAACCACTTCTAAATCTACTTCCACTGCTGCACCAACAACTTCTGAATCCACTTCCACTGCTGCAACAACCACTTCTGATTCCGCTTCCACTGCTGCACTAACCACATCGGATTCCACTTCCACTGGTGCAACAACTACTTCTGAATCCACTTTCACTGCTGTAACAACCACTTCTGAATCCACTTCCACTGCTGCACCAACCACATCTGAATCCACTTCCACTTCTGCAGCAACCACTTCTGAATCAAATTCCACTGCTTCACCAAACACTTCTGAATCCATTTCCACTGGTGCACCAACCACTACTGAATCCATTTCCACTGCTGAACCAACCACTTCTGAATCACATTTCACTGGTCTAACAACTACCTCTACATTCACTTCCACTGCTGCAACAGCCAATTCTGAATCCACTTCCACTGCTGCAAGATCCACTTCTAAATTTACTTCCAGTGGTGCAACAACAACTTCTGAATCCACTTCCTCTGGTGCAACAACTACTTCTGAATCCACTGCTGCAACAACCACTTCTAATTCTGCTTCCACTGCTGCAGCAACCACTTCTGAATCTATTTCCACTGATGCAACAACCACTTCTGAATCCACTTCCACTACTGCAACAACCACTTCTGAATCCACTTCCACTGCTGCAACAACCACTTCAAAATCCACTTCCACTGCTGTAACCACCACTTCTGAATCCACTTCCACCGCTGCAGCAACCACTTCTGAATCCACTTCCACTGCTGCAACAACAACCTCTGAATCTACTTCCACTGGTGCACCAACCACTTCTGAATCTACTTCCACTGGTGCAACAACCACTTCTGAATCCACTTCCACTGCTGCAACAACCACTTCAAAATCCACTTCCACTGCTGTAACCACCACTTCTGAATCCACTTCCACTGCTGCACCAACCACTTCTGAATCCACTTCCACTGCTGCAACAACAACCTCTGAATCTACTTCCACTGGTGCACCAACCACTTCTGAATCTACTTCCACTGGTGCAACAACCACTTCTGAATCCACTTCCACTGCTGCTCCAACACCTTCTAAATCCACTTCCACTGCTGCACCAACCACTTCTGAATCTACTTCCACTGCTGCATCAACAACTTCTGAATCTACTTCCACTGCTGCATCAACAACTTCTGAATCCACTTCCACTGCTGCAGCAACCACTTCTGAATCTACTTCCACTGCTGCAGCAACAACTTCTGAATCTACTTCCACTGCTGCATCAACAACTTCTGAATCCACTTCCACTGCTGCAGCAACCACTTCTGAATCTACTTCCACTGCTGCAACAACCACTTCTGAATCTACTTCCACTGGTGCAAAAAACACTACTGAATCTAATTCCACTGCTGCACCAACAACTTCTGAATCCACTTCCACTGGTGCAGGAACCATTTCTGAATCTACTTCAACTGCTGCAGCAACCACTTCTGAATCTACTTCCACTGCTGCACCAACAAATTCTGAATCCACTTCCACTGCTGCAGCAACCATTTCTGAATCTAATTCCACTGCTGCATCAACAACTTCTGAATCTACTTCCACTGCTGCATCAACAACTTCTGAATCCACTTCCACTGCTGCAGCAACAACTTCTGAATCTACTTCCACTGCTGCAACAACCACTTCTGAATCTACTTCCACTGGTGCAAAAACCACTACTGAATCCAATTCCACTGCTGCACCAACAACTTCTGAATCCACTTCCACTGGTGCAGGAACCATTTCTGAATCTACTTCAACTGCTGCAGCAACCACTTCTGAATCTACTTCCACTGCTGCACCAACAACTTCTGAATTCACTTCCACTGCTTCAGCAACCATTTCTGAATCCACTTCCACTGCTGCATCAACAACTTCTGAATCCACTTCCACTGCTGCATTAACCACTTATGAATCGACTACCACTGGTGCAACAACCACTTCTGAATCCAATTACACTGCTGCACCAACCACTTCTGAATCCACTTCCACTGGTGGAACAACCACTTCTGAATCCACATCCACTGCTGCAAGAACCTCTTCTAAATTTACTTCCACTAGTGCAACAACCAATTCTGAATCCACTTCCACTGGCGCAGCAATTATTTCTGAATCCACTTCCACTGTTGCACCAATCACTTCTGAATCTACTTCCACTGCTGCACCAACCACTTTTGAATCCACTTCCACTGCTGCAACTACTACTTTTGAATCCACTTCCACTACAGCAGCAACCATTTCTGAATGCACCTCCACTGCTGCAGCGACCACTTCTGAATCTACTTCCACTGCTGCAGCAACCACTTCTGATTCCGTTTCCACTGCTGCAGCAATCACTTCTGAATCCACTTCAACTGCTACACCAACCACCTCTGAATCCACTTCCACTGGTGCAGCAACTACAGCAGCAGCCATTTCTGAATCCACCTCCACTGCTGCAGCGACCACTTCTGAATCTACTTCCACTGCTGCAGCAACCACTTCTGATTCCGTTTCCACTGCTGCAGCAATCACTTCTGAATCCACTTCAACTGCTACACCAACCACCTCTGAATCCACTTCCACTGGTGCAGCAACCACTTCTGAATCCACTTCGACTGCTACACCAACCACTTCTGAATCCACTTCCACTGGTGCAGCAACCATTTCTGAATCTACTTCAACTGCTGCAGCAACCACTTCTGAATCTACTTCCACTGCTGCACCAACAAATTCTGAATCCACTTCCACTGCTGCAGCAACCATTTCTGAATCCACTTCGACTGCTACACCAACCACTTCTGAATCCACTTCCACTGGTGCAGCAACCACTTCTGAATCCACTTCCACTGCTGCACCAATGACCTCTGAATCCACTTCCACTGCTGCACCAACCACCTCTGAATCCACTTCCACTGGTGCAGCAACCACTTCTGAATACACTACTACTGTTGCAACAACCACTTCTGAATCCACTTCCACTGCTGCAAAAACCTCTTCTGAATCTACTTCCACTTTTGCAGCAACCACTTCTGAATCTACTTCCACTGCTGTGCTAACCACTTCTGATTCCACTTCCACTGTTGTAACAACTACTTCTGAATCCAATTCCACTGCTGCAGCAACCACTTCTGAATCAAATTCCACTGCTTCACCAGCCACTTCTGAATCCACTTCCACTGGTGCACCAACCACTACTGAATCCACTTCCACTGCTGCAGCAACCACTTCTGAATCACCTTTCACTGGTCTAACAACTACCTCTGAATCCACTTTCACTGCTGCATCAACCACTTCTGAATCCACTTCCACTGCTGAAAGAACCACTTCTGAACCTACTTCCACTGGTGCAACAACTACTTCTGAATCCACCTCCACTGCTGCAACAACCACTTCTGAATCCACTTCCACTGCTGCACCAACAACTTCTGAATCTACTTCCACTGCTGCTGCAACCATTTCTGAATCCACTTTCACTGCTGCACCAACCACTTTTGAATCTACCTCCATTGGTTCAAGAACCATTTCTGAATCCACTGCTGCAACTTCTAAATCCACTTTTACTGCTCTAACAACCGCCTCAGAATCTACTTCCATTGTTGCATTAACCACCTTTGAAACCACTTTCACTGGTGCAACAACTACATCTGAATTATCCTCCACTAATCTAACAACAACAGCTGAATCAACATCCATGGGTTTACCAACCACTTCTGAATCAAATTCCACTGGTATAACAACTGCTTCTGAGTCAACCTCCACTGGTCTAACAAACACTTTTGAATTCACTTCCACTTCTGCACCAATCGCCTCTGGATCCGTTTCCACTGGTGCCACAGCTACTTCTATATCAACCTTCACTGGTGCCACAACCACTTCTGAAACAACCTCCACTGGTAAACCAACCACATCTAAATCAAATTCCACTACTGCACCAACCACTTCTAAATCAACTTTCATTGCTGCACTAACCAATACTGCTTCTGCCTCTTCCATTGCTGCCTCAATCACCACCACTCCATCATCTACCACTAGTGTACCAACCACTACTGCATTTACTACCACTGCAGCACTGATCACCAGTGCTTCATCAACTATGACAATGTCACCAGCTACCTCAGTAAAACCAACTACTACCACTGCAGCAACCACTATGGCTTCCCTAACAAATACTGCTGCAACAACTTCCACTACAGCACCAGCTACCATTGCTCTAATTATTACAAGTGCGTCATCGGCTAATAACGCATCCACAAATACTAATTCTTCCCCAACTACTACTCCTACACAAATGACTAGTGTTATTTCAACTAGTAGCCCTGTATCATCCTCCTCCGCTGCACTAACTACTACTGCTGTACCTACCAGATCTTCACTACCTATTACCACTGTTTCAGCAACTACCACCACTGCGCTAAATGCCACTTCTGTATCTACTGTGCTAACTAGTAGTTCTTCATCTACTACTGCTTCAATAATTGTGGCACAAACTAGTACTGCAACATCAACATCAAGTACTACCACCAAGCAGACCACATCTTCTACACCAACTACTAGTGTTGCAGCAACTATAACTGCTCCACAAACTTCTACATCTGTGCTAAGCATTAGTGTAGCACCAACTACTACTTCTGCTGGACAAACCACTACTGCTGCACAAAAAACCACTGCAGGGCCTGCAACTGCTGTTACAAGAACATCTTCTGCTGCATCATCTAGTATTGCTTCTACCACCACAGAAGCCTCAACATCAACTTCAAGTCTGGTTACCAAACTTGTATCCAGTACAACTGCTGCAGGAGGAGCTACAGCTATACTATCAACAGGGACACGTAAGTACAGGCACTTAGCGGCACATTATACCTAAACCTCCATTTGAAAATAGAAGAACACAAGTGCTCATATTTCAAGATGGTTGGAAATGCCTTTTTTTCCAATTCCATGGAAATTCCAACTTCCGCCAATTCCGATTAATGATTCTGCGGTTTTCTGATTTCCGATTACCAAGGAGTCTTTTTTCTGCTATTTTTTGCATCCTCTGATTGGCCAAATGGGCTGACTCGGAAGTATTGGACAAATCAGAGAATGAGGGATTTTACCACGGTAATTGGAATACCAGAGAAATTTTAGGCCAATCACAAGACTCGGGAATACTTGGTAGTATCCAAGTGTTGTGTTTGGTCTAAAATTAATCTGATTTTCACAGAAAAATAGTGTATTCTCTGATTTTTCCAATGCAAACGAGTTCTGTGATTGGGCTAAAATTACTTCTGCTGAAACCTGATTTCCAATTGGAAATGACGATTTCCGTTCAGAAAATGAGTAAAGTAATAATTCCACAGAATCCGAATGAGCATCCCTACTCATGTTAGCACAAAACAGATATCTCTTTCTTTAGAGGCTTTTGCTCTTTACAGTTTTTATTGTTCACTTACTGTTTGAACCCCTTAATTGCATTTAAAGTGAATGGGAACCGCATTTAAAAAAATTAGACAGATACTTACCCAAGGAGAGGGAAGGCTCTGGGTCCTATAGAGCCTTCCCGCTCCTCTCCTGGTCCCCTCGTTCCAGTGCTGGCTCGCCCGGTAGCAGTATTTCACTAAATTAGTCAAATACTGCTTTACCCGGCCGAAGGAGGCTTCAGAAATCTTCAGGGAGCCTAAGGGCTCCTGAAGAAGGGCGGCCCTGTACTTTGCCTGCTCAAGCACGCTCTCTTGCTTGCTCACGCCTGTGCAGTATGGAGCCGCACGTCTTCGGGAGGACACGGCTCCCGAAGACTTCCAAATACCCTTTTGGTGGGGGATTGAAACGTGGGGAGCCAGCACAGGATAGAGAGCACCGAGAGAGGAGACGGAAGGCTCTATACGACCCAGAGCCTTCCCTCTCCTTAGGTAAGTGTTTGTTTCATTTTTTTTAAATGCGGTTCCCATTCACTTTAAAGCACAACCCCAGTTGGTGCTTCAAACATATTGGTCTCAATTCTGGTAGCTAAGTGGGGTAATTTTTTTTTGGTAGGTAAAATACCTCATGAGGTATTTTCCTCTTTTTTTAGCAATTCTGAAAGATTTTTCTCCATTTCCAAACATGAGGTAAATGCATAAAGTGAGGTAAAGCATGAGTTATTTCAGTGGTAAGCAGGGCCGGCCCGCCCATGAGGCGGGGTGAAACGTTTGCCTCAGGCGGCGCTTCTGAGGGGGCGGCACTCGCCCGTCCGTGGGTGTGGAGTGCCGCCAGAGCTGGAGGGAATAGCGGGCAGGAAGGGGGTATTGGGCCTAGCGGCGGGGAGGGGGGTCGGACCCCCCCCCCTCCCTCGCCTGGGTCCCCCGTCCTCCGCTCCCTTCCAGCTTGTTATGCGTGCTGGCTGGCTGGCTGCGGCTGTAAGAGGCAACGGGCGGGGATCACTCACCTCTTCCTCGTTCCAACGTGCGCTCCACTGACGTCACTTCCTGCGGCGTAGGGGGGGGGGCGCGCAGCGGCGATTTCTTCAAAGTTTGCCTCAGGCGGCAAATGGTCTAGGGCCGGGCCTGGTGGTAAGCATTCAGTAAATAAATAGTAGTAGTCTTTAATTGTATTCCATAAGTTAGGATAGTCTTTAGAAGATGGGTTTTTTTGAGGGGGGAAGATGTATTTGATTATGTAGCAACCTATGAAAAGTATATTTATTGGCATCCCTTATTAAAAAAAAATCCAGTAAATATTTGGAGTTTTATTTCTACTATTCTTTTCTACTACACAGTCGGTATAGGAGCGACACTAAAACAGCAATAGGAACTCCACTAAAAACTGCAAAATGCATACAAATTGACTTTACCTCCAGGTACAGGCAGGTCTTAACCTCTTGAGGACCATGGTGGTAAACCCCCCTAGTGACCAGCCTAATTTTACCATAATTGGCCACTGCAGCTTTAAGGCCAAGCTGCAGGGCCGTATACCTCTGCACACAAGTGATTCCCCCCCCCCTTTTCTCCCAACCAACAGAGCTCTCTGTTGGTGAGGTCTGATCGCCCCCACTGTGTTTATTTTTTTTTTATAAATATTTGTTTGTTTGTTTTTTTAATATTTTTTGCCTTTTTCTTTTTTTTTTATTCTAAATCCCCTCCCTCCCCCCAGCCGGCCAATCACGGCGATCGGCTGTCATAGGCTTCTGCCTATGAGAGCCGATCGCTCTCTTGTCCCCAGTGCAGCGCTGCTGCTGATCGCAGCGCTGCACATGTAAATACACGGCGGTTTCGCCGTGTAACAGTCTCCCGAGCGGCGATCGCCGCTCGGAGACTAAAGGCGGAGCTCAGCTCCGCCCACCAAGCGGGAGATGCGCGCGCATCGTGCGCGCGATCTCCCGTAAACTGCTGCCCCAGGACTTTCTGCCAATTGGCGTTAGCTGGTCCTGGGGCTGCCGCCGCAGCCACGCCTACTGGCGTGACGCGGGCGGCAAGCGGTTAAACGGTAAATTATGTGCTAACATGCCTCCTAATTTTCATGAGAATAGATATTTTCATTAAATTACCTCATGAATTAACTCATAATTTACCTCATGAGGTAAAATATGAGTAAAACCTACGAAAATTGCTAAATGTCATTACTTCATGAGGAAAATTACCTCGTATTAGGTAATTTGTTTGATAACTCTACCAGAATTGAAGTCATTGTCTGATAGCTCAATAAAAAGATAACGATATACATTTTTATTGGGGTAAAAGAGGATCTCGTACATGGTGTATGACAAAATGAATTGCATGTGGGACAAATGCTACAAGGATGAACCTAGCCTAAGGGCTGCTCACATACAGGGCGGGCCAAGGAAGAGGCGAGAGAGGCTCCAGCCTCAGAGTGCGGTTTAGGAGGGGGCGCACAAGTCACTCAGCTATCATTCTCCTATTGTGTTTGAAGCAGAGAGAAATAAGAAAAGGGTATACATGGCAGTTTCTGCAAGCCAGATAACTAGAGATTAAGGTGTTTGGGACCCTGGGGCACCTCTTACTCTAATAGTAATCAGTGTGTGACGGCTGGGGTGGGAGGGATGGAGGGGCGCACTTTGGTATCTCAGCCTTGGGTGATGGAGTACCTTGTCCCCGCTCTGCACACATATATTTAAATTTGCATGCATTTTGCGGTTCACAATTACTGCCTTTTTCAGATAGTCAACGTACTTTAATGCTGACACACTTTTTTTTTGCATTTTTCTGCACCTTTCTGCTTTTGGTGACTTTACATTTTTCTGTGTTTTAAATTTGCACAGCAGGTCAGCCTTTTTTCATGTGTGATGTGTGATTGTGTTTATATGCAAGTCAGGGGTAAGCCAGTAAAATAATCTAAAAATCCCATTTTAAAAAAAGTGCAATTTTGCAGTTAGACACATGCAAATTAACACTATTTCAGTTCATTGAACAAATACCTCCCCCCCCCCCCCCAAAAAAAAAAAAATTAATAATAATATACAAAGTTCATAATGGCAGGCCCAGTTGCTTTGGGGGACCCTCCAGGTGGTTAAAAAAAAAAAAGAAACCATGATTTTTAAAGATAAATATTTTATCACTCTTGTGCTCTGCTGTGCTGTCTGTTGGTAGTACTTTCACAAGACTCTTTTTAATTTTGCATATGTTGACAACCAGAACCCAAAGTTGGCCACTTCTGGATCTGGCTGTCCAATTTGTGAAGTGGTCAGCTACTGTGGCCAATATGCAAACAGCTCGTCTTTAACTTAGGGTTTAGACTTTGGCTGGACAGAATGCAAAATGGCAGGACCCAGCTGGCCAAGTCCCAAAGAAGCCTTTCTGTGCCTTTCAGTGACGATGGTTGGCAGTGGCGTAGCAATGGGGATAGCAGCCAAAGCGTTGCTACGGGGCCCCGCGGCAGCCCTAAGTCACAGGGGGCCCGCAGCTTCCTGAGAGTACTTTTTATTTTTAATTTTTTTTTATTATACTGCCGTGCCGTGCCCCCGCCCCCCTCTCTCACCTCAGCGGGCCCCCCTCTCCTTTTACGAGCGGCGGGAGGTGCGGCATATTCACCAGACTCTGGCGGGGTAATCAGGCGCTAGAGGTCCAGCTGCCTCCGGGCTACTGTCTCCTCTGTATGCCGCGCGCACTGCTTCCTGGTTTATTGCGCGCGGCATACAGAGGAGACACCGTAGCCTGGAGGCAGCTGAACCTCTAGCGGCTGATTACCCCGCCTGAGCCTGCTGAATATGCCGCACCTCCCGCCGCCGCTCGTAAAAGGATGGGGGACCCCGGACCCCAGGTGAGGCAGGAGGGGATAGGAGTCGGGCCCCTACCCCACTAGCCACCCACCCGCCTAATTAGCCACCCACGCAGCTGCCTAATTACCCAACCAGCTGCCTAACCCACCCAGCTGCCTAATTACCCACCCACCCAGCTGCCTAATTACCAGCACCCACCCACCCAGCTGCCTAATTATACACCCACCCGCCTAATTACCCACCTAGCTGCCTGAATACCCACCCACCCAGCTGCCTAATTACCCACCCACCCAGCTGCCTAATTACCCACCAACCCAGCTGCCTAATTACCCACCCACCCACCCAGCTGCCTAATTACCAGCACAAAGCCCACCCACCCAGCTGCCTAATTACCCACCCAGCTGCCTAATTACCCACCAACCCAGTTGCCTAGTTGCCCTCCAACCCAGCTGCCTAATTACCCACCAACCCAGCTGCCTAATTACCCACCCACCCAGCTGCTTAATTACCAGCACAAAGCCCACCCACCCAGCTGCCTAATTACCCACCCAGCCACCAGCTGCCTAATTATCCACCCACCCAGCTGCCTAATTATCCACCCACCCACCTGCCTAATCACCCACCCATCCAGCTGCCTAACCGCCCACCCAGCCACCCACCCCGCTGCCTAAACGACCCACCCAGCCCTAACCGACCACCCAGCTGCCTAACTGCCTACCCACCCACCCAGCTGCCTAACTGCCCACCCACCCAGCTGCCTAACCGGAGCCGCCTAACCGCCCACCCGGCTGCCTAACCGAGGCTACCTAACTGCCCACCCTTCCACCCAGCTACCTAACTGCCCACCCAGCTACCTAACTGCCCACCCAGCTACCTAACTGCCCACCCTGCCATCCAGCGACCTATCTGCCTACCCTGCCACCCAGCTACCTAATTGCCTACCCAGTCACACAGCTAGCTATCTGCCTACCCTGTCACACAGCTACCTAACTGCCTACCCTGCCACCCAGCTACCTATCTGCCTACCCTGCCACCCAGCTACCTATCTTCCTACCCTTCTACCTAACTGCCTGCCCATCTACCTATCTGCCTACCCTGCCACCTAGCTACCTATCTGCCTACCCTGCCACCTAGCTACCTATCTGCCGACCTGGCTACCTAACTGCCTACCCTACCACCCAGCTACCTAACTGCCTACCCAGTGCAGTGCCTGCACCGCAAATAGCGTGCCAGCCTGCCCAACCACCCTCCCTCCAGGTAATTAATGTTATCCCACTATAGACCTGGCTACATATACTGCATTTTGTGGGGAAATCTGTCGACAATCTGATTGCATTTTGTTGGTGAAATTTTGCCACAATCTGATTGTATTTTGTCGGGAAATCTGGCGATAATCTGATTGCATCTTATGTGGAAATCTGTAGACAATCTGGTTGCATTTTGTAGGAAAATCTGCCGACAATCTGGTTGCATTTTTGGGGAAATCTGATGCCAATCTGGTTGCATTTTTTGGGGAAATCTGCTGCCAATTTGGTTGCATTTTTGGGGGGAAATCTGCCGCCAATCTGGTTGCGTTTTGTTGGGAAATCAGATTTTCCCACAAAATGTTTGGGTGGGAGTTCCGAGGTCTGTGGGGTTGGAAGGTTGGGGGGGGGGGGGGGGGGGGGAGGAGGGGCCCATAATTTTTTTTTGCTATGGGGCCCAGTCATTTCTAGCTACGCCATTGACGGGTGGGTCCCATTCTTATCCTGGTCCTTCCCATACAGCGGACACGAATTCCTTTACCAGACTTCCTGTCCTAGCCACCACCAGCAGCATTCATTAACCTAAGACACAGGTGTCGAACTCCAGTCCTTGAGGGCCAGATCCATGCCAGTGTTTAGGATGGACTGAGAAAGAGAAAAATGTGTTCTACCTGATGGCCTACACCTTTCCTGATTCAGACCCATCAATTAATTTGAGCTATGTCAAAATTGTGTGAGGACCTCGGCCCTTGAAGAACCGGTTTGACATCCCTGACCTAAGAGAACACAGATAGAAAGAGGGAGAGGACAAAGGTTCCTCAATTACATCACTGGCCCCTCTGCACCATGTTTTCTGCACTAGCTCCCCGTCACTGAACTCAGGAAAGCCTTTCTTTGGGACTTGGGCAGCTGGGCTTACCATTTCACATTATGGCCAGCTAAAGCCTGAAAACTTAAAGGAAACATCAGGGGAGTATTAAATAATCAAATCTAGTTACCTGGGGCTTCCTCTAGCCCCTAGAAGGCCATGTGTCCTGCACCGCAGGTCCGCTCCAGGCCAGTCTCACGGGGTACCCTCCATAGCAGCCACCGACCCGGCCTGTCCACTGCACACGCATGAGCGCGTGTCCACACTGTTCACAAAACTGTGTCTGTGTAGAACACTCTCGGGCCACGGGAGTGCAACACAAGTGGCGCCAGATCAGTCGGGTCGGTGGCTGCTATGGAGGGAACACTGGGAGACTGACTTGGAGCGGAACTGTGGCCAGGGACACATAGCCTTTCAGGGGCTGGAGGAAGCCCCAGGTAATTAGATTTTTTTTTTTTATATTTCCCTGATGTTTCCCTTAAGTTACACAAGTCATTTGCATATTGGCCACAGTAGCCAGTAAATTGGCTGGCCAGATCTTGAAAGGCCAAACCTTTGGCCATAACATGCACATGAGCAACAGAACCTTGTCTGTCTATGTCAAAACTATGTCTGCATTAGAAATTAATTTTATTTATGTTCCAACAGAAGGACTGCCCTATTGGGGAAAACTTCTCATTGCGCTGGGCAGCTCCATAGTGGGAGTTCTACTTATTGCTGGTTTATTTTGGGTAAGTTACAGCTTACGGTAGTTATAATAAACTATTTTACATCTGTAACATTTTTTTTTATTATGGACATGTACCTTTTCAGAAGAAGTGCAGTGATCTGGAATTTTCACTATTTACACAGATTATGAAGGCAATCTTGTTTATTGAATATTACTCAATTTTAAAGTTAATAGGGCAATGTGATAATCACAGTAAACCTCCATACGATTGTAGTCTTGCAAGCTGAAATGAGCCTTCCTAATATTTTTGACAACAGTTCATGTACAGTATGTGTGGTTCTGCCGAGCTGCAAGTTCTTTCCTACTGAGGGGAGGGAGAGGAGATGTAGGAGGAAGGAACATTGAATTGCATTAAAAGTTTAGGGAGTTAAGCCAAGGACCCTTATTCAATTCACTGTTTCTCCTGAGCTTTCTCCTAGAAGATAATTTATAATCTTCTATTTAAAGTGATACTGAGGCGATTGTCAAAGTCAGATACTCATCTATAGAGAGGGAAGGCTCTAGATCTCATAGTTCCTTTCTTGTCCTCTCTCAGTGTCCTCCTTCCAGTGCTGTCACCCCGGTTGAAGTTATTCGACCAACTGGTTGAATAGGTCTTAGGGGATCCTTGGAGGGCTTCAGGAGCACTTGTGTCCTTGAGTGCTTTTGGAAGTTATTGGCTACGTACTGCACATGCTCACACTCATGCATGTGCAGTACGGAGTCAACTATCTTCAAAAGTACTCGGGGACTTCAGTGCTTCTGAAGCCTTCTGAGGGCTCCCATAAGCGGCAAATTTTAACCAGTGATAGCACTGGAAACTTTCCAGTGGTAAGAGGACACTGAGAGAGGACAGGGAAGGCTCTTTGAGATCTAGAGCCTTCCCTCTCGATAGGAGTATCGAACCCTTGTTTTGACGTATGCTTCAGTATTGCTTTGAAATACATTTTTCAGAGCTCTGAGTATTTTTTTGCTCGTCGGTGTCTTCAAATGCATTGTATTGATATTGTGTGAAAATATCACCTAGGAGAAATCTTAGAAGAAAAACAGTGTCTATTTATTACCTTAGTGTCGGGGAAAAGATTTTTGTTTTATTTTTATTTTTTTGGTTTCAGCTGTTAAATATCTGATCAGTCTGGGCAATTGTTCAACTTTTCCTCCAGTTTGCTCTGGATTCAGGTCTTAGTAAATTAGGTCCAGAGTTAAAGCGGATCCGAGATGAAAAACTAACTATAACAAGTAACTTGTCTATATATCTTATCTAAAGTTTAGATGGTTTACACAGCAAATCTAGCTGCAAACAGCTTTAATAGAATATGATTATTTATTCCTGTGATACAATGACAGCAGCCATGCTGTTTGTAAACATTACACAGAGGCAGGCTTATCTGTATCTTGAGCCATCAGCCTAATCCCCTCTCCTCCTCCCTCCTCCCTCTGCCTCTGAAATCTATGGCTAGTAACGCCTACTCCTGCGCAGACTGAGCTCCCATGAGCCCTTGCTCTCAAGGCTCTCTGAAAATCTGTGGGAGTGGCTTTTTTAGTTTATAGGGAATTAGAGTATTAAAACAAAAACAAAAAAGTGTTTGGCTTGAGGAATGCCCTATAAACAATAGGAAAGGAACATAATTATGCAATGTGTAAAAGTTCACCTCGGATCCACTTTAACAGGTCAAAGATTATCATGGCTCAGTATGGTCCGCACACACCGAGGTCACAATGCATGGCATAGTAGCTGAATAATTCCACAGACTGACATAAAAGACCAGCCAATCAAAACATTTCCTTTTCCACCTTAAAAGCCATGTACAAAAATGAAATTATGTATAAAAATAAAATCACTGAAACACACTATGGCGGTAGAGGAGGGTTGGAATGAGTCTAGTAATGGCTTTTATCAACAGTGGCTTTCATTCTTTCTTGGAATAGGCAGTCCGGAAAAAGGCCTGTTGAGCCCTCTGCTGCATAAGGAACATTACTGTACCCTTTATTTTAAGAGGGCAATGGAAGCTGCCATATTTATTTCTTTTTAAGCAATGCCAGTTGCCTGGCTATCCTGCTGATCCTCTGCCTCTAACATCTTCAGCCATAGACCCTGAACAAGCATGCAGCAGATCAGATGTTTCTGACAATATTGTCAGATATGACGGGATTAGCCCCATGCTTGTTTCTGGTGTGTGAATCAGACTGCTGCAGCTAAATAGATCAGCATGACTGCCGGGCAACTGGTATTGTTTAAAAGGAAATACATATCGCAGCATATTCCTCTCACTTCAGTTGTCCTTTAAAAAGCACTCTTTGAATGACAGGTGCTCAGTCAAACTGCAGGAATAGTGTGCACATGTGTAGGAAGCCTGTTTGGCCTCTTCGTATAGATAGATCCATTCCAGGGAATGTTTTTGAAAAAAATGTAAAAAATGTAAAGAAACTTTGAGAATCCCCCATGAGGAGATTGACTAATCCAAAACCTCTCAGTAAGTAGTTCAGAGCTGTCAGATTATAATACCTATTGTAAGCAACAGCTATGCAGGAACTCAACAAAAACAGTGCATTTACTCTGGAACAAGTGTATCTATGTGTACACATGATTTCAACATTCTACAATTTTTTGCCATATTGCCCCTTCAAGTGAGCAGATTTCCTTTTCCTCTGTATACATCCCTCAAACTAATATCTACATAAGACCAGGCATGGTCGGAATAGCCAATTTCCGATTCCGTATACCGCCACTACCGAAATTCCGCGGGAATTCCTGAGCCGTTCCGCGGAATTCCGTCAGAAAATATTAGAGAGAGAGAGAGAGAGAGAGAGAGAGAGAGAGAGAGAGAGAGAGAGAGAGAGAGAGAGAGAGAGAGAGAGAGAGAGAGAGAGAGAATATTTTGATGTGATTCCGGAAAATTCCGTCGTAATTATAAATTTCCGCGGAATTCCGTTTGAGAAATTCCGTTCTGACCAACAAAATCGGAATTATTAATTCCGACCGGAATCTCGGAATTAATAATTCCGCGGAATTTTCCGACCATGCCTGCATAAGACACAGTACAGTAATTAAATGCTACTGAATAATTTTTATAGTATTTAACAAAAATGTATGGTATCTTGAGTAAACTATACTGTGTATTTTTAAGAAGATGTAAGAGTTCATCATTCTTTTTTTTTTTTTTTTACAGATACTGTCGTTATTCTTGCCAATGGGATTTTACAGTGTTGCAGCGGCAGCCTCTGCCACCGCAGCTGCTGTGCCTAGCTCCATAGGAGCTATGCCAAGTGCTGCTGGCATCCCATATGCTGCCAATGCTCTGCCTAGCACCACAAGGTACCCATCATACTATCCCCACGCTTAAGCTTGGAGCAATATACCTCGTGCTCACCTAGCACCGCAGCAGCTAGCACAGCATGTAGATGGACACCAAGAACACAACACCAACCACAATCATGGCCAGCAGGAGCAGCGCAACCCCCTACACAACTATAACATGGACTAGAATAATCCCTAGGGACATACTAAACCCTTGTCCTGGCCTTACTGGTCTCCAAAACGTTAATGTGGAAGCGGACACTAGGGAGTCAAAACCTGAGTCTTGTCTTCAAGTAAGAAATGAATGAAGGCGGAGGCACCCAAAAATAAATCTCTCTCAGAGTATACTGTATAAAGACAAATAAATACACTCGGTATCTTACCTCTTCAGATAACCCAACCCAGAAAAACAAGGGATCAGATCAGATAAGGTTTATTCAAGCTAAAAAAGACAAGGTTTTCCTCATTTCTCTGCCCGCTTCCTCAGGTCAATAAAGTGCCTTAAAGAGAATCTGTACTCTAAAATTCTTACAGCAAAAAGCATACCATTCTATTCATTATGTTCTCCTGGGCCCCTCTGTGCTGTTTCTGCCACTCTCTGCTGCAATCCTGGCTTGTAATTAACAGTTTTAGTCAGTGTTTACAAACAAACTAACCAGCTTGTGATAGGCTTACATGAGCAGAGTGTGTGAGTCATACAGAGCCTGCAGGGGGCCTGCAGAGGGTGTGTATCGCTTCTATCCAATCACAAGCAGCCCTGCACATTCCACACATTCCAGCCTAGCCCGACAGAGCCGACAGAAGAAAACAGATTAGATCATATAACAGAGATAACACAGCCACTGTGCAATTAGAAAAGGATGCAGTAAGCCAGAGCACATCAGAACAGGCAAAGGATCTTATAGGATAGAAGAACTAAGGCTGAAAATTTTGTTACAGAGTCTCTTTAAAGAATGCATTTTGCAGCCTGGGTGCCAGAGTTCTTCGTCTTCAAGTGCCTTACTGGTCTCCAAATCTTTAATGGGGGAATTGGAAACTATGGAGTCAAAACCTTAATACTGTCTTCAAGTGTTACTGTGAACATCTTTTTTGGTTTTATCCAACCATTAAAAATTCTTATGTTCTTAATAACCAGCCACGCAAAGCAGTTTTACTTACCTCTAGTCCTTCAATGGCTATGATTGGCTGTTTAAGCTCACCAAATAGAACTGTGTGATACCTTTCAGTTTCTGCAATTGGTTAAGTCCATGACACTTTTTTTTTTTTAAATCAAGCAAAATAAAGAAATGTTAAACATTGAAAGGCTTATTTTACCATTATGCCTTAACTCTGTAGCGGACAATTTATTTAGAGGCCTGCAAGTGCTCCAGGCCACTTTATTTTAGCACTTTTTTATTTCTTATTTGTTACATTTGTTTGCTAGTAAACAATACTGCTGTAATGTGTATTTATAGCCACTTGCCACTAGGGGGCAGTGTGAGACAATAATAGAGTACTTCTGCTTTCATCTTCTGTATTTTCTGTTAGCAGGGAGAGAGATCAATGCATTCCAAGACTTTACAGCACAAGGATTTCTGGAGGTCAAAAGCAGTGCTCTTATTTCAACATAATAACTCTATGGAAGCTGCTAATGGGTTAAAATTAAAAAAAGATTTATCAGCAGCATTTTGGGCCTTGATGACATATGGCTCTATGAAATAGATTGGGATGTGATTAAACCACACCCAGGGGCGTAACATTAGCCCCCCGTGACTCCCGCCATCATGGGGGGACCCAGAGGCTAAGAAGTGGCGGCCCTGTAGAGCAGAGCAGAGTGGAGCATCCTACATTAACTTCATCTAGCAGTGTGACATATCCCCACTCCTCCATACTTCACAGTAGGCACATTAAACTGTGATTGGGGAGGGGAGGAGTTGCAGGCGGATCCGGCTAGCAGAGCTTTGCTGGGAGCTCACCTAGGTAAAGTTACGCTCCTGACCACGTAAAACATGTGACGACATGCTGTTCAATGTTTACATGTCTTTAGTCTTCTTTTCTAATTCTATTTTGCAATGCAAAGTTTTTCAGCAGCGCTGGTCTCTGCTTATTTATCGTCTGTTTGCATATTCAGTCTTGTGTAGTGCATGTTATATTTAATTTATCTTTCTATTTTTTATACTGAAATTTGAAAGTATGTATTACATTTTTCCACTGGAAATGATGAATTTTTTTATTTGTGATGCTTAATACCAGAATGGAACTGTTGCTTACAGTATGTAATGTTTAAAAAAAACAGAAAAAAAAACCGAAAGGATAATTAACCCCAAAATGTTTTATTTATGAATAAATTGAGAATTATGCATTTAAAAGAGTTTCTGTCTATTTATTTTGAGTCTGGGTAGGACTGGAGCTCCCATTAGGAAGGGTACATACATGATTGTAGGCACCACTCTAGGGTTCTGTCCATACTCCTTTGACAATTCAAAGAACAACTCTACAAAAGGAATTCCAGGAACCCCCAAACCACTCCAAAATTGTTACACCCACCTTGTGTCCCTCACTGGACCCCCCCCCCCCCCCCTTCCTAAAATAAAGAGCTCTCTGCTCAGGGCCAGATTTATGCCTACATGCCTACAGGCGCCTGATGATGGAAAGGCGGCTCACTCCCCTCCCCAAGTGCCTACCTCCTGCCTGACCTGTGCAGAGTCCTGAGCAGAAATGAGAGGTTACTCAACGGGGTCTCAACATTCCATTGACCAGATCTCCTTTCAGTCAGGGGCACCTCTGGCTATTTAATACTGAGGATAGCTCTGGATACCTAATATTAAGAGGCACCTGTAGCTATCTATGATGGCCAAGGGAACTAAGGTAGAAGTGAAAGCTGGGCCAGCCAACACATTTGGAGTGCAATTTGCCAGGTTTTTGTAGGTTCATTGAGGCAGAGGTCTAGGGTGCCAGGACATCTGTACCTATAGGCTCATGTGATATAAATCCAGGCCTGTCTCTGCTACAAAGGGTCTAAGGCACTGCACTGAAGGAGTCTACTGTCACCTGGTTACTCATAAGGATCCAGATAAACCTCCTTTGGAGGTAATAGTTTTTTTCCCCTAAAAATGACAAAACGTACAACTTCCCGTTTATTAACAATACTACACCATTGAGTACAAGGTCAGGTCCCTACAAGGATCACCAAAACCCTTCTCCTGTCACCAGGGTTGGTGCTTCCATAGGGTCAAACTGGGCAACTGCCCAAGGCTCCAAGCTTAGGGATCCCGCCAATCAGGGACTGTAGAAGTCACAAGTTTATTGTCTACAGCACTACCACGTATTATTGCTGCACTACTTTCCTTTTTCAATATATTTTTTAAAGCATTGTTAATACATAAAAAAACCCTGTGGGCTTACCCTCCCCAAGCCCTTTTAACTCACCCCCAAATACAGGATGGTACTGCCTGTTAAAGAGAATCTGTACTCTAAAATTCTTACAATAAAAAGCATACCATTCTCTTCATTATGTTCTCCTGGGCCCCTCTGTGCTGTTTCTGCCACTCCCTGCCGCAATCCTGGCTTGTAATTAATAGTTTTAGGCAGTGTTTACAAACAATAGACTGGCTTCTAACCAGAGTATCATAGGCTGAGAACAGCTTACTGTGTGACTCATACAGAGCTTGGAGGGGGTGTGTAAAGCTTCTGCCAATGACAAGCAGTGCTGCACATTCCACACATTCCAGCCTCAACCCAACAGACATGACAGAGAAAAGGAGATAAGATTTATTACAGAGACAGTGCAATTAGGAAAGGCTGCAGTAAGACAGACCATATTAGAACAGTAATAGGAACTTATAGGACAGAAGAAATAAGGCTCAAACATTTGTTACAGAGTCTCTTTAAGGTGAGGTGGCCAGCGTGGGGAACCACCATCTGAATAGTACCAGCCTGAATGGTTTATGATGTGGGGGAGAGAGGCTCAGCAAGATGGGGTATAAATCCCTCCCTCGCCCAGTCACTTATTCTTATTTCCCCATACCAGAATCCATGTCTAATTCTACAGTATGTTGATATTTGTAATCCTCTGGGGTCTTCTTAAAATCTTGATTGAAGGAACTCCAGATGGATGTCTGCTGTACTGCACTACCAGAGCAATACTGAAAAAGGAGACCCAGCAAAAGTATCTTTAAATTTCCCCCCAGAGACCCCATAGGTTCACTGATATGGACCAATGGAAATCCTTCTCAATAGGAAGAAACATGTAAGGAAGCTTATTTCTAGGTGGAGCCTCTTTTCTCCTCACTTCTTCACAATACAGAACAGTGGTGCTCAAATACCCCTTTTTAAAATTCGAGTTTGGTCGAATTCGAATAGTAAATTATTCGAGGTCAGTCGAATATTCGAGTCGAATAATTTTTACTATTCGATTCGACCTCGGACTTCGAGCTCACTATTCGAGTCGGTATTCGAGCTCATTATTCGAGCTGACTATTCGAATTGGCCTTAAATAGCTTCCAACACTTGTTTTGAGGGTGAATGATGCAAGAAACATCTTTTTTTCCAAGTAACAACAGCAAGTGATTATGTGGGGATGTTCCTTTAAAAAAAAAAAGGTGGAAAGAGAAGTTGTGTCCAGAATTTTGTTCAGTACTGTATATACTTCTTCTTCTTCTTCTTTTTCTTCTATATCTTCTTCTTCTTCTTCTATATATTCTTCTATATCTTCTTCTTCTATATCTTCTTCTATATCTTCTTCTTCTTCTTCTATATTGTCTTCTTCTTCTTCTTCATCTTCTTCTTCATCTTCTTCATCATCATCTTCTTCTTCTTCTTATTCATCTTCTTCTTCGTCATCTTCATCATCTTCTTCTTCTTCTTCTTCTTCTTCTTCTTCTTCATCTTCTTCTTCTTCATCTTCTTCATCTTCTTCTTCTTCTTCATCTTCTTCTTCTTCTTCATCTTCTTCTTCTTCATCTTCTTCATCTTCTTCTTCTTCATCTTCTCCATCTTCTTCTTCTTCATCTTCTTCATCTTCTTCTTCTTCATCTTCTTCATCTTCTTCTTCTTGATCGTCTTCATCTTCTTCTTCATCTTCTTCATCTTCTTCTTCTTCATCTTCTTCTTCTTCTTCTTCATCATCATCTTCTTCATCTTCTTCATCTTCATCTTCTTCTTCTTCTTCATCTTCTTCATCTTCTCCATCTTCTCCATCTTCTTCTTCTTCATCTTCTTCATCTTCTTCATCTTCTTCATCTTGATCTTCTTCATCTTCTTCATCTTCTTCATCTTCTTCATCTTCATCTTCTTCTTCTTCTTCTTTTTCTTCTTCATCTTCTTCTTCTTCATCTTCTTCTTCTTCTCCTTCTTCTTCTTCTCCTTCTTTTTCTATATCGTCTTCTTCTTCTTCACTTATTTCTCTTTTCAATTTTTTTTTAAAGAAATGCAGCTATTTTTGAGCGTAACAAATAGCTGGTGGCGCACCCATGTTGGAAGCGCCATTGTATGTGCTCCCTGGCAGTGGAAACACACAGACAGCAGGAGGTAAATTCAGCAGCAGGAGGAGGAGGATGAGTGTGTGGCAGCAGGCAGTCAATGAGGCAGGCAGCGTGACATAATAGCCCTGGTACCTAGCGGGTGATACCAGGGCTGTAAATAAACACAACAGGAGGTCCCAGACAGCGGCCGTGCAGCCCACATCGTGTCCAATACACAACTGGGACAACACAGTTTTCAACCCGGGCACCTCTGAAAAATTAAACCTTTTTTTTTATGGTTTTTTGGTTTTGTTTGTAAAACAAATTACACAGATATATAGCTATTTTTTGACGTAATAGCTGGTGGCAGAGTGGCAGCAGAATGTAATTCTGTGTACCCTGGCAGTGGGAAAAACAGACCGACAGCAGCAGCAGCAGGAGGAATGGAGGAGTAATGTGAGCAGCTATTGTTTGACGTAATAGCTGGTGGCAGAGTGGCAGCAGAATGTAATTCTGTGTACCCTGGCAGTGGGAAACACAGACAGACAGCAGCAGCAGCAGGAGGAATGGAGGAGTAGTGTGAGTGTGGCAGCAGGCAGGCAGTGTGACATAATAGCCCTGGTACCTAGCGGGTGATACCAGGGCTGTAAATAAACACAACAGGAGGTCCCAGACAGCGGTCGTGCAGCCCACATCGTGTCCAATACACAACTGGGACAACACAGTTTTCAACCCGGGCACCTCTGAAAAATTTTTTTTTTTATGGTTTTTTGGTTTTGTTTGTAAAACAAATTACACAGATATATAGCTTTTTTTTAATGTAATAGCTGGTGGCAGAGTGGCAGCAGAATGTAAATCTGTGTACCCTGGCAGTGGGAAACACAGACAGACAGCAGAAGGGCAGTACACAGCAGCCCACTGTAGTTGTAAAATGTGTGGCTGCAGGCGACGTAATAGTCAAAGTGAACCAGACTGGCTTAGTGAGCAGGAGCCAGGAGGTGGTAAAGGGTGGTAAGGCACATTAACGATGGTTCTAAGTTCCGGCAGCCAGTTCATGTCCCCCTCTCGCCGACAACAGGGGCCAGGAACTCGCCTTCCACCCACGCCTGGTTCATCTTGAGAAACGTCAGTCTGTCCACAGACTTGTGAGACAGACGTGAGCGTTTCTCGGTGACCACGCCACCAGCTGCACTGAAGCAGCGCTCGGACAGCACGCTGGAAGGGGGGCAGGACAGCACTTCCAGGGTTTACTGCGCCAGCTCGCTCCAGATCTCCAGGCGCTTGACCCAATACTCCATGGGATCAACAGGGGCATCGCTGTCAAGCCCGCTGTAGGACCCCATGTAGTCAGCCACCATGCGGGTCAGGCGCTGGCTGTGACCGGAGGAGGATGCTGCTGCATGCACCTCCTCTCTAGTCACTGCTGCCGGAGCCTCTACAGTCCTGTAGAGCTCGTGGCTGAGAGACAGCAGGTCTGTGGGGCGCTTGCTGCTGGATGCAGGCACCTGCTGCTGCCTCTGTGCTGGCTGGACAGTGGGGGTGGAAGGCTGGGGGAAGGCTTCCTCCAAGCGCTCAACAAGGGCCTGCTGCAAGCTCCTTATTTGTTGCGCTGGGTCTCCTCCTGCAGGCGGCAGGAACTGGCTCAACTTCCCCTTGAGGCGCGGGTCCAACATCATGCTGATCCAGATGTCCTCCCTCTGCTTCATCTGGATCACCCTGGGGTCCCTGCGCAGGCACGTCAGCATGTGCGCTGCCATTGGGAAGAGGCGGGCCACGTCTGCTGGCACATCGACGGCAGTGCTGTCCTCCTCATCCTCCTCCTCTGCCGCCTCATCCTCTCTCCACCCCCGCACCAACTCAGCTGCGCTGTGCTGATCCCCCTCATCAGCAGCAAGGTCAGGGACCTCCACCAAGTCCTCCTCCTCCTCCCCCTCAGAGGTGGACTGTGCAGCTGCTTGCCGCTCCTGCTGGTCCAAGGCTGCCGCTCCCTGTTCCAGCAAAGCATCGAGGGTCCTGTTCAGCAGACAAACCAGGGGCACCCACTCGCAGACCATAGCATGGTCCCTGCTCACCATGTTAGTGGCCTGCAGAAAGGGAGCCAGCACTAAGCACACCTGCTGCATGTGCCTCCAGTCATCATCGGGGACGATGGACGGGATGTTGCTGGTCTTGTCCCTTCTCTGAGCGGCGGAAACAGTGGCCAGGGCAAGGTACTGGTTGACAGCGTGCTTCTGTTCAACCAGACGCTCCAACATCGCCAGGGTGGAGTTCCAGCGAGTCGGAACGTCAAGGATCAGCCGATGGCGTGGCAGCTCCAGCTCCTTTTGCACATCTTCCAGGCTCGCACAGGCTGCAGCCGAGCGCTGGAAGTGACGCACAACGTTCCTTGCCGTTTCCAGCAGTTCGCCCATCCCCTGGTAGGTGTGCAAGAACTTCTGCACCACCAGGTTCAGCACGTGGGCAAGACAGGGGATGTGGGTCAGGTTTCCCCTGTCTATTGCGGCAACCAGATTGGCCCCATTGTCGGCCACCACCTCTCCGACTCTGAGGCCTCTGGGGGTCAGCCAAATCCTCTCCTGCTCCTGGAGTTTGGCCAACACATGGGTTGCCATCAGCTTGGTCTTCCCAAGGCTGACCAAGTGCAGCAGCGCTTGGCAGTGGCGGGCCTTCACGCTGCTGCTGAGGCGGGGGGTTTGGCCAGGTGTGCCGGAGGATGGCAGAGGATCGGAGGAACCTGCTGCAGTTCCCCCGACCCTGCGGGGTGGCACCACCCACTGTGTTGCTGCTGCTGCTGTGCCCGCTGCTGCTCTCCCATCCTCACCCCCTTCCACCAAGCTGACCCAGTGGACAGTGAAGGACAGGTAGCGGCCTGTCCCGAAGCGGCTGCTCCAGGAGTCCATGGTGACGTGGACCCTTTCACCAACCGCGTGCTCCAGCCCTCGCTCCACATTGGCCATCACAAAGCGGTGCAGTGCAGGAATGGCCTTGCAGGCGAAGAAGTGTCTGCTGGGGAGCTGCCAGTCTGGGGCTGCGCAAGCAAGCAGCGCATGAATGTCGCTCCCCTCCTGCACGAGCGTGTACGGCAGGAGTTGGGAGCACATGGCCCGTGCCAGCAAGCCGTTCAGCTGCAGCACGCGACGGCTGCTGGGAGGCAGAGCCCTAACCACCCCCTGGAAGGACTCGCTCAAAAGGCTCTGGCGTGGCCTTTTGCTGGCACGGGAATCAGCAGACACAGCAGAGGAGGCCACTGAGGACTGGCTGCCAGAACAGGCCTCAGTGTCGGCGGCAGGAGTTGCAGAGGGGGGAGGAGCAGTGCGTTTCCGCACTCCTGCTGGTGCTGCTGGAGGAGCAGGAGGGCGGGTGGCTGCTGTTGCTGCTGCTGCTGCTGAAGGCTGTGCAGTGATGGGTGTGGTGCCACTGCCAGCACCAGATGCCTTCAGCCTCTGCAACTCCTCATGCTGGTGGAAATGTTTCGCAGCAAGGTGGTTGATGAGCGAGCTGGTGCTGAACTTTAACGGGTCTGCACCTCTGCTCAACTTCCGCTGACAGTGGTTGCAAGTGGCGTACTTGCTGTACACTGTGGGCATGGTGAAAAAGCGCCAGATTGGTGACAAAAACAACCCCCTACGGCATGGAACCGCTGCTGCCTGTCTCCCTGTGGTGGTTGGGGGGGGGCTTGGGTGCGGCTGGTGGTGGTACTGGCAGATGCTGCTGCTGCTGCTGCTGAGCCTGAGACACCAGCAGGCTGGGGGACCTGCCTACTGCTGCCAATGCTTGCAATGATGCGCCTCCTTGCAAGGCCCACAAGCGCATCCTCCTCCTCCTCCTCCTCAGAGCTGCTGATGACGACATCCCCTGGAGCTGGTGGCACCCAGTCTCTGTCTGTCACCGTGTCATCATCATCCTCCCCCTCCTGAAACATGTCCTGCTGGGATGATGACCCCCCAAACTCCTCTCCTGATGCATGGATGGGCTGCTTGACTGTCGCCACAGTCTTGCTGTCCAATCCCTCATCCCCCAAAGTGCCCATCAGCATCTCCTCCTCCAAATCGCCAACAACAGCAGACAATTGACTCATCATGCCTGGGGTCAAAAGAGTGCTGAGTGACAGGTCGGTCACTGACGGTGAACTGGCCTCCTCCCCAGGCCCTGCTGGGCGGCTGCTGCGAACAGGGGTGGTGGTGGTGGTGGTGGTGAGGGTGGAGGCCACGGATGCAGAGCTGATGGCGGGCTGCTCATCCTCCGTCATCAGTTGCACCACAGTGTCTGCATCCTTTTCCTCAATGGGACGTTTCCGACCCGGCTGGAGGAAAATCGGAGCAGGTGCTACACGCTGCTGCTGCTGTGTCTCTGCAGCGTGAGTTGCAGATGCTCCTGCTGGACTGCGCCCAAGGCGTCCACGGCCAGTGGCTATAGGAGGAATGTTAGCCACTGACGCTGCTGCTGCGGAACTGTGCATGGTGGCGCGGCCGCGCCCGCGGCTTGCCACAATGCTGCTCCGTCTCCTCCTGATTCCCATGCTGCCCTTCCCCTTGCCCAGACCGCGCTGGCTGCCACTTCCAGACATCTTCGATGTTTTGGGCGTAAACACAAAAGTTTTTTAAAAGGGCGGGTGAAAAGTGGGGTACTTTAATGGAGTGGGTTGGTGGGCGAGGTGACTGAGTGAGTGTCTAGTACAGTAAGTAAGTAGTAACAGAGTCAGTAAGTACAACTAGAAGTTACAATAATCAGTAGTAATAATCACAAGGAAATAGAGTGTGTGTACACAGACAGTGAGTGAGTGCACGCACACGCAGGAGCTAGCCTATGAACAGTGACTGAGTGTCCCTACTAGTACAGTAAGTAGTAACAGTAAGTACAACCAGAAATTACAATAATCAATCAGTAATCAGAAGGAAATAGAGTGTGTGTACAGTACACAGACAGTGAGTGCACGCACACGCAGGAGCTAGTAGCCTATGAACAGTGACAGTGAGTGTCCTAGTACAGTTACAGTATATAACTATTCAGAAGGAAATAGAGTGTGTGTACACTACAGTACACAGACAGTGAGTGCACGCACACACAGGAGCTAGTAGCCTATGAACAGTGTCAGTGAGTGAGTGTCCTAGTACAGTTACAGTATATAACTATTCAGAAGGAAATAGAGTGTGTGTACACTACACAGACAGTGAGTGCACGCACACGCAGGAGCTAGTAGCCTATGAACAGTGACAGTGAGTGTCCTAGTACAGTTACAGTATATAACTATTCAGAAGGAAATAGAGTGTGTGTACACTACAGTACACAGACAGTGAGTGCACGCACACGCAGGAGCTAGTAGCCTATGAACAGTGTCAGTGAGTGAGTGTCCTAGTACAGTTACAGTATATACCTATTCAGAAGGAAATAGAGTGTGTGTACAGTACACAGACAGTGAGTGCATGCACACGCAGGAGCTAGTAGCCTATGAACAGTGACAGTAAGTGTCCCAGTACAGTTACAGTATATAACTATTCAGAAGGAAATAGAGTGTGTGTACAGTACACAGACAGTGAGTGCACGCACACGCAGGAGCTAGTAGCCTATGAACAGTGACAGTGAGTGTCCTAGTACAGTTACAGTATATAACTATTCAGAAGGAAATAGAGTGTGTGTACACTACAGTTCACAGACAGTGAGTGCACGCACACGCAGGAGCTAGTAGCCTATGAACAGTGTCAGTGAGTGAGTGTCCTAGTACAGTTACAGTATATAACTATTCAGAAGGAAATAGAGTGTGTGTACACTACACAGACAGTGAGTGCACGCACACGCAGGAGCTAGTAGCCTATGAACAGTGACAGTAAGTGTCCTAGTACAGTTACAGTATATAACTATTCAGAAGGAAATAGAGTGTGTGTACAGTACACAGACAGTGAGTGCACGCACACGCAGTAGTTAGTAGCCTATGAACAGTGACAGTGAGTGTCCTAGTACAGTTACAGTATATAACTATTCAGAAGGAAATAGAGTGTGTGTACACTACACAGACAGTGAGTGCACGCACACGCAGGAGCTAGTAGCCTATGAACAGTGACAGTGAGTGTCCTAGTAAAGTTACAGTATATAACTATTCAGAAGGAAATAGAGTGTGTGTACACTACAGTACACAGACAGTGAGTGCACGCACACGCAGGAGCTAGTAGCCTATGAACAGTGTCAGTGAGTGAGTGTCCTAGTACAGTTACAGTATATAACTATTCAGAAGGAAATAGAGTGTGTGTACAGTACACAGACAGTGAGTGCACACACACGCAGGAGCTAGTAGCCTATGAACAGTGACAGTAAGTGTCCCAGTACAGTTACAGTATATAACTATTCAGAAGGAAATAGAGTGTGTGTACAGTACACAGACAGTGAGTGCACGCACACGCAGGAGCTAGTAGCCTATGAACAGTGACAGTGAGTGTCCTAGTACAGTTACAGTATATAACTATTCAGAAGGAAATAGAGTGTGTGTACACTACAGTTCACAGACAGTGAGTGCACGCACACGCAGGAGCTAGTAGCCTATGAACAGTGACAGTGAGTGTCCTAGTACAGTTACAGTATATAACTATTCAGAAGGAAATAGAGTGTGTGTACACTACAGTACACAGACAGTGAGTGCACGCACACGCAGGAGCTAGTAGCCTATGAACAGTGACAGTGAGTGTCCTAGTACAGTTACAGTATATAACTATTCAGAAGGAAATAGAGTGTGTGTACACTACAGTACACAGACAGTGAGTGCATGCACACGCAGGAGCTAGTAGCCTATGAACAGTGTCAGTGAGTGAGTGTCCTAGTACAGTTACAGTATATAACTATTCAGAAGGAAATAGAGTGTGTGTACACTACAGTACACAGACAGTGAGTGCACGCACACGCAGGAGCTAGCCTATGAACAGTGACAGTCAGTGAGTGTCCTAGTACAGTTACAGTATATAATTATTCAGAAGGAAATAGAGTGTGTGTACAGTACACAGACAGTGAGTGCACGCACACGCAGGAGCTAGTAGCCTATGAACAGTGACTGAGTGAGTGTCCTAGTACAGTTACAGTATATAACTACAATACAAAATACAATCAATCAGTACTAAAGGACAGCAGAAATACTGGTATAGATGAGAAATAAACAGAGGACAGGAGAGAACAGCTGCCCACACAGGCAAGGCCCTGAGGCCTAAAGCTGTAAGCCTGCAGCAGCTGTCTGAGTCTCTCTCTATGTAACACAAAAGCTACTAACTAAAATACAATGTCTATCTAACTAACAACAATATAGGTATATATAGGAGGTGTATGTGAGCAAAAACGCTAGGTAAATGACCACAATAAAGCTCTTGCTAAGCCAACGCACAAAGGAGCAGATCTCTCTCTATGCAAAGTCGGGCAAGGACGGAGAAACGGAACATGGCGGCCGCTATTTATAGGGTAGGGGCTGGCCAGGGTCCCCCTCAGTGATTGGCTGCCGTCAGAGGGCCTGGGAGCCCTCTGATTGGCTCTAAGGACATCAATCTGGGCTATGACGCTATTCGAGCTCGGTATTCGAGCTCGAATAGCGCTGTTAGCTCGAATAGCGCGAATAGTGAATGGGCTATTCGAGTTCACTCGAATAGCCCATTCGAATAGCTCCAGCTATTCGGAGCTCGAATACCGAGCTCGAATAGCTGAAAAAGAGCTCGAATATTCGAGCTACTCGAATATTCGAGCTCTGCTGAGCACCACTGATACAGAACATTGGAGGAACAGACAACAGCTCTATCAGCTCTATGTGATATATATTTATTAAACTGTGGTACAGAGTAAGGCTATGCACAGTACTTAGAGATGCAGAAAACATCAACGCATAACTAATTACTGAAACTTGCTAACATTTGGTAATGTTTCACACCTGTAAGGAAGGCATGAACGGTGACCTAACACAGGTCTCAGGTGTTTGCGCCTGTCATGTATGATACACATATGCATTACGCATGATATCGTTGTGTGATTTAAAGGATACATGAGAGAGAAAAAATAAAAGTTGATCTACTTACCTGGGGCTTCCTCCAGCCCCTTGAAATCTCTGTGTCCCTCGTCACAACTCCGCTGGCAGCCACTTTTCTGTGGTCCCCTCTGTAGTGGTCACCAACCCAAATTACTGCATCTGTTCAGCAGGGTTGCCAACCATCCGTCTTTAGACTGACATTTCGTACAATGCAAAGCACACCTTGGCTGTCTGTACTTGTCCGTACTTTCTCTGCGGGTGTCCATTCCTTTAAAGCAGCAGGGACAGCCATATACTATCCTGGGTAAAAAAAACATATATAAGCAGATAAATACTTGTTCTACTTACATAGCATGTGCACAGTACTGTCCACATTTTGATTTCAGTGAATTTTATATAGTAAATAAATAAAGTTATGTTCCTGGCATTTGCCATCTTAATTCCCTCTGACTGAAGCCAATCCTGATGTAATTTCCTCCCTTACTTTTTTTCCTCCTAGAAACTGCACTATCATAGCTAGCTTACTGTTAGGATTCCTCCTGTGACGTGTTCTGTCCATTGCAGGCGGAGCCGCAAATAGACAGTTCTGGCTTGTCAGTCTGCATTCGGTTGTGCATTTGCTATGAGTCACATTGTTGTTTGCAATTTCTCTGCAGTTCTGGGCAGTTCAGGATGCTGTCATCATTCCACCAATGGCTTACTACAGCTGAGCTGCGGCCAGATAGCCCTGGATTTCCTGCATGCATGTTCTTGCATAGTACTGCATGCATTTGTTATGATAGTCTTTCAGCTAGCAAATGGTAATCCAGCCAGCTCAGGATTGAGTGATTACCATTCAGCTGTGTGGAGATTTGCATGCTTGCATCCATTGGCTGATGCCATCATAAAAGCCTGCTTCTCCTGTTAGACTGCAACCTGTCATAGTCTCAGCTCTGTCTAAGCTGTTACTGGGTCCCTTGTTATTGTAAAATATATTCCTTGTCTTAGTTCAGTTATTCCTGTGGAGCTATGTAATATATTTCCCACTGGGACATATATACATACTCCTTCTAGTATAGAGATTCTGTATTGCCTAGTCTTGTACGCGGTATTGCTCCAGTTCCTAGCCAGTTTTCCTTGCTTATGTTATATATCGGTTTATCGCCGATATATACATATGTTAGTCATTTGTTTGTAGTTTCATTGATAGCTGTAAATTGTAATACGCTAGGAAATCATATCTATTGTATATTTGTCTATGTATTACATTTGCCTGCCTTTTGATTCTGCTATTTCCTGACTATTCTGTCCTGTCCTTGCGAGGTAGCCATTGCTGTGGTTGCTATTGGCTACCTCCCTCTTGTCTTTGTGAATGCTTGCTGTCAATTATTCAACTCTTAGGCTGGTTTCACACCAGGACGTTGCGTTTTAGGGGACGTTAAGGTCGCATAACGTGCCCCTAACGCAACGCCTGGTGCTCTCTGATGTGGACGTCAGAGTGACCCGCGTTGTGCAGCTCACTCTGGCGTCCGTGATGCCATGATGCGTACTCTTGGATGCATGCGGCATCACGTGGTCCCGCCCGGCCAATCGCCGCACAGAGCGGCCGCTCCAGGAAGTAAACACTGCACGTCACTGAGTGCAGTGAATATTAATTAGCCATGTGCCTGGCCGCTTTCCGCTCCTCCCCAACATTACAGCGCATGTGCAAGCAGTCTAACGCGGCTCTGCCGCTTATAAAGTACTGCATGCAGTACGTTGTCTTATGGCGCAGCGTTACTAAGTAACGCAACGTGGGCACTGTGAACTGCCCATTGATTTTTCATTACTGTGCGGTGGGCTGCGTTACAGGCTGCTCTAACATGCGCCTGTAACGTCCCACTGCGAAACCAGCCTTAGCCTTGCTGTGCTGGATAGTCAGAAAGTATGACCCTCCAGCATAACACTTGCTTTGTAAACACATGTGAGCACAGCATAGATAAGATTTAAGCAGCTCACTGAACTTCCCTCAGCCAATCAGTGAGGGGCAGGAATGTAGGCGAGGCAATGACAAGCTCCCTTCTCGTCGGCAATGGCCAGGCTGACTGAGGGCTGGAACCCACTTTTCTGACCGTTTAGGGAGCGATTCAAACCGCTAGCGTCCCTAAACGCTCATCTAATGTTAATGGATGGGCCAAATTCCACTGGAGCGGTTGCGATTACCAAATCGCAAAACGCAGGACATACAGCATTTATAGCATTAACGCTTCTGCAATGTAAATTATATGAACGCTGGCCTAATCGCTCTTCAAAACCTACACAGGGCGATTTTGCTAGCGTTTTGAAGTTACTGCACACTGTAAAAAAAATTTAAATTAATTGAAAGGATCAATCAGAATAAAAATGCTAATCGCTAATCGCTACACAGTCGCTGGCAAGCAGCTGACACTTTTTAAAATCGCTACCAAAACGCTCATGAAATCGCTTACAAAACGCTGACGATTGCGATTAGCGATAGCATTTTGTAGTGGGTTCCAGGCCTGAGATAAGATTTATTATAGCAGAAACATTTTGAATAGATTGGAGTGCTTGCAATGCAAGGGTAATGGCCCTTTCACACAAGCAGTTGATAGGCAGTGAAAAAACTGGTCAAACTCTCACAATTGCTTGCTGCTGCCTGGTAAATGCTTGCTGCTGCCTGGTAAATGCTTGCTGCTGCCTGGTAAATGCTTGCTGCTGTCTGGTAAATGCTTGCTGCTGCTGCCTGGTAAATTCTTGCTGCTGCTACCTGGTAAATGCTTGCTGCTGCTGCTGCTGCCTGGTAAATGCTTGCTGCTGCTGCTGCTGCCTGGTAAATGCTTGCTGCTGCTGCTGCTGCCTGGTAAATGCTTGCTGCTGCTGCTGCTGCCTGGTAAATGCTTGCTGCTGCTGCTGCTGCCTGGTAAATGCTTGCTGCTGCTGCTGCTGCCTGGTAAATGCTTGCTGCTGCTGCTGCTGCCTGGTAAATGCTTGCTGCTGCTGCTGCCTGGTAAATGCTTGCTGCTGCTGCTGCCTGGTAAATGCTTGCTGCTGCTGCTGCCTGGTAAATGCTTGCTGCTGCTGCTGCCTGGTAAATGCTTGCTGCTGCTGCTGCCTGGTAAATGCTTGCTGCTGCTGCTGCCTGGTAAATGCTTGCTGCTGCTGCTGCCTGGTAAATGCTTGCTGCTGCTGCTGCCTGGTAAATGCTTGCTGCTGCTGCTGCCTGGTAAATGCTTGCTGCTGCTGCTGCTGCCTGGTAAATGCTTGCTGCTGCTGCTGCCTGGTAAATGCTTGCTGCTGCTGCTGCCTGGTAAATGCTTGCTGCTGCTGCCTGGTAAATGCTTGCTGCTGCTGCTGCCTGGTAAATGCTTGCTGCTGCTGCTGCCTGGTAAATGCTTGCTGCTGCTGCCGCCTGGTAAATGCTTGCTGCTGCCGCCGCCTGTTAAATGCTTGCTGCTGCTGCTGCCGCCGCCTGGTAACTGCTTGCTGCTGCTGCTGCCGCCGCCTGGTAAATGCTTGCTGCTGCTGCTGCCGCCTGGTAAATGCTTGCTGCTGCTGCTGCCGCCTGGTAAATGCTTGCTGCTGCTGCTGCCGCCTGGTAAATGCTTGCTGCTGCTGCTGCCGCCTGGTAAATGCTTGCTGCTGCTGCTGCCGCCTGGTAAATGCTTGCTGCTGCTGCTGCCGCCTGGTAAATGCTTGCTGCTGCCGCCTGGTAAATGCTTGCTGCTGCTGCTGCTGCCGCCGCCTGGTAAATGCTTGCTGCTGCTGCCTGGTAAATGCTTGCTGCTGCTGCTGCTGCCGCCTGGTAAATGCTTGCTGCTGCTGCCGCCTGGTAAATGCTTGCTGCTGCTGCCGCCTGGTAAATGCTTGCTGCTGCTGCTGCCGCCTGGTAAATGCTTGCTGCTGCTGCTGCCGCCTGGTAAATGCTTGCTGCTGCTGCCGCCTGGTAAATGCTTGCTGCTGCTGCTGCTGCCTGGTAAATGCTTGCTGCTGCTGCTGCTGCCGCCTGGTAAATGCTTGCTGCTGCTGCTGCCGCCTGGTAAATGCTTGCTGCTGCTGCTGCCGCCTGGTAAATGCTTGCTGCTGCTGCCGCCTGGTAAATGCTTGCTGCTGCTGCCTGGTAAATGCTTGCTGCTGCTGCCTGGTAAATGCTTGCTGCTGCTGCTGCCGCCTGGTAAATGCTTGCTGCTGCTGCTGCCGCCTGGTAAATGCTTGCTGCTGCTGCTGCCGCCTGGTAAATGCTTGCTGCTGCTGCTGCTGCCGCCAGGTAAATGCTTGCTGCTGCTGCTGCCGCCTGGTAAATGCTTGCTGCTGCTGCTGCCGCCTGGTAAATGCTTGCTGCTGCTGCTGCCGCCTGGTAAATGCTTGCTGCTGCTGCTGCCGCCTGGTAAATGCTTGCTGCTGCTGCTGCCGCCTGGTAAATGCTTGCTGCTGCTGCTGCTGCCGCCTGGTAAATGCTTGCTGCTGCTGCTGCTGCCGCCTGGTAAATGCTTGCTGCTGCTGCTGCCGCCTGGTAAATGCTTGCTGCTGCTGCTGCCGCCTGGTAAATGCTTGCTGCTGCTGCCGCCTGGTAAATGCTTGCTGCTGCTGCCGCCTGGTAAATGCTTGCTGCTGCCTGGTAAATGCTTGCTGCTGCCGCCTGGTAAATGCTTGCTGCTGCTGCTGCCGCCTGGTAAATGCTTGCTGCTGCTGCCGCCTGGTAAATGCTTGCTGCTGCTGCCGCCTGGTAAATGCTTGCTGCTGCTGCTGCCTGGTAAATGCTTGCTGCTGCCTGGTAAATGCTTGCTGCTGCCGCCGCCTGGTAAATGCTTGCTGCTGCCGCCGCCTGGTAAATGCTTGCTGCTGCCGCCGCCTGTTAAATGCTTGCTGCTGCTGCCGCCGCCTGGTAAATGCTTGCTGCTGCTGCTGCCGCCGCCTGGTAAATGCTTGCTGCTGCTGCTGCCGCCGCCTGGTAAATGCTTGCTGCTGCTGCTGCCGCCGCCTGGTAAATGCTTGCTGCTGCTGCCGCCGCCTGGTAAATGCTTGCTGCTGCTGCTGCCGCCGCCTGGTAAATGCTTGCTGCTGCTGCTGCTGCCGCCGCCTGGTAAATGCTTGCTGCTGCTGCCTGGTAAATGCTTGCTGCTGCTGCCTGGTAAATGCTTGCTGCTGCTGCTGCTGCCGCCTGGTAAATGCTTGCTGCTGCCGCCGCCTGGTAAGTGCTTGCTGCTGCCGCCGCCTGGTAAGTGCTTGCTGCTGCTGCTGCCGCCGCCTGGTAAATGCTTGCTGCTGCTGCCGCCGCCTGGTAAATGCTTGCTGCTGCTGCCGCCTGGTAAATGCTTGCTGCTGCTGCTGCCGCCTGGTAAATGCTTGCTGCTGCTGCTGCCGAATGGTAAATGCTTGCTGCTGCTGCTGCCGCCTGGTAAATGCTTGCTGCTGCTGCTGCCGCCTGGTAAATGCTTGCTGCTGCTGCTGCCGCCTGGTAAATGCTTGCTGCTGCTGCTGCCGCCTGGTAAATGCTTGCTGCTGCTGCTGCCGCCTGGTAAATGCTTGCTGCTGCTGCCGCCTGGTAAATGCTTGCTGCTGCTGCTGCCTGGTAAATACTTGCTGCTGCTGCCGCCTGGTAAATGCTTGCTGCTGCCTGGTAAATGCTTGCTGCTGCCTGGTAAATGCTTGCTGCTGCCTGGTAAATGCTTGCTGCTGCTGCCTGGTAAATGCTTGCTGCTGCTGCTGCCTGGTAAATGCTTGCTGCTGCTGCTGCCTGGTAAATGCTTGCTGCTGCTGCTGCTGCCTGGTAAATGCTAGCTGCTGCTGCCTGGTAAATGCTTGCTGCTGCTGCCTGGTAAATGCTTGCTGCTGCTGCTGCTGCTGCCTGGTAAATGCTTGCTGCTGCCTGGTAAATGCTTGCTGCTGCTGCCTGGTAAATGCTTGCTGCTGCTGCTGCCGCCTGGTAAATGCTTGCTGCTGCCTGGTAAATGCTTGCTGCTGCTGCCGCCTGGTAAATGCTTGCTGCTGCTACTGCTGCCGCCTGGTAAATGCTTGCTGCTGCTACTGCTGCCGCCTGGTAAATGCTTGCTGCTGCTACTGCCGCCGCCTGGTAAATGCTTGCTGCTGCTGCTGCCTGGTAAATGCTTGCTGCTGCTGCTGCCTGGTAAATGCTTGCTGCTGCTGCTGCCTGGTAAATGCTTGCTGCTGCTGCTGCCTGGTAAATGCTTGCTGCTGCTGCTGCTTGGTAAATTCTTGCTGCTGCTGCCTGGTAAATGCTTGCTGCTGCTGCCTGGTAAATGCTTGCTGCTGCTGCTGCTGCCTGGTAAATGCTTGCTGCTGCTGCTGCTGCCTGGTAAATGCTTGCTGCTGCTGCTGCCTGGTAAATGCTTGCTGCTGCTGCTGCCTGGTAAATGCTTGCTGCTGCTGCTGCCTGGCAAATGCTTGCTGCTGCTGCCGCCGCCTGGTAAATGCTTGCTGCTGCCGCCGCCTGGTAAATGCTTGCTGCTGCTGCTGCCGCCGCTTGGTAAATGCTTGCTGCTGCTGCTGCCGCCGCCTGGTAAATGCTTGCTGCTGCTGCTGCCGCCGCTTGGTAAATGCTTGCTGCTGCTGCTGCCGCCGCCTGGTAAATGCTTGCTGCTGCTGCTGCCGCCGCCTGGTAAATGCTTGCTGCTGCTGCTGCCGCCGCCTGGTAAATGCTTGCTGCTGCTGCCTGGTAAATGCTTGCTGCTGCTGCTGCCTGGTAAATGCTTGCTGCTGCTGCCGCCTGGTAAATGCTTGCTGCTGCTGCTGCTGCCGCCTGGTAAATGCTTGCTGCTGCCGCCGCCTGGTAAGTGCTTGCTGCTGCTGCTGCCGCCGCCTGGTAAATGCTTGCTGCTGCTGCTGCCACCGCCTGGTAAATGCTTGCTGCTGCTGCCGCCGCCTGGTAAATGCTTGCTGCTGCTGCTGCCGCCGCCTGGTAAATGCTTGCTGCTGCTGCTGCCGCCTGGTAAATGCTTGCTGCTGCTGCTGCCGCCTGGTAAATGCTTGCTGCTGCTGCTGCCACCTGGTAAATGCTTGCTGCTGCTGCTGCTGCCGCCTGGTAAATGCTTGCTGCTGCTGCCGCCTGGTAAATACTTGCTGCTGCTGCTGCCTGGTAAATGCTTGCTGCTGCTGCTGCTGCTTGGTAAATGCTTGCTGCTGCCTGGTAAATGCTTGCTGCTGCTGCCTGGTAAATGCTTGCTGCTGCTGCTGCTGCCGCCTGGTAAATGCTTGCTGCTGCTGCCGCCTGGTAAATGCTTGCTGCTGCTACTGCTGCCGCCTGGTAAATGCTTGCTGCTGCTACTGCCGCCGCCTGGTAAATGCTTGCTGCTGCTGCCTGGTAAATGCTTGCTGCTGCTGCTGCCTGGTAAATGCTTGCTGCTGCTGCTGCCTGGTAAATGCTTGCTGCTGCTGCTGCCTGGTAAATGCTTGCTGCTGCTGCTGCTTGGTAAATGCTTGCTGCTGCTGCCTGGTAAATGCTTGCTGCTGCTGCTGCCTGGTAAATGCTTGCTGCTGCTGCTGCCTGGTAAATGCTTGCTGCTGCTGCCGCCGCCTGGTAAATGCTTGCTGCTGCCGCCGCCTGGTAAATGCTTGCTGCTGCTGCTGCCGCCGCTTGGTAAATGCTTGCTGCTGCTGCTGCCGCCGCCTGGTAAATGCTTGCTGCTGCTGCTGCCGCCGCCTGGTAAATGCTTGCTGCTGCTGCTGCCGCCGCCTGGTAAATGCTTGCTGCTGCCGCCTGGTAAATGCTTGCTGCTGCTGCCGCCTGGTAAATGCTTGCTGCTGCTGCCGCCTGGTAAATGCTTGCTGCTGCTGCTGCCTGGTAAATGCTTGCTGCTGCTGCTGCTGCCTGGTAAATGCTTGCTGCTGCTGCTGCTGCCGCCTGGTAAATGCTTGCTGCTGCCTGGTAAATGCTTGCTGCTGCTGCTGCCTGGTAAATGCTTGCTGCTGCTGCTGCCTGGTAAATGCTTGCTGCTGCTGCTGCTGCCTGGTAAATGCTTGCTGCCGCCTGGTAAATGCTTGCTGCTGCTGCTGCTGCCGCCTGGTAAATGCTTGCTGCTGCTGCCGCCTGGTAAATGCTTGCTGCTGCTGCCGCCTGGTAAATGCTTGCTGCTGCTACTGCTGCCGCCTGGTAAATGCTTGCTGCTGCTACTGCTGCCGCCTGGTAAATGCTTGCTGCTGCTACTGCTGCCGCCTGGTAAATGCTTGCTGCTGCTACTGCTGCCGCCTGGTAAATGCTTGCTGCTGCTACTGCCGCCGCCTGGTAAATGCTTGCTGCTGCTGCCGCCGCCGCCTGGTAAATGCTTGCTGCTGCTGCCGCCGCCGCCTGGTAAATGCTTGCTGCTGCTGCTGCCGCCTGGTAAATGCTTGCTGCTGCTGCTGCCGCCGCCTGGTAAATGCTTGCTGCTGCTGCTGCCGCCGCCTGGTAAATGCTTGCTGCTGCTGCTGCCGCCGCCTGGTAAATGCTTGCTGCTGCTGCTGCCGCCGCCTGGTAAATGCTTGCTGCTGCTGCTGCTGCCGCCGCCTGGTAAATGCTTGCTGCTGCTGCTGCCGCCGCCTGGTAAATGCTTGCTGCTGCTGCTGCTGCCGCCTGGTAAATGCTTGCTGCTGCTGCCGCCTGGTAAATGCTTGCTGCTGCTACTGCTGCCGCCTGGTAAATGCTTGCTGCTGCTACTGCTGCCGCCTGGTAAATGCTTGCTGCTGCTGCTGCTGCTGCCGCCTGGTAAATGCTTGCTGCTGCTGCTGCCGTCTGGTAAATGCTTGCTGCTGCTGCTGCCGCCTGGTAAATGCTTGCTGCTGCTGCTGCCACCTGGTAAATGCTGCTGCTGCCGCCTGGTAAATGCTTGCTGCTGCTGCTGCTGCCGCCTGGTAAATGCTTGCTGCTGCTGCCTGGTAAATGCTTGCTGCTGCTGCTGCCTGGTAAATGCTTGCTGCTGCTACTGCTGCCGCCTGGTAAATGCTTGCTGCTGCTACTGCTGCCGCCTGGTAAATGCTTGCTGCTGCTGCTACTGCTGCCGCCTGGTAAATGCTTGCTGCTGCTGCTACTGCTGCCGCCTGGTAAATGCTTGCTGCCGCTACTGCTGCCGCCTGGTAAATGCTTGCTGCTGCTGCTGCTGCCGCCTGGTAAATGCTTGCTGCTGCTGCTGCTGCCGCCTGGTAAATGCTTGCTGCTGCTGCTGCTGCTGCTGCTGCTGCTGCTGCCGCCTGGTAAATGCTTGCTGCTGCTGCCGCCTGGTAAATGCTTGCTGCTGCTGCTGCTGCCGCCTGGTAAATGCTGGCTGCTGCTGCTGCCGCCTGGTAAATGCTTGCTGCTGCTGCTGCTGCCGCCTGGTAAATGCTTGCTGCTGCTGCTGCCGCCTGGTAAATGCTTGCTGCTGCCGCCTGGTAAATGCTTGCTGCTGCTGCCTGGTAAATGCTTGCTGCTGCTGCCTGGTAAATGCTCACTGAGCATGTGAAAGGGCCCTTAGGCTGCAGGCTGTATAATAAGCACAGAGCAGAGGGTAAATGGAATTTGATTTTGTGGCTGACAATCCATCTTTAGCCTCGCTGGCGGTAGGCGGTAGCCCCAAGCTATGCTTGGGGTAGCCGCTGGCAGCTCAATGCAGAGCATTGGCGTGCAGTGGCCGTTCTTACTGTCCTCCGAGGCTCTAAATCACTCTGGTCAGATCCCCACCAGTGATCTCACTAGACCAGGGGTAGGTAACCTATGGCTCAGGAGCCAGATGTGGCTCTTTAGATGGCTACATCTGGCTCACATACAAATCAGTAGGGCTTGATACACTAAGCTACACGGCTCAAGCAGCACAGCTTAGTGTGGCAGCACAAGTAACATTTTCAAAGTAGGCACGCTGCTACTGTAGCATACACTACTAACTTACTCACACTCCCCCAAAAACTAACAGCTGCTCCAACTGTACCACCCTGGACCCTGTTAAGTCCAGTGATTTTGTAGGAAGAGACCCCCACACTTTGATTGGCCCAATAGGCTGTCATTTGACAGGCAGCCTATTGGTCCAAAGTGCGGGGATCTTGTCCTACAAAGTGCATCAACCCCTAAGTCAGCTAGCTAATTGTACAAGCTGTTAGTTAATATTTCTCCTGTCTTGCTCTCTGGGAAATTGCTGATGTTTCTGAAACCCAAGAGTAGCTGAAGACTGCTGCGCTTGCGCACTGTTAAAGTTTGAAACATATTGTGTGGCTCTCACGTTTTAAAATATGTGGCGTTTATGGCTCTCTCTGCCAAAAAGGTTCCTAACACCTGCACTAGAGGGTTTCAGAGCCACCCGGAGGGTAGAGGGAAAATTGCAGCGCTGGATACCAAGGAGGTGAATAAGTGCTGGAGCTGCTGCAGGCATTCTAGCAGCATGATTTTTTTCCTGATTTTAGAGTCCGAAACATGCTGAAAAGACCCTAAAATCGAAAAATGATCATACCACCAGGGAGGTTAAAGTGACCTCAGTTCAGTCCAGAACCCCTAGTACCCATGTGTGTTTAGAGTGGCCCCAGCTCCTCCTTCTGGCTGCAATGCTTGCTTGCTAGGATGTTGTTTAAGCATTTACATGCTGTGCTTAACCACTACACATCCAGACCTTGTTTCTTCTCTATTGACCAAAGCAGTTTCGACATTTTAGCTGTCTCTATTTAATCAGCAATACATTTATGACACCTAAAGGATACATATAACTTTTTTTTTCAAAAAGAAACCATGCTTTCATTTGGTGATATTTTTTTTCCAAGGACGATTTTGTTTTCTATGTATTTTAATGGAAAAAATAGGGAAAAAATGAAAAAATACATTATTTCTCAGTTTTTACCAATTCTTCTTTAAAACTAAAAAGTGCTAAAATTTATGGTGATGATACAGGTATATGTTTCTGAAATAAAGATGGCTTTTTGCTACAGTGTGTACTTTTCACTGTGAATTGAGAAAGCATTAAAAATATTTTGAATGGTGTAAACTATGCCCCCCCCCTCCCCCCAGTATAAGTAGCCAGATGTTCCCCCAGTTTTAACCCCACCTATAGGTAGTCAGGTGTGCACCCAGTATTATGTTCCCCTTGTACAGATAACTAGATGCCCCTACCCAGTATAGCAGTATAGGTAAACAGATGTGACCCCAGTATTAGCCCCTCCTATAAATAGTGAGATGTGCCCCCCATGCTGTACACGGCAGTACGAGGCTTACTGCGGAGCTGTGAGCAGAGGGTCCTGAAACACAATCACTGCTAGATCCAGGGAGGTGAGTCCTGCTTTTCTTTACAGGGATTTGGATACAGATCGAGACATGGGGTAGGAATGATTGGTCAATGCTAATGGCCACAGCATTAATCATTTTCTGTGGCTAAGGGAACTATGGGGACATCTGATGGAAAGTGCTTTCAATCAGATGCCCCCATATGTGCTGACCTATTCTCCACCAATGTTTTGCCTGTGGGAAACAAAGCAATTACAGGGGTTGGACCAAATAATGGAAACACCTAACATTTTGGCATCATAATCTTTGAACATGTTTTTAAGCAACCAAAACTTGACATATGTTAATTTTTTCTGTTTATTATTGTTGTTATTTGATTAATTAAAATAATTGTTTTTTTACAGATATGTAAAGCAAAGTTGGTTATAATTTATAAAAATGGCAGATCTCTCAGCCTTTCAAAGAGGCCACATTGTTGGTGCTCGTATGGCAGGCGCTACTGTAACAGAAACTGCCCGAATACTTGGAATTTTAAGAGGTACTGTCTCAAAAGTAATGATTGCCTTTGGAAGAGAAGTAAAAACGTCCTCAGCAAAGCACAGTTGTGGCCGAAAGTCGAAGTTGTCTGAGAGAGACCGTCGGACTTTAAATCGAATTGTTAGAAAAGCTTGCAAGACCACGGCTCCTAAAATCACTGTAGAGCTGAAAAAAAAACACCTACAGAACCCAGTTTCCACAAAAACTGTTCGTCGGGAGCTGCACAAATCTGGATTCCACGGAAGAACTGCAATTAGAAAACCTCTGCTCTCAAAGACAAATGTTTCAAAGCGTTTAGAGTGGTGTAGAAACCACCAGAATTGGTCCCTCGAGCAGTGGAAAAATTTGATTTTCTCTGACGAATCATTGTTTACCTTATTTCCGACCTCCAGCAGTGTACGTTTGGAGACAGCCGAAAGGAGCATTTCATCCGGACTGCCTTCTCCCAACCGTAAAACATGGCGGGGGTTCTGTGATGATCTGGGGTGCTATTTCTTGGAAATCCGTTGGGCCAATGATTTCCCTTCATGGAAGTATTAACAGCCGAGACTATTTAGGATTTGGGCGACCAAGTTCATCCTATGGTTCAAGAACTATTTCTGGAGAGGAATGCCATCTTTCAAGATAATGCCCCAATCCATACAGCTAGAATTGTTAAAGAATGGCACGAGGAACATTTTAATGAAGTTGAGCATCTCATCTGGCCACCACTATCCCCAGACCTCAACATTATTGAGCATTTATAGTCAGAGATACTTAGAGATTCAAGTAAGAAGTCGATTTCCGCCGCCATCGTCTCTAAAAGAACTGGAGGGTGTTTTAACTGAAGAATGGGCTAAAAATTTTTTGGAAACAATTCACAATTTGTATGAATCAATACCTCGGAGAATTGAGGCTGTAATTTCCACAAAAGGTGGACCTACACCATATTAAAATATATTTTGTTGATTTTTTTGTTTTTTTGATACATACACTTGTGAGTCTTATGGCGTTTAGGCTAAGTTTATAGTAGGCAGCTGCATTGCATTCCCTGTAAAAATGGAGGGAAAAAGTTGAATACGGTGAAGCATGCAGTCAGTGCTGAGAGTAATTGCGGGAGTCTGATAGCGACAGTCATGATTCATAGAGGCAAAGGCATTGCGGGAGTCTGACAGCCACAGTCATGATTCATAGAGGCAAAGGCATTGTGGGACTTGTAGTTCCTTAACAACTGGAGAGCCAAGTTTGCAGATCAATGGTCTAGGAGATGCAAATAATCCTTAGTTGATGCAGCATTTATGCAATTACTCGCAGCACTGACTGCATGCTTCACCGTATTCAACTTTTCCCCTCCATTTTTACAGGGAATGCAATGCAGCTGCCTACTATAAACTTAGCCTAAAAGCCATAAGACTCATAAGTGTATGTATCAAAAAAACAAAACAAAAAAAAAAAAACCTCAAAACAAAACACATATTATAAATATGCTTGAAAATTAGAAACAAAGGCATACAATTGCTTTGAGGTTTGAAGTCTTAAGCTCAACACACACCATACAATCTTGGTTGTACAGATCTACCAAATCTATGTAGTATAAGGGCCAACAGATTGAAAATACCTTGAATGATTGATTGGATAAGCTCTTATACTACATGAAAGTGGTAAGATTGAACAACCAAGATTGTATGGTGTGTGTTGAGCCTTACATGTATAGCTGCTGTTCATTTGGGTTAGAACTTACCAAAGGGATCCAATAAGTGTCAGGAAATTGCAATAGCCTCACTATGCCTGCTGTTGGCACTGTGACTGACTGGTGTATTTGGCTGCAGTTGAGTAGATATATCTAAAAGCAATTTCAACATTCGCCTGCAGATGTCTCCTTGTGCTCTGGAATTTTTGTATGTTATGCACCTGAATCAAATTAATACCTGGAGTATTATTCGTTGATTATTCACATCAGCCTAGGCTTCTCGAGTCTTTCCATATCTTGTATACTGAATCTTTGTCTTGTGTTGTTGATTTCTCTTGTTCCAATCTTTTTTTTTTTTTTTTTTTTGATCAATTCTATTCTATTGTTTTCCTGTAGTCCAGCCTTGCCGCTTACATTGTTTCCTTGCCCTTCATGTAGCCTATAGAGGACCTGTAACCTCGAAAAGGTCCCCTGGGGGGTACGTACCTCGGGAGGGGAAAGCCTCTGGATCCTATCGAGGTTCCCCCGGTTCTCCTCCGTTACACGGTGGCAGTGCTGGGCCCCTGAAACCACAGCCGACAAGGAAAGTCGGCTGTGGCACAGGTGCAGCAGTGCCTGCAACATTTACCTTCCCCGGCGCAGTAGCAGGTCTTCGCTCAAATTGCACCTGCGCAGTAGATCGGGATCCACTATTTCCGCCTGACCCTGAGCGGAGAGCCGCTACTGCGCCTGCGCTGGAACCGGCAGTGTGAACATGGCTGCTGTTCATGGCCCAATGGCGCTGCCACCGTGGGAAAGAGGAGCACAGAGGGAAGTCTCAATAGGATCCAGAGGCTTCCCCTGCCCCTCCCAAGGTAAGTACCCCCAGGGGACATTTTTTAAATTACAGGTCTGAAGTCCTATTTAAAACTATTGTGTATACAGTTTTAATATGCAATTACGATTATGCAAAATTTGAGCTCATCACTAAGTGTAAACCTTCCCTCAGGATAGGTTCACAACAGACAGGATACAGACATTTTCTGGACCACAATGGACAATTGGACATGTCAGGCTAATTGCATACTTGGGAAGCCAGCCGCAGGACAACCACACCTCACCATTTTGTCTGTTAATCACCTTATGGCAGAGTATGTTGACAGGCTAATTTGTTTAGCTCCGCAACCCGCTAAGTGATATGCTTCCTGCTGGACAGGAAGTACTTGCCGCAATGCACACTGCACTGTGCCATCGACTCCAGTGCAATTGCATGGTGAGCTGTATTGCTCAGCAACTCATTGCAAAGTATGCGTCACCCTTGCATCATCCGATTCACTTCCACATTGCACCATGGGTACTGTGGCCAGTCTAATTGAGATTAATGGCCACTGCAACGAGCTGCGGGAGAGGGTACCGTGACGCTATGGGCTATGTGTGCAAGGGGCCTTTATGGATAAGCGAGGTGACAGAGCTGCATAAAAGTTTTTACCTTATCTGCTGCATACGGTATCTGGGATACAGACTTCATCTTCCTTTCCTCCCCTGATTGTCTCCAACAGTCTGGACTGGGCCCCAACCCTCCCCTGGGCCGCCATCCTTGACCCAGGAGCAGTACTGCGCATTACTCGCCATGCCTGCGCAGTTCAGCAGGCTGTGCATGTGCGCCTGTGCTCTTAGAAACCATTGACCACTGCATCTGCGCTGCGGCATGCAGCCTGCCAAACTGCACAGACGCAGAATATAATGCGCAGTACTGCAATGCAATTACATTGTAATAGTACATTCACATCGGCACATTAGCAGTGAATCCTTTAGAATGCAGGCATGCATTACAGTACTTGATAATCTGCACATTTACAGTTGTAGTGAAACACATTCGTGCAAAAAGGGCACCCGGGAATTTGGGCGCTGGGTAATGCCGAGAGCAGTGTTGATCTTGATTTCGAGTAGTTTCCTACCTGACGTCACTCGCATTTGAAACGTTAATTAGAGCACCTGAGTGGGCGGCTGAGGGAGTGTTAACTTACCTATGCTGCCATCTGCTTCAATGCGCTTCAATTGCATCCTACCTCATGTCAGTGTTGCTTGCGAATTTTCGCCAAAGCCATTTTCGCATCGAAAATCCCATTTTCGATTTCGCAGAATTTTCGCGAAAATAAATACTATTTTCGCTTCAAAAGGCGAAATTTCGCAATGATATTTTCGCATTAATTTTCGCCTAAAGTCCGTTTTTTCGCGTTGAATATCTAAGCCCCCTTAAAAGCTAGAATCACCAAATGTGCAGGGTATATTAAAGATATATGTGGGTACAAGAGGAAAAAGAAATTTTTCAAAAAGACCTTATAGTTTTTGAGAAAATCAATTTTAAAGTTTCAAAGGAAAAAAGTATAAATTTAAATGCAGTAAATGACAGTTACTTAAGCAAACCTAGAGGTAGTGTAAATGTACTAATAGCAAAAGAAAGGGCCAAGTGCCAAGTGCAAACTGCCAAGTGCAAAGTGCAAGGGCAAAGGGCCAAGTGCAAAGGGCCAATTGCAAGGGCAAAGGGCCAAGTGCAAGTGCAAAGGGCCAAGTGCAAAGGACCTAGTGCAAAGGCAAAGTGCAAAGGCAAAGGGCCAAGTGCAAAGGCAAAGGGACAAGTGCAAAGGACCAAGTGCAGGTTCAAAGGGCCAAGTGCAAAGGGCCAAGTGCAAGTGCAAAGGGCCAAGTGCAAAGGCAAAGGGCCAAGTGCAAAGGGCCAAGTGCAAAGGGCCAAGTGCAAAGGCAAAGTGCAAAGGCAAAGGGCCAAGTGCAGAGGCAAAGGACCAATTGCAAGTGCAAAGGGCCAAGTGCAAAGGCAAAGGGCCAAGTGCAAGTGAAATGGGCCAAGTGCAAAGGGCCAAGTGCAAGGGCAAAGTGCAAAGGCAAAGGGCCAAGTGCAAGTGCAAAGGGCCAAGTGTCAAATGAAAAGGGCCAAGTGCAAAGGCAAAGGGCCAAGAGCCAAGGGCCCTTTGCACTTGGCCCTTTCACTTGGCCCTTTTCATTTGACCCTTGGCCCTTTGCACTTGCACTTGGCCCTTTGCACTTGGCCCTTGGCACTTGGCCCTTTGCACTTAGCCCATGGCACTTACACTTGGCCCTTTCTTTTGATATTAGTAAATTTACACTACTGCTAGGTTTGCTACAGTAACTGTCATTTACTGCATTTAAATGTATACTTTTTTCCTTTGACACTTTAAAATCGATTTTCTCAAAAACTATAAGGTCTTTTTGAAAAATTTCTTTTTTCTCTTATACCCACATATCTCCTTAATATACCCTGCAAATTTAGTGATTCTAGCTTGTAAGGGGGCTTAGATATTCAACGCGAAAAAACGGACTTTAGGCGAAAATTAATGCGAAAATATTCGGCGAATTTTCGCCTTTCGAAACGAAAATAGTATTTATTTTCGCGAAAATTCGGCGAAAAGAATATTTGCATTTTCGCTCATCACTGCCTCATGTCCCACGTCACGTTCCAAGGCGTGTTCGCGCGTCACTACCATGCTTCCTCCTTCCGGGTTGATAGTAACATAAGTTGACTTATAACGTGAAGTGGGATTCAGTTGAATTGCATTAAACCAGACGGTAGCATTGGTAAGTTAACCCTTATATATCTGAGTGATTTCGAGTAGGAAACTAAAGCTCAACACTGGCCGAGAGCACAATATCAGTTATGTTCCCTATATTCTACAACCACCTTCCCTGATCTGTTTCACACTAGCCTTCTGACACCTACACCTAATACTAACCTCTCCCTACCTTTTCCTAACCCTAACCCCACCTTACCTATGCCTAACCCTACTATCTGCTCCACACAATAGCCTACACTCTACCTGTGCCTGACAGAAACCTATAAAGGAGGTGAGGTTTTCCTACATACTAGCCAAACTCTGGGCACCCAGTTACTTACCCCCTCCGATGCATCTGCCGGTATCCGGTCCTATTACTGGTACCCAAATTAACGTTCTTGGCGCTCAGCTATAGTATAGCTGAGCAACCGTTACCATAACAATGCTCATTCAACCTGCCACAGCCAATTGGCACTCAGCTATTATCACAAAACTGCTGCTGTCTATAGCCAGACTATAGACACTCCATCACCACCACATTTCCTAGGCAGTCTTACTATGTAATAACTGAACTCCTGAGCCTCGTGCCCAATGTCTTGGTTGGCACCACCGTAGCTGTTAATTACATTGTGGGCTATGGCAGCGCAAGAATCACAAGGCCTAAAATATCCATTTCATTGTAAATCATACTTTTCATGAACTGTATGCTTCAATGTATCCGTAACATCACATGCATAATGCAGAATAAGCCTCTTTCCACCAGTGAATTGAGATCCTGTTTTTACAGGGTACACCGTGCTACACCCCAGTGTACAACTAGCCTTTTTGCTGGCAGAAGGTTAAACAAACCTGAACTAAAAATAAGCTGAAGAGATAAACATTTGTATCTATAGTCCTATTCCTAATTGTAAATAATGCTTTCCTGGAACCCCAGTCTTGTTTTTGTACAGCAAACATTGCACTATGCAGGCACTATACATTTATGCTACATTTGACTGTATAGTCGGACTTCAACTAACCTTTGGGGAATGCGGTGGGGAACGAAGGCCAGAATTGGGCAGAACAATAGTGTAGTGGATAAGCACTCTTGTCTAGTAGCAATAGGTCCCCAAACCCCAGCCAGGGTACTATCTGTAAAAAGCTTGTATGTTGTCTGTGTGGGTTTTCTCTCACATTCCAAAAAAATACAGATAAGTTAATTGGCTTCCCCTTCAGTTGACAGTTAAAGCGGACCCAAACCAAACATTTTTTTTATTAAAAATATTTAATTGCACCACTCTGACACATACAAAGATAAATAAACACTCCTTCAAACCTATGATCATTTCAGTGCATGCTTTTCGCCCTTCTCTTTTCATAGCTAGGGTTATACTGGGGGCAGCCATTAGCAATTCCTCCATTGCCGGACACCATCTACTCCACCAGTTTGCTGGAAAAATCCCGGCAATTTGAAAGGAAGGGAGGGGTTCCTCCAATAAATGTAAAATATTTTATATTTGTCATCATGCAGCTGAAAAAAGGCTGCAATTTATTATTATAATTTAGAAAATAGATTTTATTTCTGAAATCTTGTATTTTTAATTTGGGTCCACTTTAACTGGCTTTCCCTAGACTATGATAGACCTATGACTATGGTAGGGATTAGATTGCAAGCTCCTCGGAGGGACAGTTTGTGACAAGACTATGTACTCTGTAAAGTGCTGTGGTGGAAGATGTTGGAGCTATATAAATATTAAAATAATTATAATAACTTCAGAAAAACTCTGATTTACAGCCCTAGATTCTTACCCAGTACGGTAAGAAAGAAGAAAAACACAGCCTAGTTTTAAGGTTTGGAACTCTACATACATCTACATGTCTCATCAGGTCAAAGGTCTCATCATGTCTCATTGGGTACTCTTTAACCATTTCAGCCCGCGGGTATTCACCTTATGCATCAGTGCAATTTTCACCTCCCATTAATTCGCCAATAACTTTATCACTAATTATCCCAATGAATTGATCTATATCTTGTTTTTTCCTCCACCAATTAGGCTTTTTTAGGTGTTACATTTTGCTAAGAATTATTTTTTTTTCTAAATGCATTTTCACAGGAATATTAAGAAAAAAATGCAAAAAAAATCATTATTTCTCAGTTTTTGGCCATTATAGCTTTAAAATAATACATGCTACCATAATTAAAACCTATGTATTTTATTTGCCCATTTGTTCCGGTTATTACACCATTTAAATTATATCCCTATCACAATGTATGGTGCCAATATTTTATTTGGAAATAAAGGTGCATTTTTTCAGTTTTGCGCCCGTCGTTATTTACAAGCTTATAATTTTAAAAAATGTTCACGTGCATAATCATTAAAAATTTAATTTGGGTAATTTTTGGTGAGGGAGGTAAACAGTTAATTTTAAATGTAATATTGTGCGTTTATTTTATAAAAAAAAATGTATGTAGATGTAGTTTTACAGTTACTTACAGTGATTTTTTTTTTAGCCCTGGTAGCAAAGTGCTCGCTTCCAGGAAGCATATGGAGGACAGGAAACGTTTCTTTTTTTTTGTCAGAAAGACGGCGGCTTCTGATGAAAAGACGTCGGTCTTTCTACCGGGGACTTAGATCAATGAATGGGAACAGGGTGGCAATCTGCGTTGGCCTGGAAGTCATGTTAGTCTATGGCGATGCGGGGTTTTCAAAAAGTTGACTCGCAGCACGCATGCGTGGAAGTGTATTTTTACAATACGCTTCCATGCACTTCCACATACCGCGAAACAGGAAGTGACGACAAGTGCGCATCGCTTCCTGCTCGGCTGGTGGCCAGAGAGGAAACACGCGTACAAATGCGGTGTTCCCTGAAGGCCTGTTTCTGACGGTGCAATGTGGTGCGGCCACCAGGCTGATCCTGGAAATTAAAACATCACTACACTGTGCCACCTTTTACTGGCAAGCAGCCTATGTTCCTTACCAGATATATTGGCTGACCCAGCACAGACCAGCAATCTCGCTCGTGTAACCACCTCCTCTGGTGTTCCTGGCGTCCTCGGCTCCTCAGCTTGCCCTAAAACTCAGAGAGATATCCACATAGGGTAATACTGTTTTATTGTAAAAAACATAAAAAGAAATGTTTCTCCATTGCGGCACAATCTCCATTAGGCGTTTAGCACCTGTCTCAGCGGTAACAAGTGCAGTTGTGTCTTTCAGAGGCCTTGCCAGTCTATGCAGATAGTCAGTCAGGTACAACTTGGTTTAGATGCGCTGCCATTCCTCTCTACTGTGTACAAAAACGGTATATAAAGGCTGCCATATTTATATTATTTTACACAATACCAGTTGCCTGGCAACCTGCTGATCTCTTTAGCTGCAGTAGTGTCTGAATCACACACCTGTAACAAGCATATACATCTGTTCTGCGTGCTTGTTCAGGGTCTATGGCTAAAAGTATAAGAAAAAAAGGATCAGCAGGACAGCCAGGCAATGTGCATTGTTTAAACAAAAATAAATATGGCATCCTTCATATCCCTCTCACTTCAGGTGCCCTTTAAATAGCAGGTAAAGGCTTTAATTGTTTTAATTTAATTCCCTTCCCCGGTCAGTGTAAATTTGCATGTTCAGAAGATTTTTTGCTCATGACACACTCTAATATATTGGTCCCCAGCCCAACCCCCACCAAATCTCTCCCATGAAAATACACTTTAAAAAAATGAAATCCTGCAGTATTTGGTGACAGTCTATTCTGATATTCTTCATTTACTTGCACTTTCTTCCTCTTGTCTTGTCTTATTCTGCACTATCTATGCCTCTCTTTTTACCATCCACCACCTGCTAATACAACAGGTATGCAAAGCATCCACAGCATGTCCTTTCATTAGTGCCTCTATTATTCCAATATTCCAATGTAAGCTGTTAATTGGTTTAATAACCCAGCATTCCCCATTAGGTCATATGTCAAGCCAAATAACTCAATCAATATCTGCCATAATGTGGGGAGATTAATGATCAGGACAAGCATTAGGGAAGTGAAGCTGCTGATTGATTTTAGATAGTCATCTCCACCAGTATTTTCTGGCTACAGCAGTCTTCAGTCTCAAGCCTGTAGGTTGGCAGGCAGGGCTGGTTTTTAGAAATATGGGATCCTGGCTACAATTTAGAAACCAACTTGGGGTCTGCGGAAGCAGAAGGCTGTAACATTACATCACTGCATAAGTGAAATTAACACAATTTTATAAATACAAATAGATCAACTTATCAAAGGCAGAAAAAAATATTTAAAAAAAGGAAAAAAAAAAACTATAATAAAATAACCCTGCATACAGGAACCCGTTAAAAATAGAAATAAATTAGAGTTACACTACAATAAAGCAAAACTCTGTAGAAATGGTGGTGGTATGCTGGTAAGCGTAGTTCTCCAGACTTTGGCTGCACTAAAAGTGAACTGCAGCGCAAATTAGCAGGGAGTAGGGGGTGGTTAGTGATAGGAGTAGGTGGAGAGTGCTTGGGTGTTTAGTGTTAGGAGTAAGTGGGGGTGGTTAGTAGTGTTGGGCGAACACCTAGATGTTCGGGTTCACGAACGTTCGGCGAACATCGCCGCGATGTTCGGGTGTTCGCGCCGAACTCCGAACATAATGGAAGTCAATGGGGACCCGAACTTTCGTGCTTTGTAAAGCTTCCTTACATGCTACATACCCCAAATTAGCAGGGTATGTGCACCTTGGGAGTGGGTACAAGAGGAAAAAAAATATTTGAAAAAGAGCTTATAGTTTTTGAAAAAATTGATTGTAAAGTTTAAAAGGAAAAACTGTCTTTTAAATGTGGAAAATGTCATGTTTCTTTGCACAGGTAACATGCTTTTGGTCGCCATGCAGTCATAAATGTAATACAGAGAAGAGGTTCCAGGAAAAGGGACCGGTAACGCTAACCCAGCAACAGCAGCAGCACACGTGATGGAACAGGAGGAGGCGCAGGAGGAGAAGGCCACGCTTTGTGAGACACAACAACCCAGGCCTTGCATGAGGACAAGAAGCGTGCGGATAGCATGCTTTTTACCGCCATGCAGTCATAAATGTAATAAAGATGAGGAGAGGTTCCATAAACAGGGACCGGCAACGCTAACCCAGCAGCAGCAGCAGCACACGTGATGGAACAGGAGGAGGCGCAGGAGGAGAAGGCCACGCTTTTTGAGACACAACAACCCAGGCCTTGCATGAGGACAAAAAGCGTGCGGATATAGCAATGCTTTTTGCCGCCATGCAGTCATAAGTGTAATACAGATGAGAGGTTCAATAAACAGGGACCGGCAACGCTAACCCAGCAGCAGCAGCAGCACACGTGATGGAACAGGAGGAGGCGCAGGAGGAGAAGGCCACGCTTTGTGAGACACAACAACCCAGGCCTTGCATGAGGACAAGAAGCGTGCGGATATAGCAATGCTTTTTGCCGCCATGCAGTCATAAGTGTAATACAGATAAGAGGTTCCATAAACAGGGACCGGCAACGCTAACCCAGCAGCAGCAGCACACGTGATGGAACAGGAGCAGGCGCAGGAGGAGAAGGCCACGCTTTGTGAGACACAACAACCCAGGCCTTGCATGAGGACAAAAAGCGTGCGGATATAGCAGCAATGCTTTTTGCCGCCATGCAGTCATAAATGTAATACAGATGAGAGGTTCAATAAACAGGGACCGGAAACGCTAAACCATCCCAGATGTTCATTGGTCATGTTACTTGGTTGGGGTCCTGGAGTGGGAAGCAGGAAATTTGGGCGCATGAGGCAGGTGGACAAAAAGGGCGCCGCCATTCACTCCCATAATAAATATCGTTTAATCGGCGCCCAACAGAAAAAAGGGCGCCGGAGAAAAATAACGTTTTAAAAGCAGCGCCCGGAGACTTTTAATGTTTTATAACTGTTTCTCATGATTACACATTATTTAATGATTTATAATTTTTTAAACATTATTTTTAAACGAAAAAAAGTGTAATATTTTTTTAAAACATTACTTTTAACCTCTTGACGACCAGCTAACGCCGATTGGCGTAAACTGGTCGTCTGCGGGTTACCATGGAAACGGCCGCTCGCCGGCAAAATGTAAACAGGCGGGAAGAAATCCCCGCTGTTTACACGATACAGCGCTGCTGCGCAGCAGCGCCGTAAGTCAGATCGGCGATCCCCGGCCTCTGATTGGCCGGGGATCGCCGGCATATGATAGGCTGAAGCCTATCCCACAATGCGCAGGACGGATATCCGTCCTGCGCAGCCCAGGAAGGGAGAGGGAGGTAAGGGGAGGGAGGGAGCGCACAAAACGCTGCGGAGGGGGGCTTTGAGGAGCCCCCCCCCGCTACCCACTAATGGCCGGCGGCGATCAGACCCCCCCAGCAGGACATCCCCCTAGTGGGGAAAAAAGGGGGGTAGTCTGATCGCCCTGCTGCACTGCTGATCGGTGCTGCGGGCTGTAGAGCCCACGCAGCACCAATCAGTGAAAATTCCCCTGGTCGGCAAGTGGTTAAACGAAAAACCATACAATTTTTTTTTTTTTTACATTTTTAAACGAAAAACCGCACCATATTTTTTTAAAACGTTATTAATGCTTATCACAGGGGGGTCTTAGGTTTAGGCACCACCAGGGGGGTCTTAGGTTTAGGTACCAACAGGGGGGTCTTAGGTTTAGGCACCAACAGGGGGGTCTTAGGTTTAGGCACCAACAGGGGGGTCTTAGGTTTAGGCACCAACAGGGGGGTCTTAGGGTTAGGCACCACCAGGGGGGTCTTAGATTTAGGCAACAACAGGGGGGTCTTAGGTTTAGGCACCAACAGGGGGGTCTTAGGGTTAGGCACCAACAGGGGGGTCTAGGGGTTAGGGATAGGTACAGGGAGGGTTCTGTGTGAGAGTAGGGTTAGGTATAGCTTTAGCAAAATTCTTATTAATGTTTTAAAAAACGTTATTATAAATTTCAATTTTTAAACAGGGAAGATTAACGTTTTTAAAATTGCCGATTTTATACACATTATTTAATGATTTATAACTTTATAAAACATTATTTTTAAACGAAATATAACACACATTTTTTTTAAATGTTATTCATGATTATCTTTTAAAACCCTGCGCCCTTTTTTCCCGGCGCCCTTTTTTAACGTACGCCCTGGAGTGTTGCGTAGTCGTTTCCAATCCAGGATTGATTCATTTTAATTTGAGTAGTCTGGCTGAGCCGTGTACACAGAGTGGCAGTAAACACAATGCTATATAGTGTGGCTGAGCCTTGTACACAGAGTGGCAGTAAACAATGCTATATAGTCTGGCTGAGCCGTGTACACAGAGTGGCAGTAAACACAATGCTATATAGTCTGGCTGAGCGGTTTACACAGAATGGCAGTAAACACAATGCTATATAGTGTGGCTGAGCCGTGTACACAGAGTGGCAGTAAACAATGCTATATAGTCTGGCTGAGCCGTATATACAGAGTGGCAGTAAACACAATGCTGTATAGTCTGGCTGAGCGGTGTACACAGAGTGGCAGTAAACACAATGCTATATAGTGTGGCCACGTGACCGTTCGGCCAATCAGAGCGCGTTCGGGCCCGAACCACGTGAACCGTTCGGCCAATCAGAGCGTGTTCGGGTCCGAACCACGTGACCTGTTCGGCCAATCACAGCGCTAGCCGAACGTTCGGGGAACGTTCGGCCATGCGCTCTTAGTTCGGCCATGTGGCCGAACGGTTTGGCCGAACACCATCAGGTGTTCGGCCGAACTCGAACATCCCCCGAACAGGGTGATGTTCTGCAGAACCCGAACAGTGGCGAACACTGTTCGCCCAACACTAGTGGTTAGGAGTAGGTGGGGTTGGTTAGTGTTAGGAGTAGGTGGGGAGTGGTTGGGTGGTTAGTGTTAATAGTAAGCGGGGGTGGTTAGTGTTAGGAGTAGGTGGGGGGGGGGTTAGTGTTAGGAGTAGGTGGGGAGTGGTTGGGTGGTTAGTGTTAGGTGTAAGTGGGGGTGGTTAGTGTTAGGAGTAGGTGGTAGTAGTATGAAAGATATAAAGGGGCAGTGCTGCTCGGATACCCCCTAATCGACTATTAGGCTGTGACTGGAAAAAAATCTGGAAATTCCGTGATTAATTTCCGGATTTGGAACGGACTTATGAATTTGACTTGACCGTGATCATGGAAAAGCATTTAAGCTATTATTAAAGCCCCCATACATGCTACAATCCCCCAAATTGCATGGATTATAAAGTTGATAAGGGGCTACAACTTAAACAAAATTCCAAAAAGAACTTTTAGTTTTTAAGAAAATGGATTTTAAAGTAAAATCAATGCTTTAAATGCAGCTATTAATTGGTAATAAGTGGTTTTAAACAGGTTTTAAACACTTTAAGCAATCACAGAGGTGAAGGTGAGTCCCGATGGCACCTGGCGGGTGGATGTCCGTGGGTAGATGTCACAGCAAGCGTGGGGCTGACTTAAGTCATCACTCACTGGCTAGCTAGCTGAATACAAGTATCAGATACAGTATAAGGGCATTTTAAGGACTGAAAACACTCTTGCTGATGTAGGCCTGGGGCACACCAGAGGAGTTTTTCTGAGCGTTTTGAGTTTTTAATTCTGCTGCTAATGTTATCCTATGTGTCTGTGCACACTGGAGCAATGAGGTTTTGTAAAAAAAAACGTAGCATTACATTGGGAAGAGCTTTTGAAACCTCTAAAAGCTCTTCCCAATGTAATGCTATGGTTTTTTTTACAAAACCTCATTGCTCCAGTGTGCACAGACACATAGGATAACATTAGCAGCAGATTTAAAAACTCAAAACGCTCAGAAAAACTCCTCTGGTGTTCCCCAGGCCGTACAATATGGCCTGGAGATGATCCTCTCAGTGCCACAGAGTCTAGCAAGGACAGAGCTCTGGAAATGGCCCCCACTTTATATACATTATATAATTTCGAATTCGGATTCGGCTATTCCGTGATCACGGAAATTATCTGAGCACCACTGTAAAGGGGGAGTTAGTGTTAAGCATCCCATACATGTGTCAGCCATTATATAATATGCAGAAATTATTCCCTTCATTTGGCATGCAGCAATTATCTCCCACATGAAATGCAGTAATTATCCCCCCCACATATGACATGCAGCAATTATGTGCTACATGAAATTCAGTAATTCTCCCACAAAATGTAGCAATTACCCCCCACATTAAATGTGGTAATTATCTATTCCCCGCTTATGAAATGCAGCAGTTTGTCCCCACAAATGGCATGCAGTAATTATCCCCCACATGAAATGCAGTAATAATTTCCCCCCACATATAAAATGCAGCAATTATCCCCCACATCACATTCTAGTTCAAATGAATAGGTTTTTGGACTTTCCTGAGTAATCAATGTGGATTTTTTTTATTATCTTTATGTCTGCTAATATGAGTCATATCTGATTCTGTTTTCTGCCAAGCTCTAGCTAGCTCATAAACAGGTTATATAAATTGCAGTGTTCAAACTGTCTTATATGTACAACCAGGAGCTTAAATGAGGCAATATTCCAGTGGTACGGTAACTGACTGCCTGATGTGCTTAGTGCCACTCTGTTTTTCTTATTTTGAAGAATGGACTACTTTATGATCACTAAAATCTAACTTTAGCTCCATACACACGCTAGATTAAAGAGGAACTCCAGTGAACATTTTAGTGTTGGCAGGTGATGTAGCTGCTGCATGGTTTTTGGCAGTTGGAAACAGCTGTAACAGCTATTTTCCACAATGCAACAAGGTTCACAGACAGGAAACTGCCAAAAAAAGTATGTACTTTTCTTGTGGGAGGGGTTTCTTGTGGGAGGGGTTCACCACAATATCAGTCATACAGCGCCCCCTGATGGTCTTTTTGTGAAAAGGAATAGATTTCTCATGTAAAAGGGGGTATCAGCTAATGATTGGGATAATGTTCAATTTTTGGTCGGAGTTTCTCTTTAAAGCCAGCTGAGGCGGCTGATAAAGACCATCTCAGCCGATAATCCGGCATGTACAGTGGCCCTCGACCCACGACCACCACCACCAAGCGATCCGGCAGGAGGATCAACTTGCGTTTAATTCCTCCAGGACGCACAGGTGCGTCATCTTAGGATGCGCAAGATTAGCAGGGAAAGACATTCACACAAGTGCCCATTCACTGCAGAGGAATGGGGAAACGGCCGCATACAACCTTCCAGCCGTGATCGGAGCTGGCAGGCTGTAAAAAGATAAACAAACTGCCCTAATCATTTGTACACTGCTGTGATCTACTGCAGCGCTGTGCGGGGGACAGCTCTGTCACTGAGCTGTCACCAGGAGAGGCTTCCCAGCTGATCACCCTCATAGGCTGATGCCTATGAAAGGTGATCATGCTGCTGGATCTCGCAGGGAGGGTGGGAGGGGGAAGGGAGGGAAATTAAACAACAACAAAAAAGATATTTTTATTTTAAAAAAAATGCTTGTAAAATGAATAAAAAATAAAAAACACATAACAGCAGCAATCAAATCCCACCAACAGAAAGCTCCGTTGGTGGGAAGAAAAGGAGTTAAGATCAATTTGGGTGGTGGTAAGTTCTATGACTGCCCAGTAATCTGTTAAAGCTGTGCAGTGCAGAATGTAAAAATTGCCTGGTCACTAGGAGGGTTTAAGCCTGTGGTCGTCAACTGGTTAAAGAGGAACTCCAGTAAAAATAATATAATAAAAAAGTGCTTCATCTTTACAATAGTTATGTATAAATGATTTAGTCAGTGTTTGCCCATTGTAAAGTCTTTTAAATCCCTGATTTATATTCTGACATTTATTACATGTTGACATTTTTACTTTTGGCAGCTGATGTAGCTGCTGCATGCTTTTTTGGCAGTTGGAAACAGCTGTAAACAGCTATTTCCCACAATGCAGCAAGGTTCCCAGACAGGAAACTGCCAGGAGTACCACGGTCCACAGAGTTTGTTGTGGGAGGGGTTTCACCACAATATCAGTCATACAGCGCCTACTGATGGTCTGTTTGTGAAAAGGAATAGATTTCTCATGTAAAAGGGGGTATCAGCTACTGATTGGGATAAAGTTCAATTCTTGGTTGGAGTTTCTCTTTAAGCGACTCCCGATATGTGCATGCTGCTCTTCACGCCTGCCAAGTGACATCATGTCTACTGCACCTCTCTGCCTTGCATAGCAACAGAACGCATTGTCAGCTGTACAGTGTGCTGCTTCGCATTGGTGGGTTGTAATGCAACTTTACATCTATTTTCAGGATGCACATCGCAACTTAAAATAAAAGGTATTTGTGATAAGTCAGCTTTAAGTGTGTAATTGTGGTTACCCACAATGCACTACTGCTGACTAGGCAAATGTGCAAGAAGCCTTAGAGGAAGACTCTCTTTCTGTCCCCCGCGGCCCTGCAGTAACACTTTACCTTTATGCCACCTGCCAGACTCCTCTTCCGGGTTCTTACCCCATGTGGTTGCCACCCTGCACGATCATGTGGTTGCTGGCAATCATGTGGGGTGCACACCTGGAAGAGAGGTCCGGTGGGTGGTGGAGAGGTACATTTACACTAGGAGGGGCAGCAAAGTGACGAGGCAGTGCCACAAGGCTGATTGACAAAACATTTCATGCTGGAATCGTTTGGGAATCGGACTACGGTTTATGGCGTAGATCTTTCCCTCTTTGATTGGAGAGATATCTGCCTGTCGGTCGATTGGCTGCCAAAATCGCTAGATGTATGGCCACTTTAATGCTTTTAGGCATAGACAGGCCCAGATTTACCTCACAGGAGCCTGTAGTTTCAGATGTCCTGGCACCTTAGATTTCGCCCTCAAAGAACCTCAAAACCTCAACCAAACTGCACCGCAAGTGTGCTGGTTGTCCTCCCTTAATTCCCTTGCCTGTCATAGGTAGTTACAGTTGCCCCTTAGTATTACGTAGGCAGAAGTACCTTCAATATTAAGTAGCTACAGATGCCCCCAAGTAGGTAACAAGAGGAACCTCAGTATTAAGTAGCTAGAGGTGCCCCTGACTGAAGGGAGCTCTTGGCAGTGAAATGCCGAGAGCTGGGTGAGTAACCTCTCATTTACACTTTCATCAGGACTCTGCATAGGGAAGGAGGGAGGGAGGCGCTCGGGTTGGAGAGTGAGCCACCTTTCCATCATGAGACGCCTGTAGGCACTTGCCTACAGTGCCTTATGGGAAATCCAGTACTGGCAATTTTATGTATTCAAGTATTTATATAGCGCCAACATATTATGCAGCGCTTTACAGAGTTGATTGTCTTGTCACTAACTGTCCCTCAGAGGGGCTCACAATCTAGTCCCTACCATAGTCATATGTCTATGTATGCATGTATAATAGTCTAGGGCCAATTTTAGGGGAAGCCAATTAATTTATCTGTATGTTTTTGGGATGTGGGAGGAAACCAGAGTGCCCAGAGAAAACACACGCAGACACGGGGGGAACATACAAACTTCTTGCAGATGTTGACCTGGCTGGGATTTGAACTGGGGACCCAGCGTTGCAAGGCAAGAGTGCTAACCACTACGCCACCGTGCTGCCCGGCAATAGACACTGCACAAGAAAATGCAGATCAGATGTTGCTGACAGTATTAGCCACATGCTTGTTTCTGGTGTGATTCAGACACTACTGCAGCCAAACAGATCAGAGGAACTACTAGGCAAGCGGTACTGTTTAAAAGAAAATAAATATGGCAGCCACCATGTGCTTCTCACTTCAGGAATACTTTAATAAAAATGATGATTAGAATGAACTACCGACAGTTCAGAATGTGGTCAAGGGTCAGGCTAAATTGATACCAACATTTTCTGTCAGCTCATCCCTGTCAAAATCAATCTGCAGGCAAAGCATTCACAGCTGATAATTAAACGAAAGACATTCTGAGGTATTTTGGCAACCATTGTTGCTCATCAAGCCTCTTGTAACCAAGCCAAGAAGTAGAACTTTATTTAGGTTATTAAAACAAATGGGAATACCTGTGCAGCAATGTAGGCACTACTAAACTGACTTAAAGTGAACCTCCGGACTAAAAATCTACTCAGCAGAACTGAAAAGGCTCGGTGTTTCTTTAACAGTTTCACAGCATCAGAACTTTGTTTTTCTTACCAAATCATCATTTTTAGCTGCATTTTTAGCTAAGCTCCACCCATCCAAGATGATGCTGTGCAGAGTATGATGGGATTTCCTACGTTGTTGTTCATGTTGTCTAGCAACTGGGAGAGGTGCTCAGGACACAGGACAGTTGGAACTGTGTCTCATGCTCCCTGTCACCTCCTTTCAACCAAAAAGATGGCTGCCATCATGAAATCAAACATTTGCCTGTTCTTTTAAAACAGTGTGGGTAAGAGATTATATTACCTATATATTTTAATTAACATAACTAATGTAACCTAATGACAGTATGTTTGTTTAGGCTGGTGTTCTACTTTAATGTATAACTCTGATGAGTCCCCTGATGAGTCATCCGTGATGAAACTAGTTGGGCGGAGCCTATACACGGAAGGAGACGCTACACCACGTGGATTTTACTGATATGCCCATTTTTACTTGGAGAATTGTGAGTGCAATTTTAAAACTTCTTTTATTTGGAATAAACAGTATTACGCTATGCAACTGTTTGTTTGAGTCTAAGGTTCCTGATGCAATTCGGATGCTGTGAAGGAAAAAGGGTGCTTTACAAGCGAGTGTGCTGGTCAAACTGGGTCAGCCATAAGATGTGGTAAGAGGCTAGGATTACATTAGAATAGCCCCTGCATGAGGTTCTGGGTCCCGACCTATAGACTGTGTGAAGTGCACTGTGGGGTGTTAATCCTCAAACATACTACGCTATATAGTTTTCTTTCCCTTGTATGTGCGAGTGGAAAACGGCTGGAGACAGAGGGGAACCAGAGGTATCTGACAGGCTGGGCCACATGCGATCAATGCCAACTGTTGTGATTGGCAACTTGAGTTGGTGAGCAGACATACTATACTTATGAGGATAACGCATGCAGCTGTGAAAGTTTCTTTGTAATACTGACACTTTTCGTTGTTTGGACCTGGAAACTAGGACTTTTGTGAATGTCATTTTAGTGTGTTCTATTGAAAATTGAAGTCCAGGGTAGAGTGGGGCCGAACCTCTGATTTTAGGTTCGCGAACCGGGTTCGCGAACTTCCGTGTAAGGTTCGGTTCGCGTAAAAGTTCGCGAACCGCAATAGACTTCAATGGGGATGCGAACTTTGAAAAAAAAAATATGCTGGCCACAAAAGTGATGGAAAAGATGTTTCAAGGAGTCTAACACCTGGACCCCCAGGTGGAGGAGTGGGATACATGTCAAAAGTCCCCGGGAAAAATCTGGATTTGACGCAAAGCAGCGTTTTAAGGGCAGAAATCACATTGAATGCTAAATGACAGGCCTAAAGTGCTTTAAAACATCTTGCATGTGTATACATCAATCAGGTAGTGTAATTAAGGTACTGCTTCACACTGACACACCAAACTCACCGTGTAACGCACCGCAAACAGCTGTTTGTGTAGTGACGGCCGTGCTGGACTTGTGCGCACCATGGCGAGAGTGCAGGTTTTGGTGGCTTTACAGCCCATATGGTCGCCTGGCTGATGAACAGAACAGGTATGCAGTGGCGGGTTCACTGAACAGAACAGGTATGCAGTGGTGGGTTCACAGAACAGGTATGCAGTGGCGGGTTCACTGAACAGGAATACAGTGGCGGGTTCACTGAACAGTACAGGTATGCAGTGGCAGGTTCACTGAACAGGTATGCAGTGGCGGGTTCACTGAACAGGTATGCAGTGGTGGGTTCACTGAACAGGTATGCAGTGGTGGGTTCACTGAACAGGTATGCAGTGGTGGGTTCACTGAACAGGTATGCAGTGGTGGGTTCACAGAACAGGTATGCAGTGGTGGGTTCACAGAACAGGTATGCAGTGGTGGGTTCACAGAACAGGTATGCAGTGGTGGGTTCACTGAACAGGTATGCAGTGGCGGGTTCACTGAACAGGTATGCAGTGGTGGGTTCACTGAACAGGTATGCAGTGGTGGGTTCACAGAACAGGTATGCAGTGGTGGGTTCACAGAACAGGCATGCAGTGGCAGGTTCACTGAACAGGTATGCAGTGGCGGGTTCACTGAACAGGTATGCAGTGGTGGGTTCACTGAACAGGTATGCAGTGGTGGGTTCACAGAACAGGTATGCAGTGGTGGGTTCACAGAACAGGTATGCAGTGGCAGGTTCACTGAACAGGTATGCAGTGGTGGGTTCACTGAACAGGTATGCAGTGGTGGGTTCACAGTACAGGTATGCATTGGTGGGTTCACAGAACAGGTATGCATTGGTGGGTTCACAGAACAGGTATGCAGTGGCAGGTTCACTGAACAGGTATGCAGGTATCCAGTGGGCTCACTGAACAGAACAGGTATGGTGGGCTCACTGAACAGAACAGGTATGCAGCCAGGAACAAGCTAAGCCTAACTAATCTTTCCCTATGAGAGACAGTCTGCAGCAGCTCGCCCTACCCTCACTAACGCAGGCACACGAGTGACCGTAATGGCCGCCGCTGCCTGCCTTTTATTAGGGGGGGAGTGGCTCCAGGGGCTAGTGTAGCCTAATTGGCTACACTGGGCCTGCTGACTGTGATGTAGAGGGTCAAAGTTGACCCTCATGGTGCATTATGGGGCGAACCGAACTTCCGCAAACGTTCGCCTGCGGGACGCGAACGCGAACCACTGAAGTTCGCATGGAACCGTTCGCAGGCGAACCGTTCGGCCCAACTCTAGTCCAGGGAAAGGGTCCTATAGGAAATTGGAGTAATACCCTTGAAAGGCTACTTTTATATGAAGCTTGGGAAACTGTTATAAGAACTTTTTATTTGTTTCTGAACTTTTTTTAGTAGGATATTTATATATTTTGCAACCTGAGGAATTTTAAGGGGAATTGTATTTTATAAGATTGCATTGTATAAGTATTAAGCTTACAACTGTTTGTGTGGTATAATCACAGAGTGGATGTACCAGTGACACACAGGAAAGACCTGTTGAGCGCTAATACTACCCTAACATACTATTTCATAGACTATGCAATAAAATACGCAATTACGCATAGTGCGAAGCGTAGTGTATGCGGATGCTGATGGCCGTATGCAGAACATTTTACGCATCATTTCCTCTTTAAATGCTTATACCAGGAACACTTCTATGCGTACATTTCCCTTTCTAATGCGTAAATTTGTTGCATACAATCGTACGCGGGAAAAAAAGACGCGAGTAACGCATTCGTAGTTCACTATGCAATACATATGTTAACTATGCATAGTGGGCGTAAGCTACTCGTAATGGTACTTTGCTACGCGTAAATTCGTAAGCGTAATTTTGAAACTTCGCCTACGAACTACGATGCGTAAATTCGCACTGGCATAGTTACTGCTCATCCCTGCTCCCTCCCCCCCCCCAACCGCCCCATCCTGTGCATCACACATCCTTTGTATTGTCCCCCTGTCCTGTTTCTTCCCCCAGTCCTGTGCTTTTGTCTTCTGCTCCCCCATCCTGTGTACTTCCCTGGCTCCCCCCATTCTGTGCTGTGCTTGAGGGGGTGCTTCACTGCTTGCCCCCTGTGGAAGCCGGGGGACCGTGGACTGAGTTTGTGACTGCTTTGGTTTACATGATGGCGCTCCCTTAGTATGCCAGCCTGCTGCCAGCCCCTTGTTTCCTGGTGCACTAGGCCATGGCCTTTGTGGCCTTGCCTCAGATCTGGCTATGCCCCTACATGATACTTACTGAATGTATTAGGTGCTCCCCCAATCCCTGCCCTTCGCATGCCTCCTTTCAGCTGCGATCAGCCCCAGTAACTGCCTAAGGCACGTCAGTTGGGGTCTTCTGCGCAACCAGTTACTGGGGCTAATTTTGGATGAATGGAAGTGTGCAAGAGGGGGCGGCGAGGGACTCAGCGGTGCGCAGCCTGGCCAGTCAGTGCCAGGGAGCGCTGAGGGGTGGATCGGGACTCCATCAATGACGTCATTGTGATCGTCGCCATGGCGACAGGGGAAGCCCTAAAGGAAATCCCGTTCAGAACGGGATTTCCTGGTGGGTTTGATCGCCGGCGGGGATCGGAAGGGGTGGGGGGATGCCGCTGCACTGCAGCTATTATGTAGCTAGCGCCAGGCTAGCTACATGATTAAAAAAAAATTAAAAAAATACTGCTGTGCAGCCTCCCTGGCGATCTTAATAGAGCGCCAGGGAGGTTAAAGGACATCCGAGGTGACATGTGACATGTTGAGATAAACATGTGTATGTACAGTGTCAAGCACACAAAGAACGATGCAGTGTTCCTTTTTTTCTTTCTCTGCCTGAAAGAGTTAAAAATCAGGTATGCAAGTGACAGTTTCTGTCTGGGTGAGGACCGGGTTGGACTATAGCAAGACCATCACTGATAAGGAACTGCAGCCATAAAACACTTTCCTGGCAGTAAATGGCTTCTGAGAGCAGGAATGAGATAAAAAAGGGTCAATAGTTCATAGATTTTAGCTCGGGCGTACTTCAATGAATGTGTCATTGAGAAGAGGCCATGAAACAGTAAAAACTTAAAAAGTAGACTTTAATATAAAATTAATACGTGGGATGGCTAAAAATGTCAATTTTGGAAGAAGGAGAATAGATATAATTGTTTATCTCACTAGTTTATTTTCATGACGAATCCTCTTTAACCTCCTGCCACCCGCGTCACGCCAGTAGGCGTGGCCGCGGCGGCAGCCCCAGGACCGCCTAACGCCAATTGGCGTAAAGTCCTGGGGCTCTGTTTAGCATGAGATCGCGCGCATGGTGCGCGCGCATCTCATGCTCGGAGGGCGGAGCTCCGCCCCGCCTTCAGTCTCCGAGCGGCTATTGCCGCTCGGGAGACTGTTAGACGGCGATTACGCCGTCTATTTACACTGTGCAGCGCTGCGATGAGCAGCAGCGCTGCACTGGGGACAGCCGTGTGACACGGCTGTCCCCCTGGGGGACAAGAGAGCGATTGGCTCTCATAGGCAGAAGCCTATGACAGCCGATCGCCATAATTGGCCGGCTGTGGGGAGGGAGGGAGGGAGGTAGGGAATAAATTTAAAGAAACAGTTTTTTTTTCCTAAAATCCCATAACAATAATATTTATTTAAAAAAAAATAAACATGGGGGGAGCGATCAGACCCCACCAACAGAGAGCTCTGTTGGTGGGGAGAAAAGGGGGGGATCACTTGTGTGCTGAGTTGTGCGGCCCTGCAGCTTGGCCTTAAAGCTGCAGTGGCCAATTTAGCTAAAAATGGCCTGGTCACTAGGGGGGTTTAGCCCTGCAGTCCTCAAGTGGTTAAGACTAAAGTATGTTTTAAGGAATTGAGAGGACAGATAAAATGATAAGAGAAAGAAAAACAATGTCAGACAACAGATAGATAGATAGATAGATAGATAGATAGATAGATAGATAGATAGATAGATAGATAGATAGATAGATAGATAGCTGTCCCTCTCTTCTGTGCATCCCTCCTGTGTTGGTGACATCATAGCGCATAATGAAGTTTTCCCTGCTTAGTACATGACACACACTCAAGCAATGAGGTTTATCAGACTCGTTTGGCTTCTTTCAGGTAGGGAGGGACCAGATCAGCCTTTAGGGTAAGAACATTAGACAACAAAGCCTTCATCTTCCCGATAGGACATTACACACATCTTATCACCTTGACTGGATCATGAACACCCAAATATGGAGGATTGTCCTCCTAATCGGTAAGACATTTTGAGGTTTTTATTGTCAGTTTTTTTATGGTGGATGATGGGATATCAGATTGTCCTTCATATGTTTCATTCTTGACACTCTACATTTTTTGTATAGCTATCTTTATGTCTTTTCACTACAGACACATGTAATCCTATATGTATAAGTATGGGTGGGTTAGATTTGTTGTTTTGAAAAATTATTATTTTTTTAATTCGTCCCCACTCTACCCCTTAATGTACGTGGCAAATTTGGTGACAATAGGATATATAAGTGATATGCTATCAACCGCTAACTGCTAAAGTCAGTATTAAATTATGCAAAATTATGCGTAATTACTACGCAGTAGAGGATCCGATGGGCCATGACTATTTCCACCAGAGCCCGATCGGAAAGCTCCTACTGCGCCTATACTGGAGCCCTGAAGGTAAATTTTGACGCACGTGGAGTTTGGCGGCTGTCTGAGCTGTATGCAGCAGGCTGAAGAGGATGGAGGAAACCTCATTCAGATCCAGAGGCTTCCCCCTCCCAGGCAAGTACCCCCAGGGGATGTGTTTTTCATTAAGGGCCTGAGCCCACTAACGCAGTTGTATCCACTTCTGTCTGTAACATTGTTATTTAACTGAAAAGCAGACACAGCTGTGTCAGTGCGCTCAGGACCTAAAGATTTCCTTTAATAAATTGCCCATGTCTAATCTTTGCCATATGTCTAAAGTGTCTAACATGTCCATCCATCCCTCTTGCAATATAGCCAACAGAAATGATTTGCTAAAAGTCCCGCACAGTCCTCCACATTTATGTCACAAGACCAATAATCTGCAGAGATGTATTTTTATTCTTGTTTAATTTATACTTTGCGTTTGTACCAACATGTGCCTTCTGCCTTCATCTGAATGATAAAACACCCATGGTTTATAAATTCAGAACAAGTATTTTAGGAGAGATAAACTTTCCAAATAAAGCCACCAGAACTGCACCTACTCTGTGGCATACCTATGAATGTGCCACCGGGAGATATGGGCACAGGGTAAAGCCGATATATGGCCTACCCTGCTTCTGCACAAGTCCCGGCAGCGTTAATTACTATTCCCCCTCCAGGCCACCATGGATAGCGGGGAATGATGTAATCCGGCTACCAGCTATTGCTGGCAGCCGTATTACAGTGTAAAAGTAATTTGAGCGCCTTCTTTTGACGGCACCCAAATTACTCACTGAGCGCTGTTATAGCCATGATTCCTATTACGGCCTATTGTGGCACCGGCCTCACCCCAAATCTCCTTCGCTGTCCTTACAGCACTCGGCTCCCCTTACTAGTTACAGGCTCTCAAAGTGAAAGTTTGCACCTATTTTTACTGATAGTATTCACTGGACAAAACAGTGCACTTTTTTTTTAATCTGCTATTGGTTTCCCTGGTGCCTTCAGCAGACCTTAGTGCACAATAGTATAGGAGCTATTTTATTGATATCATAACTTAAGCAGGTATCCCTGAGGCTCCCTGCCACGTCATTGGCTACTCCACATCATGTGATGTGCAGAACCCAACAGTGGCTTGTGTAATGCAACATCATTTGGCTAAAATAGTCCCAATGTTTGGATTTATCCAGGAGCCAAACTAGAATCCCACTGAAGTGCTGGAGGGCTTAAACAGAAACTTAAACCAAGGATTGAATTACATCGAATCAGTAGCCAACACCCACTTCCCCATGAGAAATATTTTCTTTTTCTTAAATAGATCATCAGTAGGGTCTGTATGGGAGATATTGTGGTGAAAGAACTCCCACAGTGTGATGTCATGACCACAGTCCTGACAGTTTGACTTCTGACTCATTGCATTGTGAGAAATAATGGCTTTTTCCAACTGCCAAGTATACAATGTCTCCCTCCGTTCCGTACACAGAACTCTCAGTAAGTTCTGTGTAATGGAGTACACAATTGTGTTACTTATAGCATCCTTTGGCAGGCTGTCCCCCCCCCCCCCATCCACCTCCCTCAGTCCATTATAAGTCCTGTAGTAGGCCCTGACTAGTACTAGTAAGGACCTTCGAACAGAAAGTAATGGTCCTCACACATGTGCAGTAGCCTCCCCATAGTCATGTGGGTGTCAAGCAGAAGAAGAGCCACTGAAAGAGCGGCCAGTGCCGTCAGTGTGTTTATGAGAGGCTATTGTGCAAGGGACATTACTTCCAGTTCAAAGGTCCTGACTGGTACTAGTCGGGGGCCTACTAACGAGACTTATAACAGATGAAAGGAGGCAACCAGGTAATTGACTATTGCTCAGATGATATGCAACATGCAGTCAATCTGCTCAGTGATGTGTTATTTTAACTTGGTAGATCATCATAATAATATAACATCAAAAATGCTTTGTTTTAGGTGTGCTATGCAGATCTGCTGAGGCAGAAGGTAAGAAATCAGTTTTTTTGTTCATATGATAAAAGTATGTGATATGTAATGGCAACATTCACTGATAAGTTATAGCTCAAAGTCAATATACACCTCTGCCATTGGCCAAATCATGGCACAGTCATCTCCTCCCTCTGCTTCAAATATTTGTATGCTGACGAGACCTGAATCGACCACCACATCCTGGATCTCTTCACCACCACCATGGACAAGGTCTCCTTCTGCACTTCAACTACATCCTCCTGGATGTCCATCAGATTTTTGAAGCTAAACCTGGTAAAAGCAGTACTCTATGTCACGGTTGATAACATTACCATCTGCCCTAGCCCCAAGCATCCCCCCTGAGGCCGCTGTCTGGGTGTCACCCTAGACTCTGCCCTCTCCTTTATAGCCCACGTCCAAAAATTCACCTAATTCTGCAACGTCCACCTCAGCAACATCTCCAAGATCCGCCCCTTACTGACTCCAGACACTACCAAACTCATCATTCATGCACTAATGATTTCCTGCCTAGACTACTGCAACTCCCTTCTGTCTGGCCCCCGTTTGAACCACATTGCTCTCCTACAAGCCTCTTATCTCTTATAGGTATGCTAAAAAAGGTAAAAGGCTTCAGTTTGTATTATACCTATAGCAATGGATATTTTTCTTATACGGACGGGTTTACCCCTTTGAATTTATGGAGGCACTTGTATTGATCTGTGGAAGCTGGCTGCCTGAGACCCGTGAAACGTGTTGTCTTCGAATAAATCATAACCTATAAAATCCTCCCCATTATTTGGGTTTTGCATCTAGAGAGGTTTACTGATGGCTAACACGGTACAATACCCTACTGCTACTATTAGAGAGCAGTGATGAGCGAAAATGCAAATATTCTTTTCGCCGAATTTTCGCGAAAATAAGTACTATTTTCGTTTCGTTTTTCGCATTTAATATCTAAGCCCCCTTACAAGCTAGAATCACCAAATTTTCAGGGTATATTAAGGAGATATGTGGGTACAAGAGAAAAAAAAATTAGCAAAAAGACCTTATAGTTTTTGAGAAAATCAATTTTAAAGTTTCAAAGGAAAAAAGTATACATTTAAATGCAGTAAATGACAGTTACTGTAGCAAACCTAGCGGTACTGTAATTTTACTAATATCAAATGAAAGGGCCAAGTGCAAAGGGCCAAGTGTCAAATGCAAAGTGCAAAGTGCCAAGTGCAAAGTTCAAAGTGCCAAGTGCAAAGTGTCAAATGCAAAGTGCCAAGTGCAAAGTGTTAAGTGCAAAGTGCAAAGTGCCAAGTGCAAAGTGTCAAATGCAAAGTGCCAAGTGTCAAATGCAAAGTGCCAAGTGCAAAGTATTAAATGCAAAGTGCACTTGGCACTTGGCACTTTGCATGGCACTTTGCACGTGGCACTTTGCACGTGGCACTTTGCACTTTGCATGGCCCTTTGTACTTTGCTTGGTCCTTTGCACTTAGCCCTTTGCACTTAGGCCTTTGCACTTGGCCCTTTGCACTTGGCCCTTTGCACTTGCACTTGGCACTTTGCGCTTGCACTTGGCACTTTGCGCTTGCATTTGGCACTTTGCGCTTGCACCTGGCACTTTATGCTTGCGCTTGGCACGTGGCCCTTTGCGCTTGCACTTGGTCCTTTGCGCTTGCACTTGGCCCTTTGAGCTTGCACTTGGCACTTGGCCCTTTGCGCTTGCACTTGGCACTTGGCCCTTTGCGCTTGCACTTTGCCCTTTGCGCTTGCACTTGGCCGTTTGCACTTGGCCCATGGCACTTGCACTTGGCCCTTTGCACTTGGCCCTTTATTTTGATATTAATACATTTACACTACCTCTAGGTTTGCTACAGTAACTGTTATTTACTACATTTAAATGTAAACTTTTTTCCTTTGAAACTTTAAAATCGATTTTCTCAAAAACTATAAGGTCTTTTTGCAAAAATGTTTTCCTCTTGTACCCACATATCTCCTTAATATACCCTGCAAATTTGGAGATTCTAGCTTGTAAGGGGGCTTAGATATTTAACGTGAAAAAACGGACTTTAGGCAAAAATTAATGCGAAAATACTCAGGCGAAATTTCGCCTTTCGAAACAAAAATAGTACTTATTTTCGCGAAAATTTGGCGAAATCGAAAATGGGATTTTCGATGCGAAAATGACTTTGGCGAAAATTCGCAAGCAACACTGCTAGAGAGGTAAGATACCTCTTTTTTTATTTATTTATTTTTGACTTACCATAAAACTGACATACATGGGCGCCTTCACCCCCCAGCATGTGAAATTTGAGCTCATCACTAGTTGATAAAATCTGGTATGATTCCATAGTTTTTCTACAGCGGAAAGAAACCAGGGCAAACATTCTCTTTATAGCATCAGGCCTATTGTGCAGCACGTCACAGGGTGAGTAATAGGGTACATTAGGGTCAGGTTTGCAAAGCAGGGGTTTCATCTTTCTCTTATTACTGCCAATGGGCGGAGCTTTCATAGCATTATCTTCCTCTATATTTACATTAACCTTCATATCTCGCTGAACTGATCTGACAGACATTGCTGCTTTATTGATTGACACCATGCATATGATTGAACTGTGTGACCTTTCAGTGGCAGACTGGAAGTACAATGCCTTCTTATTAATAAGTTAAAATGAATATCTATATGTTAAGTGGAACTCTTTGACACTTTGAAGATGTGAAACAATTGCCTGAAGTGACCTTCTTCCTTGTTGGGCAATACTGGCCAGACCAGTGTAATAATGTGCACAGACTGGAAATGTTTAATAAATGATTTGAAGAGTCTAAAAAGCTGGGTGCAAAAAATCTTTGGAAAATGAAAGATCAAAGGCCTATTTTACCACCTCCATGTAGAAGAGCATACCTACACAGTCTATTCTTAAAGAGAGTCTAATGCCAAAATAAAAACAAACAAAAAACAAAACAAAAAAAACAGATACTCACCTAAGGAGAGAAAAGGCGCTGGATCCTATAGAGCCTTCTTGTTTCTCTCCTGGCCCCGTCTGTCCTGGGCTGGCTCCCCCGTTAGCAGTTTACGATCGATCAGTTGAAGACTGCTCTCTGCTGCTGCCCGAGGTTTTGGAAGTCTTTGGGAGCCCTAGTGCTCCTGAAGGCGGGCCACTCTGTACTGCGCCTGCACGAGCGTGCTTTCTCACGTGTTCGTGCATGCGCAATACAGAGCTTCCTGTCTTTGGGAGCACTTAGGCTCCCAAAGACTTCCGAAGCCTCCCTCATGGGAGATTTGAACCAGGGATCCAGTGCTTGAATGTGGGGACCGTAAGAGGATTGGTAAGGCAAATTAGGATCCAGAGCCTTTCCTTTCCTTAAGTATTTTTTTTTATTGCCTTCACATTTACTTTAACCTTTTGGGGTCCACGTGTAGTAAATACAATGCCGGACTTGTGGCTGCCTAAGCCTGATGCGGCATAGAATTTATGCCACCTGCCATATCTGCTCCCAATGCGATTGTGCGCACCTGAGAGGGGAGTTTAAGCTGTCATACGACAGCTAACATTTCCCCTCAGTGATCAGGAGCCTTCACGATTGGCTCCTGATTATGTGATCACTACAATCACCGGCGGATCATAGGGATCACTATTGGCAGCGGTGGTCTGGGGAAAACAAGAGGATCGGGACTCACCTTCCTAATATTCCCCCGGTGATCGTCACTCCCCTCCGCTCTGGCCGGCATCCCTGCTCGCTCAGCATTAATGTTGAGTCCTGGCTTGATGACGTCATTAAGCCGAACCTAGAACTTAACGGCAGTGCGAGTGAGGATGGCGGCCAGAGCGGAGGGGGCTAGAGCTGCTCATCGCTGGAGCCTGGGAGGTGTGTAAAGGCTGCTGGCAATACGGGGGACACCTGGCTACACTGGAGACACCATGCCCAGCTAGTTATACTGGGGATCTGGCTGCCTGACCCCCCCCCCCCCCCAAATGTGCCACCCGCATGTAAAATGGCCTGGTCCTTAAGGGGGGTTGGGCAGCCAGTCCCCAAAAGTTACAGATCAGGTAAAAATCTTTGCAAACTGAGGAATTAATCTGTCGCATTTGTCAGGGAGGTTTGAAAGACTGATGTTTGTAAAGATGCTGTAGACATGCAAATGATCAGTAAAAAAACAAAAAAAAAACCCAAACAAAAAAAAGTGGTGATCACTGCATGTGCACCCGAACCTGGATGCTGCATGCTGCTTTTTTCTCCAAATGGTACTGCACCCCGCGTCAACTGCTTGTGGTTATGAAGGCTGCCTTCATTGCATTATTTTGAAACCGAAGGGTGCTTTACCCCGGTGTTTGATACGCCGTTTAGCCGTTCATCTGAAAGAGCCCTAAGACAGATAAGGAGAGGTCAATCATGAGTAAAGATAGATAAGGAGACAATCATCATGAGGTAGACAAGGGGGCTGTGCGCAGACAGTGCACAACAATTTTACCAGCACAGTGGCGTAGTGGATACACCACTCTTGCTTGTAGCGCTAGGCACCCCAGTTTAAATCTGGGCCAGGACACTATCTGCATTTAGTTTGCATGATATATGTTCTTTCTATGTTTGTAGGGGTTTTCTCTGGACGTACAAGTAAAAAAGGCAAAGGAAAAAAAAACTAATATTCTACTATGTAATTGTAATGGTAAATTAACTAACCCTGCCCTAACACAGTGCCCATTGATGCATCACCCCCCAAGACATCCCTCTACTAATGCCTAACTCTATGACCTCCCTCTACTGATGCCTAACCCTAAGACCTCCCTCTACCGATGCCTATCCCTAAGACTTCCCTCTACCGATGCCTATCCCTAAGACTTCCCTCTACCGATGCCTATCCCTAAGACTTCCCTCTACCGATGCCTAACCCTAAGACCTCCCTCTACCGATGCCTATCCCTAAGACTTCCCTTTACCGATGCCTATCCCTAAGACTTCCCTCTACCGATGCCTAACCCTAAGACCTCCCTCTACTGATGCCTAACCCTAAGACCTCCCTCTACCGATGCCTATCCCTAAGACTTCCCTCTACCGATGCCTAACCCTTAGCCCCCCCAGGTGGTGCCTAACACTTAGCCCTCTCACACCTAGCACTTAACCTATCCCCCTCCCCACACCACCACCAACACTGCTATGCTGATTTGTGGCAACGAAAGTACATTTCGGCACCCCGAGGCACACCTGCTAAGTCGTGATTTGCGACAAAGAAAGTGAATTTGGGCACTGCCGCAAAGCCACCACTTGTGGCATTAAAAATGCACCTGTGCGGCCATCTTCTTTTCGTGTTCTGGTTAAGAGCTCTGCCTCTGACACAGGAGACCAGGGTTCAAATCTTGGCTCTTCCTGTTCAGTAAGCCAGCACCTATTCAGTAGGAGACCTTGGGCAAGACTTACTAACCCTGCTACTGCCTATAGAGCATGTCCTAGTGGCTGCAAAAATTCTGCCAGGAGAAAAGCACAATATAAATGTTTATTTGTCTTGGCTTCTTTGCCATAAATCACAGCTATTATAACGGGCACCTATGGCGGTGCCTTTTTGTCCACAGGAGCTCATGCGCCCCTTTTACCCGGTTTTGTTCTCTGGGTACTCCAATCTTCTATCACATTATCAAAAAAAATATACTGTTCATATGCTAAAAAGGTGTCCACCAAAAAGTGGCATCAGACTAATAAAAACCTCAGACAATTAAATTGTGATCTCTTTTAAAGGACAGTTAGTGACCTGACTATACACATTATGTAAAAGAGCTACCGAAGATGTTATTGCTATATAAATACACATTCATAATACACTTGAGGCTCGTACACATGTCGGATTTTTCCAAATGACCGGTCGTTTGGACCTTTGAACGTCTGGTAGTTTGGACGTCAAATCGGGCGTGTGTACGATCGGTCGTTTAGCTGATAAGACTGGTTTTGATGGATCCGCTTGGCATCCAAACGACCGGATGTTCAAATGTCCAAACGACCGGTGTGTATGTACCTTAAGTTATGTCTGAAAACAAATAAAACATCTACAGAAATAGAAAAAAAAAACACACATGAATAAATATGTTTTACTAACTTACAAGCAGAAAACAAATCTTAAATATGTGTGATCAATAAAATATGTTGCTAAGAATAGCTGTGAATGGCATTTCATACGTAATAACCTAGGCAAATATAATAAGCAAGTACAATATGACTCATAAATTAAAAAGAAACACATTCAGTTCCTGAATAAAAACAATGTATATTCAGTTCATTTGTAATTCATACATGGAATCTGAAGATTAAAAAACCTGATGTACAAAATGATTAATGATATTATAATGACAAAATGATTCATGATTAAGATACATGTATTTGTTCAATTAGAATATGTATAATGCAGTCCAGATAAATAAATCAATGAGTAAATTAATTTAGATGATGCAAAAACTAGAAATGGTAGCGTCCTTGTAATATAACATATTACTGAGCATCAGTGGCGGAATAAGGGGGTGGCGGCAGGTGCAGATCGCTCTGGTTGTCACCATGTCATGGGGGCGACACCGGAGACCTCCTGCAGCTGCCTGAATGCAGAGAATTGTGAGCGGAAGCAAGCTGGGCCATTAACTCACCTGCTTCACCGACAGAGCCCAGCGATGTCCAGTATCCTGTCATTGCTCAGCTCTCCCCCCTAGTGTAATCATGTGATGCAGGAAGACACGCCGGGCGCTAGGTGGAGAGTTGACTGGTGACAAGAGGATGAATTGGTGGAGCAGGTGAGTTAATGGCACGGCTTGTTTCCGCTCGCAATACTCTGCAGTAACATACTCTTATGCTGGGTACACACGTTGTGATTTCCCGCTCGATCCGCGGGATCAAGCGGGATCGATCGATTATTTCCGACCTGTTCAATCAGGTTTCGATCGATACAGCCGTCGATTTTGCATGTTAAGTGCGCAAAATCAATGGCTGTATCGATCGAAACCCGATCGAGCATGTCGTAAATAATCAAATCGTTCCCGATCGATCCCACGGATTGAGCGGGACATCGCAGTGTGTACCCAGCATTAGGTACAGGTGGGCTGCCAGTATCTCGGCATTAGCAACCAGTTCCTTGGGATCCCCATACATGACAGTGGAGAAGTGGACATCCAACTTAACATGTTGTCTTATCTGTTTAGTCTCTAAAGATAAGTTAATTAGAGCACTGCTTACAGAACAAATTCCCTGCTGATGTTTATTATTTTGATGTATCTATAAGCTATACTCTGTTGTATACATAGATTAGCATCACCTCTACAAGAACAAACAACCAGCCTGCTGATCCTTATTTGCTTAGTGTCTAAAGATAAGTTAATTAGAGCATTGCTTCTCTGCTGGTGATTATTACTACTTCCATGTATTTATAAGTCACTAGTGACCTTAGCCCGTTTAAAAACGGGCTAGGTCTGACACCGCGCATGCGCGCACACAGCCGCCGCACCTGCTGCGCGTGCACACCTGCCGCTCTCTTTGTCTCTGTGTCCCTTTCTGCACATGCGCACTGCAACAAAAGGACACACACAGGGACATGGGACGCAGAGACACTTGGGTATTATTATATAGGATAACAACTAAACAACTGGCTAAAAAGGCTAAAGGTGCGTACACACGCACTACGGAAGCGAACGACGGGTCCGACCATCAGACCCTCCCCCTGGGTGTACTTTCAGCAGACAGTAGTGCATGTGTACGCACTTTCGGCGGACTGATAAGGCTGTTCCTGAACGATCCGCCGTTCAGGAACAGCCTTATCAGTCCGCCGACAGTGCGTACACAAGCACTACTGTCAGCTGAAGGTCCGTCCAGCAGGAGGGTCTGACAGACCCGTCATTGGCTTCCATAGTGCGTGTGTACGCACCTTAAGGATCCAATCCTTATGTGCTTAAACTCTAGCTCTGATAAGATAAATTGACAAAATACAGGCTGGGCATGATTACCAGATGTGTATATCACGTGATTAATGTACAAACTAACATTACCCGTGCACACATAATTAGCCAGCTCACTGTCCCTTATTTGTGTAGATTATAACTGTGATAAGTTCAGTAGCGCACTTTTTACAAGTTACATCATACATGCCAGCAATCACAGTATCTACAAGTTAATACCATTGTTGCATGGTGGAAAAAGCAGACTCATTTATCTGTATTTGATTAAACTCCAGTTCTTATATGCCTTTTTGCCTAATGCTGGACATACACGCTCGATTTTCCTGCTCAATTCTCCAGCTCGATCAATTCCCCCTCGATTCCGCAGGCGATTCTCTTATCTTCTACTCGTTTTTCTTATCTTTTTGCATATGTAAAACAATCGGGCCGGAGATCGGACATGTCAGAAATTATCTATCGAGACATCTAAATGCCTCAGAATCGAGCTGTGTATTACCAGCATAACATCTCATTCACAACTTACGTGCTAAGAATGATTACTTTGAAGTGTATATCAATTTACTGAGCTTTTGTTGGATTGAACCCCAACTCTGATCTGTGTTGTGTGGGATAAATAGAATTTTTACTGGAATATAGAAATAGCAGTTTGAGGTTCGCGCATATTGATATGACTTAAGCCTCTCCTTATACTCTAGCCACCCATCCCCCCTCCCTGATTTGAACTCAAAACTTTGTGGGAGGTCCAGTAGATGCATTTCAAATTTGGAAACCCAGGTCCCGCCCCGATAAAAAAAAAGAGACAAAAAAGAGCACCAGGTGATGATGATTCGGTTGATCAACGTGGGTCGCACTTTATAAAAAACAAAGGACCACTGGATGTAGTTGCAAAGGTAACCCTGGGACAGGGGAGGAGACAATGCAAGATGGGAGTAATAGGAAGGGTAGGTTAAGATTTATGATAAGAGGTTAAGATTTATATTTTTAGACACCAATTATTTTATTGGTGTCTAACAATAAAAAATCTTAACCTCTTATCACAAGGTAAGACTGTTCCTATTATTTACCTGCACTCACTACATATTGTATCACAATTGCGGCCAGTGCCGGATTTGCTACTTTGTACCACTCAAGGCCACTATTACCAGATTCCCCCGGACCGACAGCATCCTAAACTTCCCTCACAACACAGCAGGGATCAGATTGCAAGCTCCTCTGAGGACAGTAAGTGACATGATGGCAGAGGTTAGATTGTAGGCTCCTTAGTGAGCGGCACATTCGGTGAGTAACAGGCAGCTCAGAGATTACTGTAAGTGCCCGTTCATAGCCCCTACATCCCCTGAGTGCCAGATCTGGCTGTTGGTAGCCGTCCACCCCTATCAGGGGCAAACCCAGGATTTTCAAGGGGGGGGGATTGCTGAAAGGCCTCCCTCAGCCACGCACAATACAGTATAATAATATGGTAGAGCATCATGTTGGGTACATATAATGCAATTTTCTGTACAACTGACAGGATCTGACAATTATTTCCTAAATTATTCTGCTCCCGATCGACAACGGGATTGATCAGGAGCAGTTTGGATACTGATAATAATGAGGACAGCCGACATTGCTAATGAAAGGGAGAGTGAAGCATTCGCATAGCAGGGCACAGGGCTGTGTTCCTACCTGTCTCTGTTAAGTTCCCCAGAGTTGCTCCATGCTCTGTACACACACTGCTGCTCCATGCTCTGTACACTCGCTGCTGCTCCGTGCTCTTTACACACACTGCTGCACCATCCAAAGACAACTGTAGTATGGAAAGAAACGGGGCAGTGCTGTGAGCTGCAGGATACCTGCAGATATTCTGGTGTCTCAACTTGTGCCTGTCCAAAGACACTGCACCAGCCCTGGTCTGAGGGGGGATTCTGGGCAGCTGTAATCCCCCCCTGTGTTTGCCTATGCCTATGTGCAAACTCTGTGAAGCAGGACGACCGCGGGCCATCACTGGCTGCTAATGTGTGCAGCACAGCCAGCATCAGGAATAGCTTGTTTGGGCGCTCATCCAACTGCCATGAATGCTTAGTAGGTTAACTACTGCTGCCAGCCCACCCCTTGCTTTCTTGGTGCCCTAGGTATAGAAATTCGCAAAACAGAGATACTGGTTAAACTTCAGCACAGGTTTAGGAAATGCTTTCTCCATGAACGTCTTGGGATGTTTGCCTGTTGCTTTTCTCTGTGCATCCAGCAGAGTGCGCTGTTGAAATCTAGAAAACATGATGGGAGTTACAGTTCAGTGGAAAATCATACCTGTATGACCTGTACCAAAGACATAACTCCTAAAGAAAGCATATATTTCATGGGATTTGCTGTGTGCTACAGCCACTAATTCTTATGTTACTAGTTGGTGATTAGTGACTCCATAGCTCTTTGCACAGATTGCTTATGATTGCCTGGTTGGTATTGCTCACTTATTTTGATATGATATCTTTCATTCTGCCTAGCAATACTTTGTCATTTCTGACCCATACATGATAGGGGGAATTGCCGACTGCCTCGAGGGATAAGGAGATGAGGAAACATTATTTGTAGGCAAAACCACACACCCTACACAACTAGCAGAACTTTGTTAATAAAAACATAAATATAAATTAACAACAATGAGGCCTCATTCACACTATACACTTTGTTGTGAGCATTTCAGCAATGCATATAGTGTGTGATAAGCAAAGACATCAGAAGTGCATAGAGTGCACTGTCTGACATTCTCACTTATGCTCTGTGCAGCATCCATTAGTTTAACACAGTGGTGCATGTTTTTCTATCCAAATGCAGCGCTTATCCATTTATTGTCAGTTAATGAGATCAGCACCACAAGAGACAGCCAGGGGTGCAGCTAAGGTTTTTGTGGCCCCAAGCGTACTGCAGGAAGTGGCCCTATCCTGGGCGTGGCTATTCCACAGAAAGTGGGCACGGTCATGACATGTGGGTGGAGCTAGAGGGGGGGCTGGGGGTTTACCAAAAAATGGGCGTGAGGGATTGGGGGGTTTGCGTCGTATGGACGGAGCGTAACCGTACCCCAAAGTAGCAAATATAGCCAACTATGACCATTAAATAATAAATGCAGCAACAGTTACCCCAGACACCAGAAAATAAACACAATGTGGGCAATATTTCACCAGAAAAAAACGCAATGTGGGCAACATTTCAGCTGAAAAGAAACGCAATTTAGGCAATATTTCAGCAGAAAACAAACCCAATTTGGGCAACATTTCAGCAGAAAATAAACGCAATGTGGGCAACATTTCAGCAGAAAACAAACGCAATTTGAGCCACATTTTAGCAGAAAACAAACGCAATTTGGGCAACATTTCAGCAGAAAATAAGCGCAATTTGGGCCACATTTCAGCAGAGAACAAACGCAATTTGGGCCACATTTCAGCAGAAAATAAACGCAATGTGGGCAACATTTCAGCAGAAAACAAACGCAATGTGGGCAACATTTCAGCAGAAAACAAACGCAATTTGGGCCACATTTCAGCAGAAAACAAACGCAATTTGAGCCACATTTTAGCAGAAAACAAACGCCATTTGGGCAACATTTCAGCAGAAAATAAACACAATTTTGACCACATTTCAGCAGAGAACAAACGCAATTTGGGCAACATTTCAGCAGAAAATAAACGCAATTTCAATTTGGGCAACATTTCAGCAAAAAAAAAAAAAGAATTTACTCACCTGACAGATGTCCCCTCACCCGGCCAGCCTTTAGCGTGCAGCTCCCCCGGAGATATGGCTCCTCCAATCTCCCACAATGAATGGAATAGCAGGGCTACGGCAAGATGGCGCCCAAAGCCCTGTACTGGAAACACAAATAGTCTCCAGTACAGGGCTTTGGACGCCATCTTCCCGTAGCCCTGCTCTGCCTGCCGAAAGACTATGCAGGCTGAAGCGGGTCTGCGACTATGAACTGGCTAGCCAGCCCTCTGCGGACAACAGTGTGACGTCACAAAAACATCACGGGGCCTCCGAGGCCTCTAAAAACATGAGGCCCCAAGCGTCCGCTTGGTCTGCTTGGTGCCTGGCGGTGCCCCTGGAGACAGCAAAGGAGAGCAATGCAGACGCCATGTGTTGCATTGTATATGTACGCAGTGATGTATCTAGAGGGGTACAGGCATGTCTCATGCCCTGGGCGCCACAGCATCATGGACACCATGCCTCACCCATCATGCTGCTAGTGTTGGGCGAACATCTAGATGTTCGGGTTCGGGCCGAACAGGCCGAACATGGCCGCGATGTTCGGGTGTTCGACCCGAACTCCGAACATAATGGAAGTCAATGGGGACCCGAACTTTTGTGGTTTGTAAAGCCTCCTTACATGCTACATACCCCAAATTTGCAGGGTATGTGCACCTTGGGAGTGGGTACAAGAGGAAAAAAAAATTAGCAAAAAGAGCTTATAGTTTTTGAGAAAATCGATTTTAAAGTTTCAAAGGGAAAACTGTCTTTTAAATGCGGGAAATGTCTGTTTTCTTTGCACAGGTAACATGTTTTTTGTCGGCATGCAGTCATAAATGTAATACATATAAGAGGTTCCAGGAAAAGGGACCGGTAACGCTAACCCAGCAGCAGCACACGTGATGGAACAGGAGGAGGGTGGCGCAGGAGGAGAAGAAGGCCACGCTTTGTGAGACACAACAACCCCGGCCTTGCATGAGGGCAAGAAGCGTGCGGATAGCAGGCTTTGTACCGCCATGCAGTCATAAATGTAATAAAGATAAGTGGTTCAATAAACAGGGACCACGCGGCAACGCTAACCCAGCAGCAGCAGACGTGATGGAACAGGAGCAGGCGCAGGAGGAGAAGGCCACGCTTTGTGAGACACAACAACCCAGGCCTTGCATGAGGGCAAGAAGCGTGCGGATAGCAGGCTTTGTACGGCCATGCAGTCATAAATGTAATAAAGATAAGTGGTTCAATAAACAGGGACCACGCGGCAACGCTAACCCAGCAGCAGCAGACGTGATGGAACAGGAGGAGGCGCAGGAGGAGAAGGCCACGCTTTGTGAGACACAACAACCCAGGCCTTGCATGAGGGCAAGAAGCGTGCGGATAGCATGCTTTGTACCGCCATGCAGTCATAAATGTAATAAAGATAAGTGGTTCAATAAACAGGGACCACGCGGCAACGCTAACCCAGCAGCAGCAGACGTGATGGAACAGGAGCAGGCGCAGGAGGAGAAGGCCACGCTTTGTGAGACACAACAACCCAGGCCTTGCATGTGGACAAAAAGCGTGCGGATATAGCAGCAATGCTTTTTGCCGCCATGCAGTCATAAATGTAATACAGATGAGAGGTTCAATAAACAGGGCCCGGAAACGCAACACCATCCCAGATGTTCATTGGTCATGTTACTTGGTTGGGGTCCTGGAGTGTTGCGTAGTCATTTCCAATCCAGGATTGATTCATTTTAATTTGAGTCAGACGGTCTGCATTGTCTGTAGAGAGGCGGATACGCCGATCTGTGACGATGCCTCCGGCAGCACTGAAACAGCGTTCCGACATAACGCTGGCTGCCGGGCAAGCCAGCACCTCTATTGCGTACATTGCCAGTTCGTGCCAGGTGTCTAGCTTCGATACCCAATAGTTGAAGGGTGCAGATGGATGGTTCGACACAGCTACGCCATCTGACATGTAGTCCTTGACCATCTTCTCCAGGCGATCGGTGTTGGAGGTGGATCTGCACGCTTGCTGTTCAGTGGGCTGCGGCTGCATGGGTGTCAGAAAATTTTCCCACTCCAAGGACACTGCCGATACCATTCCCTTTTGGGTACTAGCTGCGGCTTGCGTTGTTTGCTGCCCTCCTGGTCGTCCTGGGTTTGCGGAAGTCAGTCTGTCTGCGTACAACTGGCTAGAGGAGGGGGAGGATGTCAATCTCCTCTCTAAAGTCTCCACAAGGGCCTGCTGGTATTCTTCCATTTTGACCTGTCTGACTCTTTCTTCAAGCAGTTTTGGAACATTGTGTTTGTACCGTGGATCCAGAAGGGTATAAACCCAGTAATTGGTGTTGTCCAGAATGCGCACAATGCGTGGGTCACGTTCAATGCAGTCTAGCATGAATTGAGCCATGTGTGCCAGAGTCCTACCAGAATCCTCATCATCCTCTTGTGAGCGTTGTGATAGTTGTTGTGATGCATCATAGTCGTCACCTTCCTCCTGGTCTGCTTCTGCTGACCATTCGCGTTGAATTGTGGAAGTCCAACGTGCACCGCTCTGGCCCTCGTCAGTGGTGGCATGAAATTCCTGCTCCAACTCCAGCTGTTCCTCCTCCTCTTCTTCGTCATAGCTGCTGGGGCCAGCGTTCCCTGAGGCGGATGGCCTGATGTTGGTACCATCACGCTGATCGTTTTCTCCTTCAGATTCCCCCAGTTGCATCATGACAGCTGTTTCCTTGATTTTTAACATCGACCTCTTCAGTAAACACAGCAGTGGTATGGTAATGCTGACTGAAGAGTTGTCACTGCTCACAAGCAACGTGGATTGCTCAAAATTTTGGAGGACTTGGCAGAGGTCCAACATGTTGGCCCAATCGGATCCACAGAAGCTTGGCAGCTGGCCGGATGCGCCTCGGTACTGCGCCGTCATGTACTGGACCACTGCACTCTTCTGCTCGCAAAAGCGGGCTAGCATGTGCAGCGTAGAATTCCAGCGCGTAGGGACATCACACAGCAAGCGATGGTGGGGGAGATTGAAGCGCTCCTGCATCTTGGCGAGTGCCCCCGAAGCAGTACTGGAATTTCTACAATGTTTGGACACTCGACGCACCTTCAACAGCAGATCGGGCACGCCTGGGTATGTCCTCAGGAACCGCTGAACTACTAGGTTCATCACGTGCGCCAGGCAAGGGATGTGTGTCAGCTTAGCCAACCTTAAAGCGCGAATGAGATTACTCCCATTATCACACACAACCATGCCCGGTTTCAGGTCCAGCGGTGCCAGCCACAAATCCGTCTGTTCCTTTATTCCCCTCCAAATTTCCTCCCCTGTGTGCTGCTTATCCCCAAGGCAGATTAGCTTCAGCAACGCTTGCTGACGCATGCCAACAGCTGTGCTGCACTGCTTCCACGATCCTACTGCTGCTGGGTTAGCGTTTCCGGATGAGGTACAGCTTTGAGATGCGTTGGAGGAGAAGGAGTCAGAGAGGTAGGTGCTGCTGTTATCCAGTGGGAGGGACGGCGGTGCAGCTGTTTGTGGCGTGGGCAACACCCGTGCCGTAGCAGGTGAGGAATCGCTGCCAGGCTCCACAAGGTTCACCCAGTGCGCGGTAAGGGAGATGTATCTACCCTGGCCGAACGCACTCGTCCAGGTGTCAGTGGTGAGGTGAACCTTGCAGGCAACGGCATTCTTCAAGCTTCGGGTTATTTTGCTGACCACGTGCTCATGCAACTCAGGCACTGCAGAGCGTGCAAAGTGGTAGCGGCTGGGAACCACGTAACGTGGGATGGCCACTGACATCATGCCCTTGAAGCTGTTTGTCTCCACCAATCGATATGGCAGCATTTCGCAGGCCAGAAGCTTGGCTATGCTGGCTGTTACTGCCACGGCCCGGGGGTCATTTGCTGGCAATTTCCTCTTGCGCTCAAACATCTCCGACACAGACAACTGAACCGTAGCGCTGCACACGGAAGGGCTGTTGGTTGTTGTGTTTGATGAACACTGGGAGACCTCAAGAGCACTACTCCGGAAAGTGACAGTGTCAGCGTCGTCTGATGTTTGTGAATGTTGTGAACCACGCAATGGCTGGGCTACTGCTGCTGCTGAGGCGGGTCTGGTGAACCCAAGGGAGGCAGTGTTGTTTCTGGTACCCTGTCCTGACGCGTTTGCCCAAAGAGTGGGATGTTTGGATAGCATGTGACGGCTCATGCTGGTGGTGGAGAGGTTGTTAATATTTTTCCCCCTGCTCAGGCGGGTCTTGCACACCTTGCAAATCGCCATGGTAACATCCTCAGTGCAGTCTTCAAAGAAAGCCCAGACTTTGGAGCACCTGCCTCCTTGCTGGCGATTTCTGTTTGCTCCTCTTTTGCCTCTCACTTGAACTTCCACGCTTGTGGTGCCTGAAATTGCGCGCCGCCTACCTTGTGGCACAAGGCGAACTCGTGCAGCAGTGTGTTCTTCAACAGACTCATCTGTGCTGCTGCTACGACGGCGATGTTCTCGTTCACAAACAAAATCTGGGTCTCTGTCCACATTGTCCATACCCTCCTCTTCCATCTCCTCAAACTCGTCATATGTCATTGTGGGCCACCGCCGTGGAGTAGAGCTCCCCACAACAACCTCTGCGCAGCACACTCCAACGTCGTCTTCCAGATCTTGTCGGCCGACCTCCTGCAATTGCAACCCCTCCTGCCCAAATTGCTCTGGGATTTGGGTTTCCGAGTCCTCTTCGGACTCGCCTCGTATTTCAGTGCGCGGTACATTTCCCACAGTTAACGGTTGTGAATCCAGGCACAACATTTCTGGCTGTTCCTCCATTGACCTTTGAAAGGTGGAAGTTTGTTGGGCTGTGAATAGCTCCTGCGAATACCCCATTGTGTCCTGAGGTAATTCATCGGACTGGTTATCTGGCAGTTGTGTGCGTGGTGTCGCTGCCGGTTGTGTCAGCTTTGTGCCCACTGGCTCCTTGTAACTGGCTGAGGACTCGGACCTCGTGCGTGATGTGCTGGTGCTGCTTAACCCACTGCTGGACGCTTGAGAGGTCATCCAAGTAATTATCTGGTCCTGTTCTTTTGGATTTGTGAGGGTTGTTGTCCTGGACAACATGGGTGGTATTGAGTGGGTTTTCTTGGGTGCTCCCCTGTGGCCTGTACGTGAACCGTCAGGGGAAACACCTCTTCCCTTGCCCCTCCCTCTTTCACCGGATTTCTTCCTCATTTCACTTATCCTTACAGTACACGCTGACTGGCAGCAGTACAGTGGCAGTACAGAAATGCTATACAGTACCACTATTCCCAGCAGCGACACAGAGCACAATGCTATACAGTGACGGGTGAGCGGTGTACCACTATTCCCAGCAGACACAGAACAGTGAACAGAATGCTATATAGTGTGGCTGAGCGAGCGGTGTACCACTATTCCCAGCAGACACAGAACAGTGAACAGAATGCTATATAGTGTGGCTGAACGAGCGGTGTACTACTGTTCCCAGCAGACACAGAACAGTACACAGAATGCTATATAGTGTGGCTGAGCGAGCGGTGTACCACTATTCCCAGCAGACACAGAACAGTGAACAGAATGCTATATAGTGTGGCTGAACGAGCGGTGTACTACTGTTCCCAGCAGACACAGAACAGTACACAGAATGCTATATAGTGTGGCTGAACGAGCGGTGTACTACTGTTCCCAGCAGACACAGAACAGTGAACAGAATGCTATATAGTGTGGCTGAGCGAGCGGTGTACCACTATTCCCAGCAGACACAGAACAGTGAACAGAATGCTATATAGTGTGGCTGAACGAGCGGTGTACTACTGTTCCCAGCAGACACAGAACAGTACACAGAATGCTATATAGTGTGGCTGAACGAGCGGTGTACTACTGTTCCCAGCAGACACAGAACAGTACACAGAATGCTATATAGTGTGGCTGAACGAGCGGTGTACCACTGTTCCCAGCAGACACAGAACAGTGAACAGAATGCTATATAGTGTGGCTGAGCGAGCGGTGTACCACTATTCCCAGCAGACACAGAACAGTGAACAGAATGCTATATAGTGTGGCTGAGCGAGCGGTGTACCACTATTCCCAGCAGACACAGAACAGTGAACAGAATGCTATATAGTGTGGATGAGCGAGCGGTGTACCACTATTCCCAGCAGACACAGAACAGTAAACAGAATGCTATATAGTGTGGCTGAGCGAGCGGTGTACCACTATTCCCAGCAGACACAGAACAGTGAACAGAATGCTATATAGTGTGGCTGAGCGAGCGGTGTACCACTATTCCCAGCAGACACAGAACAGTGAACAGAATGCTATATAGTGTGGCTGAGCGAGCGGTGTACCACTATTCCCAGCAGACACAGAACAGTGAACAGAATGCTATATAGTGTGGCTGAGCGAGCGGTGTACCACTATTCCCAGCAGACACAGAACAGTGAACAGAATGCTATATAGTGTGGCTGAGCGAGCGGTGTACCACTATTCCCAGCAGACACAGAACAGTGAACAGAATGCTATATAGTGTGGATGAGCGAGCGGTGTACCACTATTCCCAGCAGACACAGAACAGTAAACAGAATGCTATATAGTGTGGCTGAGCGAGCGGTGTACCACTATTCCCAGCAGACACAGAACAGTGAACAGAATGCTATATAGTGTGGCTGAGCGAGCGGTGTACCACTATTCCCAGCAGACACAGAACAGTGAACAGAATGCTATATAGTGTGGCTGAGCGAGCGGTGTACTACTGTTCCCAGCAGACACAGAACAGTACACAGAATGCTATATAGTGTGGCTGAACGAGCGGTGTACTACTGTTCCCAGCAGACACAGAACAGTACACAGAATGCTATATAGTGTGGCTGAACGAGCGGTGTACCACTATTCCAAGCAGACACAGAACAGTGAACAGAATGCTATATAGTGTGGCTGAGCGAGCGGTGTACCACTATTCCCAGCAGACACAGAGTGGCAGTAAACAGAATGCTATATAGTGTGGCTGAGCGAGGTACACAGAGTGGCAGTAAACAGAATGCTATATAGTGTGGCTGTGCAAGCGGTGTACTACTATTCCCAGCAGACACAGAGTGGCAGTAAACAGAATGCTATATAGTGTGGCTGAGCGAGGTACACAGAGTGGCAGTAAACAGAATGCTGAGCGAGCGGTGTACTACTATTCCCAGCAGCGACACACAATGACTGGGGGGGACCCTGGCTAGCGTGGCTGGAGCGCGAACTACCCTGCCTGCCTACCCAAAGCTAAACCCACAGACAAATGGCGGAGATATGACGTGGTTCGGGTATTTATTTACCCGAACCACGTGACAGTTCGGCCAATCAGAGCGCGTTCGGGTCCGAACCACGTGACCCGTTCGGCCAATCACAGCGCTAGCCGAACGTTCGGGGAACGTTCGGCCATGCGCTCTTAGTTCGGCCATATGGCCGAACGGTTTGGCCGAGCACCGTCAGGTGTTCGGCCGAACTCGAACATCACCCGAACAGGGTGATGTTCTGCAGAACCCGAACAGTGGCGAACACTGTTCGCCCAACACTACATGCTGCACAGCCATTCTGGTGGATGCCTCATTACCTATATTGTATGGCTATTTGTACTGTGAGACACCTCTCATTACCTTTACTTAGGGAACACCTCTTGCCACCAATAGTGGGGGGCCTCTTATATTGGGGGACACCTCTCACCACTTAAACGAAGAGGCTACTTATACTGGGGGACATCTCTCATTACCTATATTGGGGGCCTCATTATACTGGGGGACACCTGTTTCCACCAGCACTGGAAAGGGGACTACTTATACTGGGGGACACCTCTCACTGCCTATACTGATCGGACACATCTCACCACTTATACTGGGGCGGGCTACTTATACTGGGGGACACCTCTCACTGCCTATACTGAGGGGAAACATCTTGTCACTTATACTGGGGGGCAACATATACCGGGGGACACCTCTCACTGCCTATACTGATGGGATACATCTCACCACTTATACTGGGGGGGTGGGGGCTACTTGTACTGGGGGACACCTCTCACTGCCTATACTGAGGGGAAACATCTTGCCACTTATACTGGGGGGGGGGGCAACATATACCGGGGGACACCTCTCACTGCCTATACTGATGGGACACATCTCACCACTCATACTGCGGGACACTTTCCCCACCTATACTGGGGGTACTTATACTGAGGGCACCTACCTGATTACCTATACTAAGAGGAGTACTTGAACATCTTGAGGCAAATGGCTACATAATTACTTTATCTGAATTCTTGTGACTACTTAATATTTTTATTGGGGGCATGTGACTACTTGATTATTTTATCTGGAGGCATGGCAGTAGTTGATCCTTTTATCTGGAAGCACGTGACTTTATTTCTTTAATTGTGATCTACTTTAATTTTGAGCTGCTTAATTTTAATCTAATCTAGGAGACCATGGGACCAATTTATGCATTCTGTGCTAAAATAGACTTTTGGGTAAACCAACTGCTTAATTCCAGTTTCTAAGGACAACACAAGTGTTTGCCATAGGCGCTATATTACCCAGAAACTCCCCTGGACGCACAGCTACCTGTGTTGCACAATGTGAACAAGGCCTTTAACTGAGGGATGACTATGCACTGTATACCCCAGCCGCTCCTCACTGACGTCAGGCCACAAGTTACTCTTTAAAGCCGACACCTAGGCTGGTCCACCTTCATCATCAAAATGCTCAGTACCACAGGCATTCAAAGGCCCTCTCCCGCCAAGCTGCCATGGCACATTTCCAGTAACCTTTATACCTACATAAAACATTCACAAATAAGAGCACTTCAATGTTTAATGACCATGTGTTTCCCAAACCAAAAATACGATTTTACGAAATTAGAGAGTGGAAATGTTAGACTTCCCGCCTTCATTGAAGGATTGATAAGTCCCTCCCCCTTATGGGGCTTTATATCCCTCTTACTCCCATCCTAGCCAATTATTTTAAAACCCAGCCTCACTGTGCCTAGAGAGAACCTCCTACCCCCACCCCCTTTATTTCCCATTGCTCTCTAGTAACCCCTAATATGTGACCCTGGACTGCCAACACCCTCATGGCTACTTCCCTCTTAGTCCCTCCTAGGCCTTTTTAGGCCTAACTATAGGGGTGTCTAGTGATGCCGGTGGGACAAAAATATGTGTACAAAGCTAAAAGCAGAAACAACAACATCTAACAATTCAATTGCATGCTTAGGTTGAACCATAGAAGACAAGACACACGAGGAGGAGGTCCCAGCCCTTCCAAGCTTGCCTTGAGATCATTCTTAATGAATTGATTAGCCACCACGCCATATAAATCCCTTTAAGAATGTCCATAGCTTTCTGATAGAGTTTGAACTCCAATGAGCCTTTTGACAGCTGTTGTGACAGTTCTCGTAGCCGGAGGCATCCATGTAAGATGAGAGGTTTGCTCTCTGTGCAGGAGGTAAATCAGAAATAGGAGTAGGTTTCTCTTTTGAAGGTGGTTTTTCAGTCCTGGGAAGAACATTAACCCCATATTTCCTAGTATACTATAACAGTAATTGTTATTTAAGCAGAACTCTAGGAAACATCATTGACATTTCAATTCCTAGTGATAAGAGTCGGACTTGTGAAGCTGCCTCGTCGCTCCCGGACGCTGTCCCCCTAATGTTCTATGTCCTTCCTGATGCTCCAAGCAGTAATACTTTACCTGCACCATCCGTGCTGTCACCACCCTCGTACTTCCACATTGGCGCCCCCGCATGGTTGCCAGCGTTAAAGCACGTGTTGCGCATGTGTGATATCACACACCCCACATGCTATATGCCGGTAGTCACATGGGGCAAGAATGCGGAAGTACGGCAGACAAAAGGCCAGTCACTAGCAGGTGGCATGACAGGTGAAGTATAACTGCACAGGGCATCTGGGGGACATTATTTTATTATTATTATTATTATTATTATTATTATTATTTTGTATTTATATAGTGCTTCTGCATATTCTGTAGCGCTGTACAGAGTATATTGTCTTGTCACCTAACTGTCTGTCGCTCAGAGAGGCTCACAATCTAATCTCTACCATAGTCATATGTCTATGTATGTATCTTGTAGTGTATGTATCGTAGTCTAAAACAAATTTTAAGGAGCAAGCCAATTAATGTATCTGTATATTTTGGGGTGTGGAAGGGAACTGTAGTATCCAGAGGAAACCCGGGGAGAATACACAGTGTGAACATACAAACGCTGTGCAGATAGTACCTGACTGGGATATAAAACATTGGGGGAGGGGGGGGGAGAAAGCAGTGGCCAGGGGTTCCTGTAGCGTTCGTTGCTTATGACTATCGCATGCCATTTAGTTGATCCAAATTTCAGAATGACTCTTTTTGTCTGACCAAATTGCATATCATGTCCCCTCCATTGGTTGGCCATAATTTTCGATCAATCACAAAGATTAGATCAAAGTGGCCACACACCATACAATAAAATGATCTGATTTTACAGCAATTCGATGAAAACAATCGGATCTCCCGAAACAATCGAAAGCTTTTTATTCATTCGACTGAAAAATCCTATCGGATTTCCGGTTTTCTTCAATTTTTATCGATCTGGAATGCCAGATATTTTTCTTCAATCTTTCTAAAGATTGTATGGTGTGTGGTAGATTGCCAATTTATTAATATACACACCCTAGCAATTTCCCCAGAGTTTTCAATCATTTTTATCATAATTGGGGAAAACATTAAACATAGGTGTGTGGTACATTGGTCATATTTTTGAAATGTTACAATCAGTCAGATATTTAAAAAAAATGTTATGGTTTGTGGCCACTGGCCACCTTTAGACAGTCAATCAGGAAACTGGATTATCAGTGGGCACCTTAATGTTTCATGGGGGAAGGTGGAGTCAGAGAAGGTGTAATGTGGATTTTGTTTAGTAGGCTGTTGACCACTAAAGTTAATTTTATGCTTAATACTCAATGTGGCTGCACATGTCACAACTATCAGAGGCCTACCCTGCCAAATACTAGAGTTAGTTTCAAGGGGGATCCAATTAATACACTGAAGTGTGTTTAAGATAAGGGAAATTCTCACTATTGGAGGAAGCCAAGGTCGGATTTTCCATAAGGCACTGTAGGCTCATGCCTACATGTGTCTGATGATGGAAAATCGGCTCACTTCACTTCCTCTTTCCCTATGGAGGGTCCCGCGCATAGAGCAAATGCGAGGTTACTCATCCGGCTCTCGGTATTATAAGATCTCCCTTCAGTAGGAAGCACCTCTAGCTACCTAATATTTGGGGACACCTCTAACAACTTAATGTTGATGTTACTTCTGGCTACCTAATACTAATAGGAACTTGTGGCTACCTACGCTGGGCGGGGCAAGTGAGGGAATGATGATGGCAAGGCCAGTCAGCATACTTGTGGTGTGGTTCAATGGGGGGATTTGTGGGTCTGTGGAGGGTGATGTCTAGGGTGCCAGAACATTCGTGCCTATAGGCTCATGTGATGTAAATCCAGGCCTGGAGGAAGCACACACACAGGCAGAATGTAGAAAATCAATGCTTGTAGTACAGTGGGTTTCAAAAGTATTCGGCCCCCTTGAAGTTTTCCAAATTTTTTCATATTACTGCCACAAACATGAACCAATTTTATTGGAATTCCACATGAAAGACCAATACAAAGTGGTGTACACATGAGAAGTGGAATGAAAATCATACATGATTCCAAACATTTTTTTACAAATAAATAACTGCAAAGTGGTGTGTGCATAATTATTCGGCCCCCTTTGATCTGAGTGCAGTCAGTTGCCTATAGACATTGCCTGATTTATTTATTGTATTTATAAAGCGCAAACATATTACGCAGCGCTGATGAGTGCTAATGACTAAATAGAGTGCACCTGTGTGTAATCTAATGTCAGTACAAATACAGCTGCTCTGTGAGGGCCTCAGAGGTTGTCTAAGAGAATATTGGGAGCAACAACATCGTGAAGTCCAAAGAATACACAAGACAGGTCAGGGATCAAGTTATTGAGAAATTTAAAGCAGGCTTAGGCTACAAAAAGATTTCCAAAGCCTTGAACATCCCACGGAGCACTGTTCAAGTGATCATTCAGAAATTGAAGGAGTATGGCACAACTGTACACCTACCAAGACAAGGCCATCCACCTAAACTCACAGGCCGAACAAGGAGAGCGCTGATCAGAAATGCAGTCAAGAGGCCCATGGTGACTCTGGACGAGCTGCAGAGATCTACAGCTCAGGGGGGAGACTCTGTCCATAGGACAACTATTCGTCATGCACTGCACAAAGTTGGTCTTTATGGAAGAGTGGCAAGAAGAAAGGCATTGTTAACAGAAAGCATAAGAAGTCCCATTTGCAGTTTGCCACAATCCATGTGGGGGACACAGCAAACATGTGGAAGAAGGTGCTCTGGTCAGATGAGACCAAAATGGAACTTTTTGGCCAAAATGCAAAACACTATGTGTGGCAGAAAACTAACACTGCGCCTCACTCTGAACACACCATCCCCACTGTCAAATATGGTGGTGGCAGCATCATGCTCGGGGGGTGCATCTCTTCAGCAGGGACAGAGAAGCTGGTCAGAGTTGATGGGAAGATGGATGGAGCCAAATACAGGGCAAACTTGGAAGAAAACCTCTTGGAGACTGCAAAAGACTTGAGACTGGGGCGGAGGTTCACCTTCCAGCAGGACAATGACCCTATCTATGTGTTAGAATGGCCCAGTCAAAGGCCAGATCTAAATCCAATCGAGAATATGTGGCAAGATCTGAAAACTGCTGTTCACAAACGCTGTCCATCTAATCTGACTGAGCTGAAGCTGTTTTGTAAAGAAGAATGGGCAGGGATTTCAGTCTCTCTTTTATGACATACCCTAAAAGACTGGCAGCTGTAATTGCAGCAAAAGGTGGTTCTACAAAGTATTGACTCAGGGGGCCGAATAATTACGCACACCCGACTTTGCAGTTATTTATTTGTAAAAAATGTTTGGAATGATGTATGATTTTCGATCCACTTCTCACATGTACACCACTTTGTATTGGTCTTTCACGTGGAATTCCAATAGAATTGATGCATGTTTGTGGCAGTAATGTGACAAAATGTGGAAACTTCAAGGGGGCCGAATACTTTTGCTACCCACTGTATACTGCTTTGGATATTAGCCCCCACACAAAAAAATAATTGTTCCTATTTATGTATAAATATGGCTATAAATTGCTGTTGAAATTATTTTGTGAAGGTGAACAGAAACTGCAGTAAAGTCTCAGTTATCCGGAACTCAACTAACCAGCAGTCTCAAGCAACCAGCACAAATATCTGGCAGCACTCACAGTTGTGAAGGCTAACTTATTGGGCTGTTTGTGGGCTCTGCTGGGATTAAAGTGGACCTGAACTCTTGCACAGGACAGAAGGAAAACATAGAGAAATGCATTTAGAAACTTTAGCCTGTGTAAGGGCTGGTTCAGACGGACGTCTGCGTGGCGTCATGTTTGGGGGTGTTGTGGTGGCTGCGCAGTCAGGCTTTCAGTAGCCTTCGCGTCGTGTTCCATTTTTTCTTCCCCTAGGGGGACATTAGCCGTCGCCTTTGGCCGCCCCCTGGAAGCTACATGTCGCTTTCGGGGGCAGCTCGAACACTAACGAAAATCGGGACCCGAACGCCGTGCTCGTGTAAACGCGCGCAAAAGCTCGGTGTAAACGCTCCCATTCACTTGAATGGGACGTTCCGAATGCTTGCGGTAAACGCTCTGCAAGCGTCCGTCTGAACCAGCCCTGTGTGGTGGCTGGATACTTTAATGGTTAATGGCTCTGCTTCTGACACCGGAGGGTTCAAATCTTGGCTCTGCCTGTTCAGTAAGCCAGCAGCACCTATTCAATAGGGGCAAATCTCCCTAACACTGCTTCTGCCTATAGAGTGTGCCCTGGTGGCTGCGGCTCTGGTGCTTTGAGTCCGCCAGGAGAAAAATGCAATATAAATAATGTGTGTCTTGTCTTTGTGTCTAATTCCCCCTTATCTGTGTCTAATCACAAGTTGTAATTTAGTCTCTTCCCGTGTCACCTGACTACCACAGCAGAGATGGATATCATTTGAAAGCACAGAATGTTAACAATATGTCTGCTTCCATAAAAGCAGGAAGTAGACACATTGCAGATTTATTTTAGGATTTGTATCAGTTGTGACAAAGAAATGTTTTTCTTTAAAGGGAACCAGAGAGGATAAAGTATACATACCTGGGGCTTCCTCCAGCCCCATACGCACGGATCGCTCCCACGCCGCCGTACTCCGCTGCCTGGATCCGCCGATACCGGGTCCTGTCATTACCGCCAGTCGGCTAGTCGGCCGGCGGACGCGGCCAATTCTCCGCATCACATAGTGCTCTCTCCATACAGTTACGCATGTGGCTGCCTACTGCGCAGCTGCATGCGTACGGGTATGGAGGGAGCCCCTGTGATGCGGACAATTGGCCGCGTCTGCCGGAAGTGACGGGCCCGGTACCGGCGGATCCAGGAAGCGGAGAATGGGAGCGATCCAGGCTTATGGGGCTGGAAGAAGCCCCAGGTATATATAAAATCTTTTTCTATTTTAGCTGGCCATTCGTCTCTGGTTCCCTTTAAAGGATATTATGCTGTTGTGTATCTTATAGAGCAGAGAGGAAGTTCTGAGTTCAGGTTCACTTTAAAGTGGATCTACATCCGCATTAACAATATCCTCCAGCCTTACTGTTAAGAAAAGTTAAATTTACCTGTGTGTGTTGCCCCAACGACCGTCCCAATGATCCCGCATCACTCCACTTCTGGCACCTGGCCCCGCCTCCTGTTTCTCCACGGATAAAAAACACCTGGCTATTTACTGCAGTAAATAGTTCAACATTTTTCTCCGGAGAGAGAGGGGAGGCGGGGCCAGGTGCCGGAAGTGGAGTGATGCGGGGTCATTGGGTCGGCTTTATGGGACAACACACCACACCACAGGTAGATATAACTTCTCTTAACAGTAAGGCTGGAGGATATTGTTAGTGCGGATGGAGATCCACTTTAAAGACTGGGTTTCACAGCTCCCCAAAGGTTAATATACTTTAAATTACTGTATTTGAACCTTTAATACAGAGTTGATGGTATGTAGGTAGAGTGGAGTATAGTACTGTATTAGCTAGGCCTATTTTTAACATTAAAGGGGTCCTATGGCATGTATAAAAAAACAAAAACCGACACTTACCTGGGGCTTCTATCGGCCCCCCCGCAGCTGTCATGTCTCATGCCGTCCTCCTACGTTCCTCCGTTCCCTGCCGCCGGTGCTCGTCTAATTATTCCTCTAACTAGAGTGCGGCTGCGCGGAACAGTTAGAGTGTGGCTGCGCAGGCACAGTACAAGAAAACTTCATACTGTGCCTGCGCAGTGAGCTCCTGATGACTGGTGCGGGAGCGAGCATTATTCGTCTAGTTAGACGAATAATAGGCCGGGACTGACGGCGGGGAACAAAGGATCGTATGAAAGGACGCCGCAGGATATGATAGCTGCAGGGGGCTGATAGAAGTCCCAAGTAAGTGTCAGTTTTTGTTTTTTTATATACATGCCACAGAACCCCTTTAAGTCTCAAGCAACCAGAAAGCCAATCCCCGCCTCTGCTAGATAACCCAGACTCTATCCATCTGTGCCAGATAACCAAGACTCTAACCGTTTTTGCTGGATAACCAAGACTCTACTGTATAACCACTTCGGGACCACAGTCTTTTCGCCCCTTAAGGACCAGAGCCTTTTTCTCCATTCAGACCACTGCAGCTTTCACGGTTTATTGCTCGGTCATACAACCTACCACCTAAATGAATTTTACCTCCTTTTCTTGTCACTAATACAGCTTTCTTTTGATGCTATTTGATTGCTGCTGCGAGTTTTACTTTTTATTATATTCATCAAAAAAGACATGAATTTTGTCAAAAAAATGACTTTTTTAACTTTCTGTGCTGACATTTTTCAAATAAAGTAAAATTTCCTATACATTTGAGCGCGAAAGTTATTCTGCTACATGTCTTTGATAAAAAAAAAAACATTCAGTGTATATTTATTGGATTGGGTAAAAGTTATAGCGTTTACAAACTATGGTGCCAAAAGTGAATTTTCCCATTTTCAAGCATCTCTGACTTTTCTGCGCACCTGTCATGTTTCATGAAGGGCTAAAATTCCAGGATAGTACAAATACCCCCCAAATGACCCCATTTTGGAAAGAAGACATCCCAAAGTATTCAGTGAGAGGCATGGTGAGTTCATAGAAGATTTTATTTTTTGTCACAAGTTAGCGGAAAATGACAGTTTGTGACAAAAAAAAAAAAAAAAAAAAAAGTTTCCATTTCTTCTAACTTGCGACAAAAAAAAATGAAATCTGCCACGGACTCACTATGCTCCTCTCTGAATACCTTGAAGTGTCTACTTTCCAGAATGGGGTCATTTGTGGGGTGTGTTTACTGTCCTGGCATTTGGGGGGTGCCTAATTGTAAGCACCCCTGTAAAGCCTAAAGATGCTCATTGGACTTTGGGCCCCTTAGCGCAGTTAGGCCGCAAAAAAGTGCCACACATGTGGTATTGCCGTACTCAGGAAAAGTAGTATAATGTGTTTTGGGGTGTATTTTTACACATACACATGCTGGGTGGGAGAAATATCTCCGTAAATGACAATTTTTTTATTTTTTTTACACACAATTGTCTATTTATAGAGATATTTCTCCCACTCAGCATGGGTATGTGGAAAAATACACCCCAAAACACATTATACTACTTCTCCTGAGTACGGCGATACCACATGTGTCGCACTTTTTTGCACCCTAACTGCGCTAAGGGGCCCAAAGTCCAATGAGTACCTTTAGGATTTCACAGGTCATTTTGAGAAATTTCGTTTCAAGACTACTCCTCACGGTTTAGGGCCCCTAAAATGCCAGGACAGTATAGGAACCCCACAAATTACCCCATTTTAGAAAGAAGACACCCCAAGGTATTCCGTTAGATGTATGGTGAGTTCATAGAAGATTTTTTTTTTTTGTCACAAGTTAGCGGAAATTGATTTTAATTGTTTTTTTTCACAAAGTGTCATTTTCCGCTAACTTGTGACAAAAAATAAAATCTTCTATGAACTCGCCATTCTCCTAACGGAATACCTTGGGGTGTCTTCTTTCTAAAATGGAGTCATTTGTGGGGTTCCTATACTGCCCTGGCATTTTAGGGGCCCTAAACCGTGAGGAGTAGTCTTGAAACCAAATGTGGCAAAATGACCTGTGAAATCCTAAAGGTACTCATTGGACTTTGGGCCCCTTAGCGCACTTAGGGTGCAAAAAAGTGCCACACATGTGGTACCGCCGTACTCAGGAGAAGTAGTATAATGTGTTTTGGGGTGTATTTTTACACATACCCATGCTGGGTGGGAGAAATATCTCTGTAAATGACAATTATTTGATTTTTTTTACACACAATTGTCCATTTACAGAGAGATTTCTCCCACCCAGCATGGGTATGTATAAAAATACACCCCAAAACACATTATACTACTTCTTCTGAGTACGGCGATACCACATGTGTGACACTTTTTTGCAACCTAGGTGCGCTAAGGGGCCTAACGTCCTATTCACAGGTCATTTTGAGGCATTTGGATTCTAGACTACTCCTCACGGTTTAGGGCCCCTAAAATGCCAGGGCAGTATAGGAACCCCACAAGTGACCCCATTTTAGAAAGAAGACACCCCAAGGTATTCTGTTAGGAGTATGGTGAGTTCATAGAAGATTTTTTTTTTGTCACAAGTTAGCGGAAAATGACACTTTGTGAAAAAAAAAACAATACATATCAATTTCCGCTAACTTGTGACAAAAAATAAAATCTTCTATGAACTCATCATACACCTAAAAGAATACCTTGGGGTGTCTTCTTTCTAAAATGGGGTCACTTGTGGGGTTCCTATACTGCCCTGGCATTTTAGGGGCCCTAAACCGTGAGGAGTAGTCTTGAACCCAAATGTCTCAAAATGACCTGTGAAATCCTAAAGGTACTCATTGGACTTTGGGCCCCTTAGCACAGTTAGGCTGCAAAAAAGTGTCACACATGTGGTATCGCCGTACTCAGAAGAAGTAGTATAATGTGTTTTGTGGTGTATTTTTACATATAACCATGCTGGGTGGGAGAAATATCTCTGTAAATGACACATTTTTTTATTTGTTTTACACACAATTGTCCATTTACAGAGAGATTTCTCCCACCCAGCATGGGTATGTGTAAAAATACACCACAAAACACATTATACTACTTCTCCTGAGTATGGCGATACCACATGTGTGACACTTTTTTGCAGCCTAGGTGCGCTAAGGGGCCCAACGTCCTATTCACAGGTCATTTTGAGGCATTTGTTTTCTAGACTACTCCTCACGGTTTAGGGCCCCTAAAATGCCAGGGCAGTATAGGAACCCCACAAGTGACCCCATTTTAGAAAGAAGACACCCCAAGGTATTCCGTTAGGGGTATGGTGAGTTCATAGAAGATTTTATTTTTTCTCACAAGTTAGTGAAAAATGACACTTTGTGAAAAAAACAATAACAATCCAATTTCCGCTAACTTTTGACAAAAAATAAAATATTCTATGAACTCATCATACACCTAACAGAATACCTTGGGGTGTCTTCTTTCTAAAATGGGGTCACTTGTGGGGTTCCTATACTGCCCTGGCATTTTACGGGCCCAAAACTGTGAGTAGTCTGGAAACCAAATTTCTCAAAATGACTGTTCAGGGGTATAAGCATCTGCAAATTTTGATGACAGGTGGTCTATGAGGGGGCAAATTTTGTGGAATCGGTCATAAGCAGGGTGGCCTCTTAGATGACAGGATGTATTGGGCCTGATCTGATGGATAGGAGTGCTAGGGGGGTGACAGGAGGTGATTGATGGGTGCCTCAGGGGGCGGTTAGAGGGGAAAATAGATGCAATCAATGCACTGGGGAGGTGATCGGAAGGGGGTCTGAGGGGGATCTGAGGGTTTGGCCGAGTGATCAGGAGCCCACACGGGGCAAATTAGGGCCTGATCTGATGGGTAGGTGTGCTAGGGGGTGACAGGAGGTGATTGATGGGTGTCTCAAGGTGTGATTAGAGTAGGGAAATAGATGCAAGCAATGCACTGGCGAGGTGATCAGGGCTGGGGTCTGAGGGCGTTCTGAGGTGTGGGCGGGTGATTGGGTGCCCGCAAGGGGCAGATTAGGGTCTAATCTGATGGGTAACAGTGACAGGTGGTGATAGGGGGTGATTGATGGGTAATTAGTGGGTGTTTAGAGGAGAGAATAGATGTAAACAATGGATTTGGGAGGTGATCTGATGTCGGATCTGCGGGCGATCTATTGGTGTGGGTGGGTGATCAGATTGCCCGCAAGGGGCAGGTTAGGGGCTGATTGATGGGTGGCAGTGACAGGGGGTGATTGATGGGTGGCAGTGACAGGGGGTGATTGATGGGTGATTGACAGGTAATCAGTGGGTTATTACAGGGGAGAACAGATGTAAATATTGCACGGGCGAATTGATAAGGGGGGGGGGTCTGAGGGCAATCTGAGCGTGTGGGCAGGTGATTGGGTGCCCGCAAGGGGCAGATTAGGGTCTAATCTGATGGGTAACAGTGACAGGTGGTGATAGGGGGTGATTGATGGGTAATTAGTGGGTGTTTAGAGGAGAGAATAGATGTAAACAATGGATTTGGGAGGTGATCTGATGTCGGATCTGCGGGCGATCTATTGGTGTGGGTGGGTGATCAGATTGCCCGCAAGGGGCAGGTTAGGGGCTGATTGATGGGTGGCAGTGACAGGGGGTGATTGATGGGTGGCAGTGACAGGGGGTGATTGATGGGTGATTGACAGGTAATCAGTGGGTTATTACAGGGGAGAACAGATGTAAATATTGCACGGGCGAATTGATAAGGGGGGGGGGTCTGAGGGCAATCTGAGCGTGTGGGCAGGTGATTGGGTGCCCGCAAGGGGCAGATTAGGGTCTAATCTGATGGGTAACAGTGACAGGTGGTGATAGGGGGTGATTGATGGGTAATTAGTGGGTGTTTAGAGGAGAGAATAGATGTAAACAATGGATTTGGGAGGTGATCTGATGTCGGATCTGCGGGCGATCTATTGGTGTGGGGGGGTGATCAGATTGCCCGCAAGGGGCAGATCAGGGGCTGATTGATGGGTGGCAGTGACAGGGGGTGATTGACGGGTGATTGACAGGTGATTGACAGGTGATTGACAGGTGATTGACAGGTGATCAGGGGGGATAGATGCATACAGTACACGGGGGGGGGGGTCTGGGGGGGGGTCTGGGGAGAATCTGAGGGGTGGGGGGGTGATCAGGAGGGAGTAGGGGGCAGATTAGGGACTTAAAAAAAAAATAGCGTTGACAGATAGTGACAGGGAGTGATTGATGGGTGATTAGGGGGGTGACTGGGTGCAAACAGTGGTCTGGGGGGTGGGCAGGGGGGGGTCTGAGGGGTTCTGTGGGCGATCAGGGGGCAGGGGGGGGGAAATCAGTGTGCTTGGGTGCAGACTAGGGTGGCTGCAGCCTGCCCTGGTGGTCCCTCGGACACTGGGACCACCAGGGCAGGAGGCAGCCAGTATAATAGGCTTTGTATACATTACAAAGCCTATTATACACTGTTGCAGCGGCGATCCGGATGCCAGTAACCCGCCGGCGCTTCCGAACGGCCGGCGGGTTACGGCGAACGGGGGGCGGAGCCAGTCCCCGGCGGCTGATCGCGTCACGAATGACGCGATCGCCGCATAGCCACTCCCGCAGCCGCCCCCGCCGATGGGCGTATTGCGGTCGTTTGGGACCGGTCTTTGCCGCCGCCCATCGGCTGGGGGCGGTCGTTAAGTGGATATACTCTAGACCTCTTGCTTTTCGGAATGCGAATACAAAAATTTTTGTTAAATTGTGTAGCTCTGTATATCTTATATATATATATTATTGATCATTTTAACTGACTTATATTATATTCTTCTGCAGCCACTGAAGAACAACTCCCATACTGGTCTATCATTCTCATCGCTCTGGTGGTGTCTATGGTTTGGGGAGTTGTAGTCTGCTTCATCTGTGTAGTAAGTGTCTGAAATAAATGAACTTTGTGTGTGTGTGTGTGGGGGGGGGGGGGATAGATGTGCGGAAGAGGGGTGGTTGGAGTCTGAGCTGTCAGAATTTTACTACCTACTAAGTGATGGCAACATGGGGGGGGGGGGGGGGAGGGGGGGAGTAATTGATACTGCATTTTATTCAAGGGCAAATGTACATTTTATATTAATGCATGCACACTTGTTACATTTTACAACTTTTTAAGATAGTTATCTTTCAAGTAATATGCAGTGGAAATTTATTAATTTATTTTTTTTTAATTAAAGAGAAACCGAGCCCTAGAAAACTATTAAAAAAACATACTACCTGATCCGGGGGAATAGCCAGATCATGTAGAACTCTTTACCACCACTCCCTGCCTCTCCTAGACTGAGCAATCATGCAGTTTTGGTTTCTTGATAAAACATAAATAGCCGAAACCCCGGGGTCAATCACGACACTGCAGAAGCAGCTTTGTGTCCTCCCAGAGCATAAAGAGGGGGTGAATGGGTAGGGGAGAGGCAGTGTGACGGCTCAGAGAGGTGTGGAAGGGGTGTTCCTAATGCCAGTGGGGACGCCCCTTCCTCATTAGTTGGCGACAAGCTCAGTGGAAAACAGCCTTGGGTAAACTTTAAAGTTTATTGAGGCAAGAAGTGTAAGTGTAAAAATGCCACCTAGTCACCGTTGAATTCTCAGCATAGAACATATAGAAATTAAGACCATATAAGCAAACAATATGCAGTACTATAAAGGATACCTTAGTCCTCATGAAAATTTAAGAACGAGGGAGCAGGCATGTGTAGTGGGCTCTACCCATGCCCACCGCTACCTTGTTCTCTGTCGTCCTCCTCTGTTATGATTCACTGAACCTCCGAAGCTACTTCCTGGTCAGGAGCAGGGATAAGCAGAGACTACACCAGTGCGAATTTACACATCATAGTTCGCATCTTAGCATCGTAGTTTTTCGTAGGTGAAGTTTCAAAACTTCGCTTATGAATTTACGCATAGCGAAGTACCGCTACGCATAGCTTATGCCCACATGCGTAGTTAACATGTGTATTGCGTAGTGAACTATGAATGCGTTACTCATGGCTAATTTTCTACGAGTGATTGTATGCTTACAAATTTACACATTCGAAAGGGGAATGTATGCATAGAAGAGTTCCCGGTACAAGCATTTAAAGAGGAAATAATGCGTAAAATTTTCTGCATGCAGGCATAAACATCCGCATACACTAAGCTTCACACTACGCGTAATTGCGTATTTTAACGCGTAGTCTACAAAATGCATACAAAGCGAATATTTGCTTTCGAAGACGTAGTTTTGCGTAAAACTATGCGTAGTTCCAGCATAGCGAAGTTGGCTGACTACGACCATCCCTGGTCAGGAGGGTTGGCGAAGACTGCGCAGGCGCTGCCTGGTGACATGCGTCCTTTGATCATGCACCTGTGGTTGAGAGAACTCTGCACTGGCGACCTACGCAGTTGTGATGGTTGTAATCAAAGGAGGCACTTTGCTGGGCAGCGCCTGCACAGTTTTCACCCTCCTGAACAGGAAGTAGCTTCGGAGGGTCGGTGCATCATAACAGAAGGGACGGAGGAGAATGGGAGGGGGAGTGGTGGGCATATGGAGAGCCCACCACACATGCCTGCTCCCCCGTTTTTAAATTTTCATGAGGCTAAGGTATCCTTTAATATGTTTCAAGAGTATTATTCCAATAAATAAACCACCTGTACCTGAATTTGTAAACCCTCCTTTGCAACCACAAAAAAAATAAAATGTTTAAAAAATTAAAATGTAACAGTGTTAGATTCACTGGCAGTGGTGCTCATCACGAGCTGTTTTTTGCTATCACAAATTCATGTACGGGATCGTGAATGGCTCTCGATCACGAATGCCGATCATGAATGCACTCGTAATCACACTTGTTACCCGACTCATGATCACGAGTTACTTGGGATCACGAGTCTGTTTTCGCGATTCAAAACCCGCCGACTTTAATGATTAATAGCAAAGCCCCCTTACTTGCCAGAAAAACCAAATTTTCAGGTTATGCTAAGAAGAACAGTGAGAACAAGGGGACTTTTTTTCAAAAAGAACTTACAGTTTTTGAGAAAATCGATTTTAAAGTTTCAAAGGAAAAAAGTATACATTTAAATACCCAAATACATTTGTTAATAATAAAAAAAAATAATAAAAACATTTAAATAATAAAAAAACAACATAAATATTTACCTAAGGGTCTGAACTTTTTAAATATGCATATCAAGAGAGTATATTATTATATTTTTTAAATTATAAGATTGTAAATAGTGGATGGACGCAAATTGAAAAAATGCACCTTTATTTCTAAATAAAATATCGGTGCCATAAATTGTGATAGGGACATAATTTAAATGGTGTAATAACCTGGACAAATGGGCAAATAGAATACGTAGGTTTTAATTATGGTAGCATGTATTAATTTCAAACTACAATGGCCAAAATCTGAGAAATAATGATTTTTTTCCATTTCTTTCTTAATTTTCCTTTTAAAACGTATTTAGAAAAAAATAATTCTTAGCAAAATGTACCACCCAAAGAAAGTCTAATAAATTGTAATAACTCTATTGTATGTGGAATGTGGTCAAATGAGATAGGAATTGGTTATAAGGAAAAATATGATCTTAATAATTATTCTCTTATGCATCATGCCAACAAGTAAATATATAAGCTAATAAAGGAAGAGAATTGGCTCTTGGGTGCATAAGAAAATACAAAACAATCTTTATTATTTTGGTATTAACATACAAATAAATACATATATATAATTAAAAACCCCCTTAAAAACAGTGAATGATCCCCCTGGGCAACACAAGGAATAGTGAGGCTGCAGTCCTCACAATACCTAGCAAGAAAAAAGAGTTCCACTCCAAGTGAAAAAACCACAGATGATAAATGAATGTACAAAAAATGGCTGATATGAATCCACTTGTAAGAAAGAAGCTAAGCCTCAGAAGATCCCGTCATATCACAGTGACGCTGGTTGTTAGACACATGCCAAGCACCCACATCATAAAGGGGTGTATTTTTATTCATATGCTGAATATTCTGAACTCTTTTTTCTTGCTAGGTATTGTGAGGACTGCAGCCTCACTATTCCTTGTGTTGCCCAGGGGGATCATTCACTGTTTTTAAGGGGGTTTCTAATTATATATATGTATTTATTTGTATGTTAATACCAAAATAATAAAGATTGTTTTGTATTTTCTTATGCACCCAAGAGCCAATTCTCTTCCTTTATTAGCTTATACAAAGAAAGTCTAATTAGTGGCGGAAAAAACAAGATATAGATAAATTCATTGTGACAAAATTAATGATAAAGTTATTGGCAAATTAATGGGAGGTGAAAGTTGCTCGGATGCATAAGGTGAACAACACTGTAGGCTGAAGTGGTTAAAACCATTTTCCTTTGCATGTTTAAAATCGATTTTCTTAAAAACTACAAGGTCTTTTTGAAAAACTATTTTGTTTGACTTGTACCCACTATTCTCGTTAACATACTGTATGTAGCAATTTTAATGACAATGGCATGTATGGGGGCTTTGCTATTCACTGCATGTTTTGCTATATTACGCAAAAATTACACAAAAAGGATGCAAAATTACGAATGATTACACAAAACCAGTTGAGTTTACATAACATAATTACGCAATGGCATCATTCAAAAATGCACGCAAAAGTTTGCATAATCATTTAAAATTAGCTACTTACGATCATCACTAATTGCTTACAAAAATGTCTTTCAATTACTACTATTCACTCATTAGAACTAATAAAGTTATGCAGATGTGATTTCGTCTTGTAGAACACAAAAAAAGGTGTCCGGCTGAAAATAGCTTTTTTTTTCTTTTTTTTTTTAATATGTCATAATTACTGTGATAGATAGGCTCCTTCACGGGAATCCCTGGTGCTTTACTCACTTTGGGGTTGATTCATAAAACAGCTGACAGCACATGGCAATTTGACCTCTAGATATGTCCCCATGGTAATGTATGTTGTGCAACTAGTTCTATTTGTGTTGTGTACAACATGGCGCTGGTTGTATACACAATAATAGTTACATAGTTAGTTTAGTTAAAAAAAGAAAAACATCCGTCCATAAAGTTCAACCAAAATAAACCCCCCAAAAATGCCATCCTGAACCATATCCCAGCTGATCCAGGGGAAGGCAAAAAACCTTGCAAGGCCTGGGCCAATACGCCTTAAAAAGGAAAATTCCTTCCATACTTCAGATGACAGTCAGATAAATCCCTGAATCAACTCTCCCAGGAATTGTAGCCGTGGATACTCTTTGTTGCAAAGAAAGCATCCAAGCTCTCTTTTAATGCAGATATAGGCCTCAATTCACTAAGATCATGCTGGAGATAATAAGGCAAGAGAAAACTTACCACCACACAGTGAGAGAGTTATCTTATCTTTCCATTCCTAAAGTTACTTCCTCTGTAGTTAATTTGCCTCCTCTGTAGTTAATTTACCTCCTCTGTAGTTAAGTTACCTCCTCTGTAGTTATTTTCACACGCAGTTAATAAACAGCCTGTCTTTAACTCTGGAGTTATTTTAAGGATTGAAGAGTTAACTTAAAGACAGAAGAGTTAACTTTAGGTTTGCCTGAGGTAAAATGTTTCCTAAATACTACATACCTCATCACCATGGTGATAACTCTAGAAACGTTATTAAAGAAACGAGATAAGCTTAGTGAATTGAGGCCATAGAGTTGTCTATAACTACTTCCTGAGGTAAGATATTTCAGATTTTAACCAGTTGTGCTAGTAGTTGTACTAGGTGCTCAACACACGTTAGGTTGTTGGTGGGAGAAGAACTAATAAAATTGCGGTGCGCTGTCAGCATACAGAAATTTTACTGGAGTTTCAAGAATCAAACCCTTTTACGTTTTACTATGACTTCATCAGTCTGTATCTCTGAAACTTTTTCTTATTTGTGCAAATTCTAGAGAAGGTCCCTTGTGATTATGTTTATTTTTTCCATTAGTTGTTCTGTTTTTATAATTCAGGTTTGTGAAAAGCTTGCTTTAAAGATTACTAATTAGTAAAAGTCTCAAAATATCTTTGATTTTTCATCAAATCCTCTCTTTGTTTACTTTGTGCAGCTCTGCATTCTAGGAAAAGCTCACAGGAAGAATCGGCATAGCTGGGTACGCTGCTATTTTCCACACTTGGCCTTCTGGTGGGGATTTGATGAAGATCCTTGTGAAACTCCTTGTGTAAATTCTATTTAGACCAACAATACGATGAGTGCAAGATATCACATGACAGTGGGAGTTTATAGTAAACTTTGGAGAGAAGGGACAGTTAACAGCCAGCTGTTTATCTTGGGAATTATATCCACATATTCCACCTCTAGAATACAAAGTGGACCTGATTAACTAATGTTCCCTCAGAAGAGTAGACAGCATAAGTAAGCCAGGTAACCTAGCCTGATTTTTTTTAAAGCATGACTCCAGGCATCTAACCTGCTTTTGTTAATTTCCCCACCTAACAGTAAGATATGCCCCAACCAAACCCACCTTAATCTTATCTAAGGGCATCATGAATTTTGAGGGTTACATCACCACCCTTATGACTATGGTGAAACCACCTTAATTCCAGCTGTCTGGCTGCTGCCCTCATCCTTGAATCTCTCGGACCTCCAATAGAGAACAACATCTTAAAACTTCCTGCACTGCATCCCACAATGCGCTGTAGTGAATCCCATAACTGTAAGTGTTCTATTCCTCAATCCAGTGTAATTTTATGCACCATCCCCCACTACTTCTGCCCCACCCTTCTGGCACAGAGATTTCCCATTGTTTTTTTTCATTGTTTTGTTGTTTATGTATATTCATATATTAGTACTCAAACTTCAACTGGTTTATAAGCTTTCAAGGCTCCAATTCCTGTCTCCTTTCCTGATATTTCTATAATTTATATTGTTTTGCAAATATGTACACCATCAGGGCTGCCTCATATAGGTAAAGAAAATCAAACACAAGCACCTATAAGTAAATCATTACATAGACCAATTGTGTTTAAAAATAATTTTATTAAAAAATATACATGTATAGCTAATCATGTGATTCCCCTATTCAAGTTAAGATGGATATATCCCTGTGTAAACATTAGATTTAACTAATATTTATTGCATTTGTAAATCAATAAATTATTTTTTTTGTTTTGTTCTTTTTTTTGTGTGTGTATTTTTTTTACTTTAATTCTCAATGATTAACCACTTTTTCCACCACTACAGTATATCTGCGTTCTCTGTGACTTCATGTAAGCCATGCGGACGTAGATATAAGTCATGTAGCTGAAGAACAGCTGTGTATGGTTAGGCATTGCTCCTGTGCAAAACCTCCGGCATAGTCTGCTGCAGCACTAATTGGTGAAAGCGAATATATGTTCCATGAGCCAATGACATTGATTTTACCAAATTCTTTTATTTTCTCAGTTCATAGTGAAAAATACACACTAGCATTATTTCAGAATCAAATATCCTCACCATAAAATGTGACAGCAACGTAATTTAAGTTTGGTGGGAAACAGTAGAAATAGATAAACAAAATTTTTGTTTTTTTATATACAATATCGCTTTTTTATTTTTAAACTGGAATAGGTAAAACTGAGAAATAATGTGTTTTTTTCTTTTTTTCCCCTTTTTTCTATTAAAATGCATAGAAAACAAGATTGTTTAATGGGAAAAAGGCCATACAAGTAAAGCCTAGTTAGTCTTGAAAGAAAGTGATCTATATTTTCATTTAGGTGTCATAAGTAGGGATAATGTTATAGCTGATTAAACAGGGACATAGATAACATTTCAGAACTGCTCTGATCCATATGGGGGAAACAAGGTCTAGATGCAAAGAGGTTAAAGGTCTTTATTGGTAGAAATCATAAGACGTAAGCACAATATTTGGAGTTATATCTTAGGATTTCTATCAATAATAAATACCTTTAATAACGGAACACACATAACTTTGGCTAATTACAGAGACGGCTCTATGCATTTTTAGGAAGTCGACCCTTGAACAATATGTTTGCTGGATGTCATCTATATATTCAGTTTGATGGTTTCAATGAAGGAGAAATTCATATATTTTGGTGCAGATATTACCACACCCTGTATGATTTACTGACCATATTTTTAACACTACTAGCAAATGTGTAAAGGGTCTGATGAAAACCCTATTCTATGTAATGTATTACAGGGTTATTCCTCTGATCACCCCATTATCAGGTAAATTGGACAGCACCATATACCCTTACCACATATTACTGAGAGCCCTACTAAGCCAGAGGGTGTCAGCAGAGTTCTCATGCCCATCAGTACGGGGAAACTTCCCACTGCTGACAAGCCTAGCAAACTTAAAGGGAACCTGTACTGAGTAAAATTATTTAAAATAAACACATGAGGTAACTTCAAATGAACATTACATAGTTACCTTGCCATCAGTTCCTCTCAGATAAGCACCATTTTCTTCTGACAATGATCCCTTCCAGTTCTGACAACATTTTGTCAGAACTGAAATACATCAGTTGCTGTCAGTTATATATCAGTCGCTGTCAGTTATAGCTGAGAGAACAACTGATGTACCAGGTAATGTCTATGTTTTCCTATGGCTCTAGTGGGCGATGTTACAGTTTAACAGTGTGCTGAGCAGGAAGCTGTTATGGGGTAATGGCCATTTTCAAAATGGAGGACGGAGAATTCCCTTGATCACAGTGGACAAACAGGATGCAGGAGAGGAGAAAGGGATTGAGGAGTAGACTACACGGGAGGTAAGTATGACCTGTGTATGTTTATTTTAACTTTTAATTTTCAGTTCAGGTTTTCTTTAAAGGGATACTGAGCGCCTAAAAAAAAGCACTTACCTGGCTCTTCCTCCAGCCCACCATAAGCCGCGAAGTCTCCGGCGTCCTCCTGGCTCCTCTCTTGGTCCCACAGGTGGCTCCGTTAATCGGCGACTTCCGCCTGAAGTTGCCAGTACGAGTCCCCGCCACGCACGGTACGCATCATCATGACAAGACAAGACAAGACAAATAACATTTATATTGCGCTTTTCTCCTTGCGGACTCAAAGCGCCAGAGCTGCAGCCACTAGGGCGCGCTCTATTGGCAGTAGCAGTGTAAGGGAGACTTGCCAAAGGTCTCCTACTGAATTAGTGCTGGCTTACTGAACAGGCAGAGCCGAGATTCGAACCCTGGTCTCCTGTGTCAGAGGCAGAGCCCTTAACCAATACACCATCAGCCAACTGCATGCCAGCCGCTATGAGTCCACGGCATGTTCGGTTCAGAGTTAGAGAACTGTGGATGCGCAGGACTCTCACGCTGATCGGAGTAATGACACATGCGAGGCAGGAACCAGTAAAGGTTTAACCACTTCACCACTGAGGGGTTTTACCCCCTGACCACCAGAGCAATTTTCACCTTTCAGCGCTCCTTCCATTCATTCGTCTATAACTTTATCATTACTTATCGCAATGAAATGAACTATATCTTGTTTTTTCCGCCACCAATTAGGCTTTCTTTAGGTGGGACATTATGCCAAGAATTATTTTTTTCTAAATGTGTTTTAATGGGAAAATAGGAAAAATGTGGGAAAAAAAAATATTTTTCAGTTTTCGGCCATTATAGTTTTTAAATAATGCATGCTACTGTAATTAAAACCCATGAAATTTATGTGCCCTTTTGTCCCGGTTATAAAACCGTTTAAATTATGTCCCTATCACAATGTTTGGCGCCAATATTTTATTTGGAAATAAAGGTGCATTTTTTTCAGTTTTGCATCCATCCCTAATTACAAGCCCATAGTTTATAAAGTAACAGTGTTATACCCTCTTGACTTAAATATTTAAAAAGTTCAGTCCCTAAGGTAACTAATTATGTATTTTTTTTAATTGTAAATTTTTGAATTTTTTTTTAATTACAAAAAAAAAAAAAATGGTGAGTGTGGGAGGTAATGAGTTAATTTTTTGTGTAAAAGTCATTTATTTGTATGTGAAAAATGTGTAGGGTGTAGTTTACTATTTGGCCACAAGATGGCCACAGTAACTTTTTGCTTTATTGCGACCTCCAAGCCTCCTTCCTGAAGCTTGGAGGAAGAATAAGGAGGCTGGACACGTGAGTTTCTTCTCACAATGATCGCGCTGCCCATAGGAGAGCAGCGGGTCATTGTGGGGCTTAGATCAACGAACGGGAATGGATTTTCCCGTTCATTGATCTCCGGGCGAGCGGGCGGCGGCGTGTTTACTAGCGGCGGGCGGTGTGTTTACGAGCGGGAGCGCGGACAGCGTCGGGAACGCGGAAAGTACGTGTTTCTCCGTCCCTGGTTTTTAAAGGATGGAAAAAGGGGCGGAGAAATACGTATGCGCGGGGGTAAAGTGGTTAAAAGATCAATCACATAGTTATTGTTCTTGAAGTGGAACTAAGCTCAAAACTTACTCTAAAATATTAGCCACAGCATGATAAACTTTATGGAAAAATAAAATCTTCATTACAATTTATGGAAATCTTACAAAAAAACCCACTAAAGCTTTATTTTGTTTAACCTTTACAGATGACATTGAAAGGGTTAAGCCTCTGTATTTACTATATGGAGAGCTGCCTTGGTAGAGCTCTTCTGCCATCTATTCAAAGTTGCTAATAAGAACTAAAGAACTAAGTAGACAGGTTGACCTAAACAAACACAACATAGAACAGTGTATTTCTTCAACAACTATTTGTGAAATAAAATAATAATAATAATAATAATAATAATTGTGTGCTGTACAAGAGTTTGGGCCCACTGTAAGTTTTTCTTTAAACTTAATTTTAAAAAGTTATTTTTCAAAAGTCTCATTATTGATACTTGTATTCCTAGCCATACATACAGTAGTAAAAAAATGTTTACTAGACACCACCCTGCACAGTGATTCTGAATTGTAAAGAGAAGAGGGACTGTGTTGTAAAGTGCATATTGAATAAGCTGTGTGTTCTAACATACAGGAACAGAATCTAAAGAAGTTTATTAGCTAAAAGGTGCATACACAGTCCAACTTTACGCCTAAGTATTGTTTAAACTGGTAGTTTGAACGACTTGAAGTCCAAACAACAAGTTGTTCAGAGTTCATGTGCACACTGACCAACAAAGCGGCTAATATGCTAATTTACCTAAACTTCATTTAACCATCTTAATAATGGACAATGGACTGGATAGATAGAACAATGGACTAGATTTAATGACTGATCAAACGACATGTTGTTTGAATGTCTATTAGTGTCCAACTAATAGACATTCAAACAACAAGTTGTTTGATCAATCATTTAATACATTAAGTTGTTTGTACACATGTAACCTAACAGTCGTTTGAAACTTTGAATGACAGTTAATCCAACAGATCAGCCAAATGGATCGGGCAAATCACCTTTTATCAGTTGTTTGACAGGTGTACACAAAGATGACAAGTTGTTCGAAAAAGTTGGACGTGTGTATGTACCTTTACTTTGTTTCTTTTAAGTTAGAGAAATAAATGATATCACCCTCATTCAAAACTTTCTGTGTTGTAAAACAGATCCCCACACATTGGACAGGGACAGCAATAAGTTGTAGCTATTTTTCTTTCACACTGATACTGTATTTATGTTTATAGAAACAGTATCTGAGAACACCTTGACACATTCCTCGAATCCTTTTCATCTCACGTACAGCGTATTGACCAGAGAAAAAATGTTGCAGCTTCAGGCTATCTACTTTCAGCTGAGAAATGAAAGAGGAACATGTGCTAAATTAACTGAACTGTCATATGACTTCAAAGTAAAGAAAATAATAATAATAAAAAAAAATGCATTGAAACTAAAGTAAAATAAAGTAAGATATAATAAATATTTGCATCTAAAGCTTATTAGAACTTCACTCCTGGAATTCCATATGCTTATATTTTATTTTAAAGGACACCTGACCTGAGGGAGAGCTACCTCAGGTAAGCACAGAGGTATGTCCATGCTGGATCCACACACCTATATGCGTTGTCCATTCCTCTCCTCATCCCCCTTGGTCGCTGTAAAGACTCCTTGAAAAATGTGACTTTTGGTTAAAGAGTAACTGTCAGGCTGCAAAAGCTAATTTAAACCTCTATTCTCCTGTGTTAAACAGTTTAGAAGGAAGCCAAAAAGTTAAAAATCTCTCTTACTGTGATGTGTGCTGAACAGCAAGGATGTTAGACTCAAGCTCTTAAAAGGACGACAGGCCGCATACCATACTGCAAAGCATTCTGGGGCTGCTTGGGTCCTCCCCTCGGCTGCTAGTGAGAAGTTACAGTCTCATGTTACAACAGCCAGCACTGAAAAATCTCCGGGCAGAGTATACTGCATGAGTCCGCTATTGTTCCTAGCCACATGGCTAATTAATATTCACTGCACAGTAGTGTCGTATTTTTTCTGAGTGGAATCATCAGGAAGCAGGCAGGACATGATGACACATTTGGCTTCATAGGAGACAGACAAACATGGAACCTGCCATGAGCTGTCAGGAGCATCATTCTCTGCAAATACTATATAAAAATTCTGTGAAATCCAAACGTGGACAGTGAAATGCATATGTGATGTAAGTACAGCCAATCTTTAGCTACTGATATATGTGTTTTTTTTCTCTGAGACCTTATACCTAACAGCTCCTCTTTAAAGTCAAATTTTCAGGAAAGAAGAGGCAGGCTTGCAGCTTAAGGGGAGTGAATGGAGCTGGTAAGAGGAGGGAATGAGAGGGTGATCAGGGCCAGTTCTAGACTTTTTGCGCTGCCTGAGTAGGTAGCTAGGTATAGGTGCCCCCTGTATAAGGTAGCCAGGTATGGTTGCTCCCAGTATAGGTAGCCAGTATACAGTAGTTGTGCCGGGATAGGTAGCTAGTATAGTTGCCCCCAGTATAGGTAGCCAATATTGTTGCCCCCTGTATAGGTAGCCAGTATAGTTGCCTTAGTATAGGTAGCTAGTAAAGTTGCCCCCCGTGAAGGTAGTATAGTTGCCCCAGTATAGGTAGCTAGTATAGTTGCCCCCAGTATAGGTTGAATATTTGCCTCAGTATAGCTAGCTAGTATAGTTTCCTTATTATAGGTAGTATAGTTGCCCCAGTATATGTAGTATAGTTGCTTCAGTATAGGTACCTAGTATAGTTGTCCATTACATGTAGTATAGTTGCCCCAGTATAGGTGGCTAGTATGGTTGCCTCTAGTATATATTATAAAGGTAGGTGGCCAGCTTGCTCCCCCCTCCCTCCATTCCCACGGCCGCCGCTCGTGTTACCTTCTGAGCGGGTGGCTGCTTCCTCTATGATAGTTCCCGGCCAGCCTCCTCTCCTCCATCATAGACCTCAGTCAGAGCAGCGAGCCCCGCTGGAAGTAAGGGCACTGCTCAGACTGAGGTCTATGACGGAGGAAAAGGGCCCAGCTGGGGACTATCATAGAGGAAGCTGTCACCAGCTCAGAAATTAACATGAGTGGTGGCTGCTGGGGGGCGGGAGGGATGCCGCTCCAGCCCCCATGTCACCTGATGAACGTGTTTCACCTGGCTTCATGGACCATCTGCCCCTGAGGGTGATAGGTGAAAATATTGTGCAAATTTTTAAAGGCATGATTAAGGGCATCAAGCATGAACAAGCCTCTGTGCTTAGGTACCTTTGTCTAGGGTCAGGTGTCCTTTAAGCGTTCAAAACATCTTTAACTGTATTCCACTTCTGCTCTTTACTCATTTTCTTTTTGAGTATCTGTCGTTTAGATCCATGGGTTCCTAACCTTACAGTGTGAAAAAAGAGACACAATCTACTTCTATGTAAGATTGGACCTTTACATACTGTATACTTTTATCTCTGACCAAAAATAGCACCTTCTATAGTATTAATATGAATATCAAGCTTTATTAGTCACACTAAATGTTAAAATCACTTAAAACATAAGCGCTGTGGAATATGTTGGCGCTATATAAATAAAAAAATAATAATATGGGTCACGTAACTCTAAAAATTCCCCTGAAATGTGCATAATTTTTAAATTACATGTTGTCACATCGTAATTAAGTTTGTAACTAAAAGTTATGTTTTAAAGTATTGATCTACGGGCCTTAAAACTTACATTTCATTTTTTGTTTATTCATTTCTGACATTCATGAGAGGAGTGGCCATTCTATCACTTATCATAGGAACAGATATGGTTCTACTATAACAGTGACAAACAGAAAGAAAACCCGTGGACTGAGCGCTACACCATACTGTGCACAGTGCTCCTGAGGAAGCCGGTAACATTCCTGCAAAACCTGTGGCAGTCAACTCCACATATCTCTGTCAACAACAACAACAACAACAAATAACATTTGTAGAGCGCTTTTCTCCCATAGGACTCAAAGCGCATAAGCATGGCTCAGACCATTGTGGTACAGAGGAAGAATTTTATAAGTCCGGAAATGCCAGGCTAAACAGGTGGCTTTTCAGTCTGGATTTGAATAGCTCCAGGGATGGTGCTGTCTTTACTGGGTGTGGCAGGGAGTTCCAAAGAGTAGGGACAGCATGACAGAAGGCTCTATCTCCAGATTTTTTGAGGTGCACTCTGGGAGTGACCAAGTTTATAGAACTAGCTGATCTGAGGTTGTGAGAGGTGTGGTGCAGCTTCAGCAAGTCCTTCATGTATCCAGGGCCCAGATTGTGCAGGGATTTGAATGTCAGCAGTCCAATCTTGAAGAGTATTCTGCATTCTACTGGTAGCCAGTGCAGTGAGCGAAGGATCGGTGTAATGTGACAGTGGCAAGGCTGGTTTGTTAGCAATCTGGCAGCAGCATTCTGCACTAATTGCAGGCGACGCAGGTCCTTTTTGGGGAGGCCAGCATAAAGGGCATTGCAGTAATCCAGCCGTGATGTGATGAAGGCGTGAACTAGGGTTGGAAGATCCTCTGGGGGAATCAGATGTTTAATCTTTGCAATGTTCTTCAGATGAAAGTAGGAAGATTTAACTACAGATGAAATTTGGTTTCTGAAACTTAAATCCCCATCGATTAGTACGCCAAGGCTGCGCACAAGGTTGGAGCTGTTTATGTCTGAATTCCCAATCTCTGTCCCTTTGATCAAGGGTACAGATAGATCTACTGGATTGCTGCACTTTAAAAGCTTGCTTGTTATGCCACCTGGTAGAGCTCTAATCACACATCATATTTCAATTTACTAAATGTAATATTTACCTTCTAAAATACACACACACACATACATTTTATGTTTTATTCTTTTTCAAAAATATTTTAAATAAGCATTTTTTTTCTTTTTTCTTTTTCAAAAATATTTTAATAACCAATTCAATGGATTATTACTGTTATTATTGAGTGCCAACATATCCCGTGGTGCTAAATAATAGAAAACAAACAAACATTATGCAGTTACTTTCAAGTGAAATAAAAATAAACAGAATCAGTTCCGCAGCTTTACAAATTGCTGGACGAATAGTGATTGTTTTAGTAATATTATCTTATAAATATGAACATTTTTACCACTCTTGTTTCTCACCTCAATAAAAGAGATAATTCATGAGATAGAAAGACACTGGCCCATATGCAATTAACTTTTCTTTTTCTCCTGAGTTTTCTCCAAGGTGATATTTTTACATCTTGTCAATTAAATGCCTTTTAACCACCAGCAAGCAAGAAAATACTTAAACTAATTTTGATGGGACTTTGTTACCTACTTTATGGTACTTTTTTCAAAGGCAGAGTGGTAAAAAGTATTTTTAAATAGAAGTTGAAAAATTATCCTAGAAGAAATCTCAGGTGAAAAAGTGAATGGCACATGGGCCACAAAAAGATTACGGTCCTTATTCATTTCATATTCTCCTTGGCAATTTTTTTGACATCTACACAATAAGATGCATTTTAAGCCACCAGCAAGCAAGAAAATATTAATAATTTTGATAGGACTTTTTCACCTACTTTTTGGTACCTTTCCAGTGGCAGAATGCTGAAAAGTAACTTAAAAGAGATGGTGAAAAATCATGTCCTAGGAGAAAAAGTGACTTAAATAAGGATAAAAGATGGAGTATCGATGGGTGAGCTTCTTGGGGTGCGGTTAACTGGACGCATGAAAAACCCACAAGCTAACATTTTTAGACATTATTATTACTTACTGTTTATATAGCGCCAACATCTTCAGCAGTGCTCAGAGGGGCTCACAATCTAATCCCTACCATAGTCATATGTCTACGTATCTATCGTGTAGTCAGGGCCGGATTTGTACTCTTTACCGCCCTAGGCCACTGTCACCAGCCGCCCCCCTTCAGTATAGGTAGCAAGATGACCCCTCCCCCTTCCCTCTAGTATAGGTAGCCTGATGACCCCCCCAGTATAGGTAGTCAGATGACTCCTCCCCCCTTTTCCTCCAGTATAGGTAGCCAGATGACCCCTTCCCTCTAGTATATGTAGCCAGATGACTCCCCCCCCTTTCCCTCCAGTATAACTCCCTTAATCGCTCCTCTCCCCCCCCACCCCACCTTTCAGAATAGGTAGCCAGCTCGCCTTCACACCGCAGCAGCCATCAGTGTCACTAATTTCTCTGCTCGACTCCAGTGCAGAAGCTTCCTATTCCTTTCCGTCTGCAATGCTGTCCACGTCTATAGCCAACGGCCACAATGCAAACGTGCACAGAGAGCAAGGTGGCCGCTGCACAGGCAGCTAGCAGCAGAGTACCATGGTCTCCCATCTTCCTGCATTTCAGCATTTGCAAGCTTGCAAATGCTGCACCAGTCTAGCCTGCTGCTTTGGTGCCCTTCCTCTTGTGGTGCCCTAGGCCATGGTCTAGGTGGCATAGGCCTAAACCCGGCCCTGCGTGTAGTGTATGGATTGTAGTCTAGGGCCAATTTGAGGGTAAGCCAATTAACTTATCTGCATGTTTTAGGGATATGGGAGGAAGCTGAAGTGGCCGGAGGAAAACCCACACAGATACGGGGAGAACATACAAACTCCATGCAGATAGTGCCCTGGCTGGGATTGGCACCAGAGACCCAGTGTTGCAAGGTGAGAGTGCTAACCACTATGCCACCATGCTGCCTGGATGACATGACATGCAGGAATGGACCCACAAATCCCGGTGAACACATGTGTGCAGGTCTCCACTGAGCCACCCCATAAGCTCAGCCATCACAGTGTAACACCTCTATAATGCTTTAACTGTAAAGAAATCCTCCAGACACCAATCAAGTTCTTTTTAAGAAATATTTGTATTAAATGATATGGATAAAAAAATAGTTTAGTGACAAAACATTCATAAACTTCTTATCTTCAGCCTGTTAGGATCAGGGCTAGTTCAGGAACCATATAAGTAATTCAGTTTATTAGCATTTACTTGCCAGAATTTTCCATACACAGCACTCTGCTATTTGTCACTTCTTCACTGCTGTCTTTTTAAAGTGGATCTGAATTCTTGCATAGGACAGAAGGGAAAGTAGAGAAATGTCTGGTGGTTACCTAGCAACATCCAGGATGAGACAAATATGTTGAATTGATAATTGTGAATGATCACTTAATGTATAAGAAGCACCGCTGTATTCTCTGTATTTTGTCTGCCAGCTGTTGTCACACAATCTCTTCAGACACTGCACTGCAGTCTTCACTCCTTTTCTGTAATCCTGTCTTTTGTTGCTCTGTGTCACTCTTGTATGCATTGCTGTCCTGTTGTCTCTGTGTCACTGTAATGTCTCTGCTGGTTTCTGTTATCTCTCTCTGTTACAGGTACATTTTAATATCCTTGTCTTTCTTTCTTATTGCTTACTGTTTCTCTTCTGGCTTATCTCTCCAGTATTGCTGCTCTTTACTGGCCTGTAGCTGTGAGTGGTCTCTCTCCTCTCATGTAATGTCTGCAGCTCTTTTTCTCTTCCTTAGTTCAGTTTCCGGTAAGTGCTTACTTGTCTGTGCCTCTGCCTTGCTCAGACCGTCTCACCAATGGCTGGTCTCTTCCCGTGTCTCTACTCTATTTCCTCACAAATCAAGCGTATTTCTTGCTGCAGTACAGTATAGTATCGTGACACACTTTATTTCTTGCTGCCTCATCACCTCAGTCTCCATGGCTACTTGACTCCTCCCCCTCACTAGCCTTCAACTGTAAAACTCAACTGTTACTTCCTCCCTGCACATGCCCAGCTTCTCTCTCTTCTTTCCTGCTCATGGGCTCCACCTGACAGCACCTGCAGGTTCCCTTTACAGCAGCACTTTCACAAAAAGTAAATGCATCTGTAACCCTTGGTGTGTGTGTCTGTTGCAATGACACACACACAGGGTTACAACAGTATCAGCCTTTCCGATCCATGGCTGGTTCCCCTCTGCCCCTTCTCTGGCCTGCGCACTCACCTTTCAAAGGATATGAACACTTGTCAGTTCATAGGGAAATGAGAGAGCTGGTTGGGAGGTGTGCAGAAGAGCCGCCCTCTGTTTGGGTGAGTTACAGTCAAATTAGTGAACTATGGCATTGATTCAGTAAGTTGCAGCAAAAGAAAATGTAATTTTAAAAAGGAGCTGTCAGCCATAATATCTCAGAAAAAACGACAACACATATATAAGTAGATAAATACTTGCTCTACTTACATAACATATGTATTGCACTGTCCACATTTTGATTTTAGTGATTTTTCTACAGTAAAAACAGAGAAAATCCTTCTTAGCATTTTCCATTTTAAGTGTGGCTATTTTGAAGCCAATCCTGATGTAATTTCCTCCCTTACTCTCCACTGCCTGATTTGCCCGCCCTTCACTATAGAAAGTGCATTGCCGCAGCATGAGAAATATTGGCCAATCAGAGAGGAACAGAGGTGTAAAAGGGGAAAACAGCAGGGAAAGAGGGTTCAGCCAATCAGGCTGTATTAGTTAAGTCTGAGGGGAATTAGAGAAGCAAAAAAGGACAACCCAGCAGGGCGTAACAATAGACCCCTCAAGGGATGCTGCCGTAGGGGGGCCCAGACGCCACAGGGAGCCTGTGGGGGGAAAGGTTTGAGAGACTGACAGCTAAGGGCATGGAGAAAAAAAACGTATTCTGCTCTCACACCATTGTTATATTGACTGCATGTGTCCTGCACACAGACAAGGAATCACACACACTTTGGAGTTTGTACACTGTCCCTGCTCCCTAGGGTTCGTAAAAAAACATCTGTTTCTCACTGCTGCAAAGTTCTGATGACTAGATGTACAACCTTACAAAGGAGTCACATTTTGAAAAAAAGTTCTTGACTTTCCCTTTTCAGCAAAAGGATTCCTAGATTCTTATCACACGGGCTAATGACTTTATGGCCTCTGAATACTTTTACAACTCAATGGAGTGGAGATTGATGTCTTACTGTTGCTGCTTCATTGAGAGCTTGTTGTCTCAATGAAGTCCAAGATCTTGTAATAACAGTATCAATCAGTGACATTATGAATGTTTTGCCAAAGTTACACTGATACTATATCTTATGTTCAGCATGTCATTGTTGTTCCTCCATATAGCATGTGCTCTCATGTAGTAAAATAATAAGGCTGTGTGTGTATGTACTGGGAACAGAGCTGCAACGAGGGACTTTTCGGCTGCAAGGGGCTGGAGGAAGCCTGGGGTAAGTAGATCTGGGGGTAGCATCATTCCCTGATGTTTACATTGTTGCCTAGCAACAATGTAAACACATATTGAGCAGCTCAGCAGAGCTCAGCTATTAGGGTTATAATGGCGATTCCTGCTAGAAGTGGGTTATACCACTAAAAACGATGTAGGCAGCAGTTATGGTTGTAAAAGAAAGTAAAAAAAAAACACCCCTAACAAATGGATTAGCCTCCCAGTCCTTCATACGTCACTGTTTACATTGCATGTTGTATTGATGAAACCATTCATTTTTAAAAAAAAAAACTTTTTACACTTTTTTAGAAGGATGTTTAATAGTTTATGCATAAACCACTTTTTATTTTTTTCCTTTATTCGCGAAAGAACCCCTTTAAGTCTAAGGCCCATATGCAATTAACTTCTTCTCCTGAGTTTTCTCCTTGGAGATCATTTTTCAACTTCTTTTTAAAATCACTTTTCAGCATTTTGCAATTGAAAAAGTACCCAAAAGTTCGTGAAAATTACTATCAAAATTATTTTGAGCATTTTCTTGCTTACAGGTGACTTGAAAGTTGTTTTACGAAACGTTTTGAATATATCACCTAGGTAAAAACTCAGGAGAAAAAGTGAATTGCATATGGCCCCAAGTGTTTTTATCTGCATGGGGAAAACACATTGGTCCTCGGTTTTCTTGTGCAGAAAGCGAGGGGGGTGGGGGGCCCCTTCCAAAGTTTCACGCGGGGACCCCTTCCAAAGTTTCGCAGGGGGGCCCAGTGATGTCTAGTTACGCCCCTGCCCAGCATGCCCTGCAACTTCCTTTTTGTGTACCAAATTTTGTGTGTACCAAATAAGAGTCAGGTAAACTGGGGAGTGATAATTTATCAACAAGAAAAGGAATAGTGATTTTAACTTTTGGATTGTCAGGCTAGCATCCTTATTACTTGTTTACCAGATAAAAATAATAGATTTTTGATGTTATGACCGACAGTTAGACTTTAACAACATTAAGGACTTACAGCCCACTGGCCCTCCCCTGATTGCCCTTCAATTACTAGCATTCTGACTAAAGCCGATTTTCACCTTCACGCAGAAAAATTCTTCCATGCAAAAGAGGGAAAACTATCTCTTTTTACCCCACAAGTAAAAAACTGGCCACCATTGTTCCCCCAGTCGACCATACTCGAAGACTAGTTATCTTTTCCCCTCCCCCCTTGCACCCCCTTTGCACCCCCCTTAATTCCCCTCCCCTACTAGCCTCTGCCTATGACTTCAATTCTCCCCCGTTTAGTTGTTATTTCAAAATATACATTTTTACTACCACGCTTGAAGTTTACCTATAAATAAGAACTAATTGAGTTAGACACATTTCTTAAATCAGTACTTTACCCGCAAAATGATGTACCATGTTGACTTCTGTTTACTGCTGCTGTAAAGTAAAGTTAATGTAAAGATTAATGTGTTTTATATGCACACACTTAAGCCATTAGGCTTAAATTCCCTGTTTTGTACTTTCTCTTTTCTACTGTTTTCAACTCAATAATGATTTATTGAAACAAAAAACAACATTAAGGTCTTGATCTAATTCACATTGAGGTTGATTCACTAATGGGTATTGTGCTCGTCAGTGCAAGTTAATTTTAGCGGTTGCACACTAAGCGCGGTCCTAGCAGTGCAGTGTGTGCGCCTAAGTTACGTGCAATTAGTGCCATGCTATACTTGTAGCGTGATCGCAATACTTCACTAGCTGCTGAAGAATCACGTTTGCACTACAAGTATATCACACGTCACTAAGAACGATTGCACGTAACTTGGGAGCGCACGCAACTTTGCCAGGACCACACGTACCGTAAAATTAACTTGCACTGACAAACGAGATAACTGTTAAGGGGCTCATACACCTAATGATTTTCCCATCGATATACAGCAGATTCAATATCACTGTGATAGAATCTGCTGTGAAATCGTTGCACAAACGCAAATGATTGATTTCCGTCCGAAATCAATTGTTCCCGTCGATTCCAGTCAAGCCGTCCGTGCGGAAGATTTTTCTTGATCGCCGGCGGGTTTGTAGTGCGTCGATAGCGGCGTTCGAATGCCTGACGACCGACGCAATACAGCGCCAATACATTACCTGATCCGGCTGACGCGTATCCCCACTGTCACCGCTGCTCCTTCTCCACTGGGCTCCGAGTCCGGCAGGCTTCACTTCTTCCTGTTCCGGCAGGAAGTTTAAACAGTAGAGCGCCTCTACTGATAAAACTTCCCCCGGACAGAAAGAAGTGAAGCCTGCCGGAGAAGGAGCAGCGGTGACAGTAGGAATATGCGCCGGCGGAGTAGGTAATGTATGCTGGGGGAGGGGGGGCAGCAGCACCACCACCACAGATTGTGATCGGTTTCATGTTGAAATCGATTCACAATCTGTTTGCAGTTAGGGTTGAGCCAAAATTTTTAAAATTACGCATGCAAAATTTGCTATTACGATGCGAAATTATGGTAGCGTAATTGCCATTAAAATCGTAATTGAAAATACCATAAGCGTAATTTTCAACGCGTAATTTCGCGTTTCGTTCATAACGTAATTTCGCGTTTAACAATAACGTAATTTCGCGTTAAACCATAACGTAATTTCGCGTTAAACCATCCCGTATTTTCGCATTTCTTCGTAATTTCGCGAATTTCGTAATTACTTGTTAGCTATAAAAAATTACTAGTTTGCATTAGCCAATCAGAAGCGAATCAGCGGTAGTCAGACGAACGCTAACAAATTTTCGCATATAAACGCTTTTTCGCGTTAAATAATGTAAAAACGAAGCATGCGCAGTTCAAGGGTGTAAACTACGCTTACAAACGTTTGCATGCAAGGCAAACGTAATTTCGCGATACCCACCGTAACGCGAAAACGACACAAAAATTAACGCTTACAGTAATATGAACTATCGCAAAATTACGTTATGTAACTACGCTTACAAATGGTTGCATGCAAGGCAAACGTAATTTCGCGATACCCACTGTAATGCGAAAATTACGCGAAAATTACGCTTACGCAGAATTTCGCGAAATCCTTCTTCATTATGATTATGTACTTACGGCCATAATAGTAATTACAATTGTAATTAAGTCATTACGCTCATCTCTATTTGCAGTAAAGGCAGCCATACGATCCCTCTCTGATCTGATTTGATCACAGAGGGATCTATCTGTTGGTCGAATCTGATTGCAAATCGACCAGTGTATGGCCACCTTTAGTGAATCAACCTCTTTTACTCCAAAGTTTTCTCCTAGGAGATCATTTTTCATTTCTGGTTAAAATAACTTTTCAGCACTCTGCAACTGAAAGAATAAGAAAAAGTAGGGGAAAAAAGTACTGTTATTCTGAGTACTTTCTTGTTTGCTGGCGACTTAAAAGGCATTTTATCGATAAGATGTGAAATAGCACCTAAGAGAAAACTTGGGAGAAAAAGTCAATTGGATCGCGCCCTAAGAGAGGAAAATATTGGGGTGTGCTTATAGCTAATCTGAGTAGAATTTCCCTATGAGGTGAGTATACAACATCCTGTAATGAAGAATGACACTTATGCTGGGAAAACACGATTAGTTTCTTCTGTAGATATACTGGCCGATCGTTTTTCTGATTGTTTTTCTGATCGATTTTTAATCACTTTTATGCAAAAATAGATCAAAAAACGATCAAAATTAGATTGGACTTGTCGGAAATTATCTATCGAATCATCTATCTGACAAAAAGATCCATTGGGCTTGATTCACAAAAGCGTGCTAACAGTTAGCACGCTGGTGAAAAGCCCTTTATCACGCCTAAACTCAGTTTAGGCATGATAAGTTTAGGTGTGATAAGTTTAGGTGTGATAAGTTTAGGCATGATAAGTTTAGGTGTGATAAGTTTAGGCATGATAAGTTTAAGCACCAACTGCGTTAGCACCGCAGTGCACAGCTGATCAAAAGTTTTGCGCTAGCAAAGTCTGGTGCACTTCGCATAGAGTTTAATGGCGCTGCTTTGCGTGCGGGACTTTGCACGCTATCTACACTTATCTAAACTTAGCATGCCTAAACTTATCACACCTAAACTTATCACACCTAAACTTATCACGCCTAAACTGGCTTTTCACCAGTGTGGTGCAAAGGTTATCATGCCTAAAGTCTTTTAGGCGTGATAACTGAGTTATCACCGCTTTGTGAATCAGGCCCTAGGGGCTCGATTCACCAAGCGGTGCAAAGTGTTAGCACCATGGTGAAAAGGCCCTCTTCACGCCTAAAGTCATTTTAGGCATGATAAAGGAGGCCTCGCGCGCAAAGTTTGGGCGTACCGGCGTGCGCGCGAACCGCACCTCGCTCCGCGCGCAAATGCGGCGCTTCACGCGAAGCAGCTGTTTCCGCGTGAACATGCCTCCGATCGCGCGTACTGCGTCCACATCACGCGAAGTGAACTTAGAAATAAAATCACATCTGTTTCAGCGTTGACTTCGCGCGTTCGGCGGTGCGCGCGCGCGCGCCATTGCTACTACGCGCGATGGGCAGTAGGCGCCGCGCATGCCCAATCAATTAATGATGTTAATACAATTATGTAGTTAACATCTAACAGGTGTTTTTGGCCTTTATAAGTTTGGCTTATGAGGAGAGGATTCAGTGAGGAATCATTTTGTGATTGAGCAAGTAAGTGCTGTTTGATGTTGTGCCTTCCATTTTTTTTCAAGGTGGTCAATGTGAATGAATGTGTCTTTTTATGCTGATTTGCAGTGAGTTGACTCTAAGTTATACAGGTTCTGGGGCTATTTGCACAGAATCATTGCCTTAACTGCATCTACCTAGCCCCAAAACCTGTATAATTCATATGTGTCAGTAATTAAAGGGATGAGTTGGCAACACTGGAATGAATGTGTCTTTTTATGCTGATTTGCAGTGAGTTGACTCTAAGTTATACAGGTTCTGGGGCTATTTGCACAGAATCATTGCCTTAACTGCATCTACCTAGCCCCAAAACCTGTATAATTCATATGTGTCAGTAATTAAAGGGATGAGTTGGCAACACTGGAATGAATGTGTCTTTTTATGCTAATTTGCAGTGAGTTGACTCTAAGTTATACAGGTTCTGGGGCTATTTGCACAGAATCATTGCCTTAACTGCATCTACCTAGCCCCAAAACCTGTATAATTCATATGTGTCAGTAATTAAAGGGATGAGTTGGCAACACTGGAATGAATGTGTCTTTTTATGCTGATTTGCAGTGAGTTGACTCTAAGTTATACAGGTTCTGGGGCTATTTGCACAGAATCATTGCCTTAACTGCATCTACCTAGCCCCAAAACCTGTATAATTCATATGTGTCAGTAATTAAAGGGATGAGTTGGCAACACTGGAATGAATGTGTCTTTTTATGCTGATTTGCAGTGAGTTGACTCTAAGTTATACAGGTTCTGGGGCTATTTGCACAGAATCATTGCCTTAACTGCATCTACCTAGCCCCAAAACCTGTATAATTCATATGTGTCAGTAATTAAAGGGATGAGTTGGCAACACTGGAATGAATGTGTCTTTTTATGCTGATTTGCAGTGAGTTGACTATGATGTCCTGAGGGGTCCCTCTGCTCATGGGCCCCTGCTAGTGTGAATGCCTTGAGCCTTGGTAGGTCAAAAATGTCCTGTATGTGCAGTGTTACTTAGTACAAAGTTGTTATTGTTATTTCCTTTCCAATTTCATTTGCAGATGGAGCCTTATGCTAGTTGGTTGAGCGGGGCTCAGGCTGTTCACCGCATGAGCCGCTATAATCTGCGCAGGAGACGGATTCCACGTCTCATCCCGGAACGCATTGATGTTGCGTTGCTTTCAGACAGAGAACTGCTGAGGCTGACAAGGCTGAACAGGGCAGCCTTTGATGAGCTGTATGCTCGTTTGGAGACCTATCTCAGGCCATTAACATCTCGAAGTCATGCTGTGAGTGGGCAAACTAAGTTGTTTGCCTGCCTGCAGTTCCTGGCCAATGGGAGCTTTCAACGGCTGGGTGGCTTTGCCTGTGGGGTGTCCCAGTCCACCATGAGCAGGATTATATCCCAGTTCCTGATAGGCATGCGGCGGATAAGCAGAGAGTTTATCCACTTTCCTCGGTCCCGTGCCCAATGGGATGCAGTCAAAGTGGCATTTTACCATCTTGCCCAAATGCCCAATGTCATCGGGGCCATTGACTGCACCCATGTTGCACTTGTTCCTCCAAGTGCTGATGAATACATGTATCGGAACCGGAAGCTTGGCCATTCGTTGAATGTCCAAGTAGTGTGTGGCCCTGACATGGAAATATTCTCTGTTGTCGCTAAATTCCCTGGTTCGTGTCATGATGCCCATATTTTGCGTGAATCTGCCCTTTTTAATTTTTTTCATGCGTTTTATCGTGAAGGCGGCTGGTTGCTTGGTAAGTTGATCCTTATTTTTTTAGTTTTTGTTTGGGGAGTTTTGCATTTGTCAGATATATATCGGTATGTGTAATGTTGCCCTACTAATTTGTTTGCTTTGTATTATATTCAAGGTGATGCAGGATATCCTTGCCTGCCCTGGCTTCTGACACCTCTTGGCCATCCAAGCAATAATGCGGAAGAGGCCTATAACAGAGCACATGTGCGTACCCGTTCTGTTATAGAGCGTTGTTTTGGGCACTTAAAAACGCGTTTCCGCTGCATTGACAACAGTGGAGGTGCGTTGTTATACAAACCACAGAAGGTCATTGACATTATAGTGGCCTGCTGTGTGTTACATAACATTTGCATTAAGCAAAACCTCCCTGGCTACAGGCTTCCACACACACCCTTATCAGTGCAATCCGATGACTTTGAGGACGAGGAGCCAGATGAGGTGGAGGAGCCAGATGAGGCTGGCAATGTAGTGCGTGGAAGAGTCATTGTAGAGTTTTTTGAGTGATTTTTTTTTTTAAATTTGTTTTTATTTGTTGGCTCCCTTTGTTGCAGCGTAGAGTAAATCTTTGGCCTATCAATAGTACGCTGGACATAGGCTTGCAATGCTGTTGTCCATGTATATTGTGGCCTACACGTGTATTTGGCACAAATTACTGCATAATGTATGTCATTTGCACACTGCATGCCATTGCATGTGACCATTGGGCAGTCTCAGGTGATGTCTACCTGTATTGGAATGACCGCCACTAGCGTTGCGCTCCCTGGCCGCAGCCGATCCACATACAAATCACGCACGGCGCAATAGACGCCCACAAAATCATTTCTGTCGCCAAATGGATTGCCAGGTGCCTTTTGCACAAACTATTACCACCAGAAAAAATCACACTGATCGCACAGTTGGACACTGTCCAACTGTGTGCTCACTGGGATTGAATCTGCTCACAATAGTTATCGGCAAAGGCAGCTGCCAATGCATTTTGCGGCCGGAAAAATGCCGTTGCAGGCAGCACTTTTACTACAACGTGCAGACTTACATGTAATGCAACGTGGCCAGTGTGAACAGGCCACGTGTTACATTGTTGTGCCTTACTTACAGGTTGCCCTAACGTGTGCCAGTAACGTCCCTGGGTGCAAGCAGCCTAAATGGGCCCTAAGTAGCTAATTATTAGCTCTGTATGTTTAACTTTAAAGTGAACCTCCGGACAAAAAATCTACTCCTCAGCACTGAAAAGGGCTGGTGTGTCCTTAGCAGTTTCACACCATCAGAACATTGTTTCTCTTATCCAAGCCTCATTTTTAGCTGCACAGAAGAAAACTGCCCGTGCTATTTTCCCCTAATGCTGCGCAAAGCATGATGGGATTTCAGATGTGGTTTATCTGTTTTTTTTTTTTTTTTTTTTACATTTCAAATTTGACATTTGCAGCCTAGCGTGTGCAGCTGGGAGGGGTAATCAGGACACAGGACAGTTGGAACTGTGTCTCCTGCTCCTTGTCACCTCCTTTCAACCAAAAAGATGGCTGCCCCCATGACAAAGATGCCAGCCCCCATGAATCACAAACATTTGCCTGTTCTTTTAAAACAGGGTGGCTAAAAAATTATATTACCCATCTATTCTAATTAACTTAACTAATGTAACTGAATGACAGTATGTTTGTTTAGGCTGAAGTTCCCCTTTAAATTTTACTTCAGCCTCTCCTGTGTTGTGTGCAATATGCGCGTATAGCGCAGAGTCCTATGCGCGTATAGCGCAAAGTGGTATGCGCGCACGCCGCAAGGCACCGTGTGCGCGCGGCGTTCAATGACATGTGCATAGCGCGCTACGTGGTACGCGCGCGTTGGCGCCCTTAGGAAACAGGAAGTGACAGGAAGTGACTCATCTGGTGAGAGGGAAGCAGACTGAAGAGGCAACATGGTGCAGCACTTCACCAGGCGTGAGCGCGTTTATTTGGCCACCGTAAGTATCTGAGTTTGTGCCTGTGTATTACATGTATCTGTTGTCTTGCCTGTATGTATATATGTCTGTATGTAGTTGTTTGTTGTTTTGTTTCTTCATTACTGTATATCAGGGTGTGGTTCCAACCTGGCTCTATCACAGACTGTTGTTTTTGTAAATGTTGACATGTCTGTAGATCTGAGTTCTGATATTGACTGTCTACATTATACATTTTGATCAGTGTCAATTTCAGCCGCATGTTTTTTTGGACAGTATTATAAATGTGTTGGGTTATTAAGTTGTCATGTGGTAATGCTGGAAAATGTCTGGTGCTGTTATGTGGCATTGGGGAAGCAGAAGCTTCTTTTAATTATTTGTAGTACTTAAAGGGCCAGTGCACAGTATATTTTTGGGATGGAAAAGTGTTGTATTGTAAGGCTAATTATGTGGCAGTGGTTAATGGTTTGTCCTTTGTGAAATGGTTTGTTCCCATGAGTGATGTTACCCCTTGAGCAACAGAGCATTTTTCACCTTTCTGTGCTACTTCCATTCAATTGTTTAGAACGTTAGCTTTACTTTTCGCAATTAAATGAACTCAATCTTTTTTTGCCACACACAAAAGCATGTTTTTGGAGGTGTGACATTATGGCAATTGTTGTTTGCTTATTTTCATATCTTGTAATGGGGAATTTGCCCAAAATGTGTGTTCCAATAGTTTTGGCCTGATTAGGCCAAATATAGTAGTTAAAACAAGCGTGGTACTGTATTTAAAGGGACTGTGAGCAGTGCATAACCTCTGGAAAGATGAATATCATGTAAAGCTCTTTCTCCTCATTCAAATTATATATACACCGCCGCCCTATGCCTTTTCAGTTTTGCTATGTTCATGATTGTAATTGCCGCGGCAACAATTTGGCTTGCAAATATCGAGACAAATAAAAGGCGTATAATGACAAATTAGGTGTTGTATGAAAGCGCCGAAAGATAGCTTTCCAATCATGCCCATCTTGCCATAGTGATCTTGGATTACACAGGGCGACATTTTCTGAAAGTCAACAGCTCCATTCAGCCACAAATGTCGCCGTGTGTAATCCTATTGAAGTATGGAAAGATGGGTTGAATTGTAAAGTAATTGTTTGACTCTTTCTGCCGACAGCTCAATCCACATTCTACGCCTTTTTTTTTCTCACTCTTTGCAAACAAAATGTGGCCCGCGCACATTACAATAGCAAAACTACTCAACAATAAAAGGTGTAGGGCGCTGGTTTATATATAATTGCAAAGAGGAGAAAGAGAGCTTTCAAATTAGCTGCATGTTTCCATAGGCTATGCCCTGTTTGGAGTCCCTTTAAAGACCGTGAAATTTAGGTGCACATTTGTCCCGGCTAGAAAACAATGATATTTGGGTCTTGATCTCATTTTTTGATCCCAATATTGCATGTGCTAATTAAGGAGAATGTTTTCCCATTTGGCCTCCATCCATAATTCCAAGTGCATAGTTTGGAAAGTAACAGTGTTATCCCCTCTTGACAGACCAGTTTGCCACATTCAATCCCTAAGGTATTTTAGATATTTTATTGTTGTCTTTGCTCATCTGAAATCCTAACATTTGCGGAACTGTGGCCGGGAATTATGGAATGTTTGTGTGGGCCCAAAAAAATAGTGGTATGTGAAAAATGCTTTAGGGTGTGGTTGGACTATTTGCCCACAAGATGTCCACAGTAACTTTTGGTTGATGCGCCCTGCAAGCGTTCTTAAGTACGCTTGCAGGAAGTAGTACGATGCTGAGCCCAAATTTGTAAGGTCACAATAATTGCACTGCTTCTCATAGAAGCAGCGCATCATTGCAAGGGTTATATCAACGACCGTTAATAGTTTTGCCCGTTCATTGATCTCCATTTCACCAGGCAGTGTGCATGTGAGCGTTCCCATGAGCACCTGGGACTGGGGGAATGAGGGATTTGGCCATCCCTGTTAGTGAAAGCATAGAAAAATGGGCAGATAAATACCTACACCGGGGGGGGGGGGGGGAAGTGGTTAATTAGCTGCTGACCTTGTTGATGCACGAAGGCAATGTAGCTGGGTATTTGGCACACACTGTAAGGCTGTGTCACCAACTTGGTGAAACATTTGTCAATGCCACAGACAACACAATTTCAACACCATGGTATGTGGAGTTGCTGAAGGCAAGGGTTTCTAACCCATTCCATTAATACTCATGCCCCTGTAGCGACCTTTAGAGGAATGTTTGGTTGTGTGAGAATGGCTTGAGGTCACTTAGGCTATTAAGTCACTGAGGGCACCCCCACCACAAACCTATTCTCCCTTGGGGTTCTGTGTTGTAAATGATGTTTGTGCCTAGTAGGCTGATCGTAGTAATACTGTGGCGACAGATGACTCTACCCTCCTTGTACTGCTGACTTGGGTGGGATTTGTGAAGTGTTCTTTAGGCAGTAATAGTTTGTATGTAATGGGTGTGTCCGCTGGTAATGGCACGCTAGCAGCAGCCAACAGAACTCCTTATCTTGGTTACTGTATCACTGGCAAGCTGACACTGAGAAAAGGTCCTCAATCAAATATGAGGAATTGGTTGTGTGTGGGTAATGTTTGTGTAACTTAACCAAACTTTCACTCTTTTCTCAAACAGACGGTATGACATTGTAGGAAATGTATGTATTAACTTCACCAATTAACATTATTTGCAATAGCCAACATAAAGGTCCCCAAAGTCTCATGTCAAACATGTGTAATGTACAGTGTGTAGCATACACACAACAATGCTGTGTTTGTTGTCATTCTGTGCTTGAAACATTTGTTGTTTGTTAAGTGGCTCACTCATTTCAGACTCAGACAGCAAGTGAGAGTTGCCTCACTGCAACAAGCAAAGTTATATTAACTACTTACTATCCAGATAATGAGTTTGAATAAAATACATTAAATTAGAGTTAACAACAATCCAATCAGTGTCACTACAGACTCAGGAGTGAGTCACCCACTTAAAATACCACATATGTCACTCTTTCAGACACAGAAAGTGAAAAGGAACACAGCATAGTTGGTTATTTGTGTGCTACCCACTGTACATACACATGTCTATCTCAGCTATACTTTCATTTGAAAAGATAATTTTTTCCCAATCTTGTTTCTCTTACAGACACTCCTCCGTACAAACTATGACGGGCTGGCGGACATGTACGCCAAAAGGCGTGTGATGGAGGAGCTGCAGAGTGAGCTCCGCCAGCACGTCCAGGGCCACCACAGCATTACCCAGATCCAGCGGAGGTGGTCCGACATGAAGCGTCGTGAGCGGAGCTTCGTCCGAGAGGTCCGCCGGGAGCATGTTCCTGGTAAGTAATGTATACGAACGATCAGCATTATGATGGCTGGCCGCTGGTAAGCTAAATATGTAATTTACAGGTCCCTATGTAATTGTGTGTGCCATGCTTTCTGTGTTTATGTGGCCCAAATTGGGGACTGAAGGAGCCTCAATGCATATTGCAGGGGTAGCTTAAGTAGGTTTTATGTGGGATCATTACCTAGAGCACAGGAACGAGCATGCATCTCTATTACCATTACAGTGATATAGAAACCTATGTTTGGTACACTGTTGTGTAAGAAATTGTGAATATTCGTTATAGGCCAAGCAGATCCCTTCATGCCTTGGACACACCATTGCATTTAACCATGAAATAGCACTACAGATATAGCAGCGAGTGTTTGTGTGATTGCCCATACACCAGTACTACAGGTGTGTTCTCTGCACCATCATTGTCAAATCATAACTTGGTTCGTGGGAATGTACAAATTATTTCACACACATCCATGTGCATTTATAAAGCAAAGTAATAGTGACAAACGTTATAGGCGAGGTTGGATTGATGGCTTATTATTGGAATGGGCCCCACTGATGATGAAATCTGTTTCTGTCACTCAAACTATTTCAAATGAAGATAAGGGAAATGGCTACGTAATTCATTGAATCAACTTGCGTTATACAACATCGATTGTGCACAATGTCATAGTACATTTGGTAAGCATTGTGTAATCTTACATCTAGTTAGCAATATACTTCTTTACACAATACAGAGGTATACGAATTGTGTTGTGTGAAACAGTGCTGATCACCCTTAAGTGGCTGAACCACTTAAGTACCATCCGTCACAGCCCCCTTAATGATCCAAGAAGGTACCTACAGGCTGATGGAATCCTTACTAATAGATGTACATATCTGCCACATGTCTGCTTTCAGAGCCACTATTAGGGAGGGAGCATTCTGAATGGCTGTATTGCTGACTCTCTACTATATAATGGCAGGTAACCATTAGGCCCCAAAAAAATGACCACCTTTCATGTAGCATGGGCCTTAAATACCTATGTTTTTCTTTTGCTCTCTATAGATGCACCAATGCCACCCCGCCGACACCGCGGGGACCCGGCACATGAGGACTCGGACGAGGCTCCGGACCAGCCCCCTCCGTTGGATGTGGGTGAAGAAGGTGGGCCATCCCAGGACCCACCTGATGTTGGGCCCCCAGCTCTGGAGGCCGAAGCCCTGGGAGGCCCACCGGATCTTGTGGCCCCGGAAGGCCCCCCAGCCCCACCTGCAGCCCAACAACCTGGCCGAAGACGCCAGAGTAAGTGTAACCATTCTTATTACTTCAAGAAAGTTTCCATGCATCTTGTTTTTAACCTAACTTTTGTTTTGTTGTGTTTTTTTTTACAGGACGTTCCCAATTGGCAGCCATAGCCAGACAAATGGCCCAAATGGCTGCTGCTTTGCAGGGGGCCCTCTCCGACTCGGAGTAATGTACATAATTTTATTTGTTTAATTTGTTTTATTGGTTTTATGTGTAGCTGATGTATATAGTTTGAGATTGTGTGTAGATAGTTTTGTATTGTGTGTGTATATATATTTGTATATATTTTTATGTAGATATTTGTATATATTTTGATATCGTGTGTGTATATATTTGTATATTATGTAGATAGTTGTATATATTTTGATATTGTGTGTGTATATATTTGTATATTGTGTACATAGTTGTATATATTTTGATATTGTGTGTATATTTGTATATTGTCTATTGCGTGTATATATTGTGTATATAGTTTGATGTTGCTCGATCATTTTCAAATATATGTTTCAAATGGTACACTTGTGGTTAGCATTGTGTTGTTGGTCTATAGTTGGTACAACTTAGGCTTCCTTCACTACACATGTTTTGGAGATTCTGGTTACATTACTGGCCTAATTATCTTTCTCCAAACACCTAATGCTGGATACACACGGTGCGTTTTAGCGCTTGATTTTCCTCCTTGGAAATGTTTGCCTAAAAAAATTTGACGGGAAAATCGAGCGCGCAAAAGCAACGTGTGTATCCAGCATAATGCACAGTTCCAACTCCATCGCCACACGGCCCACCAACAGTGCATGTATTCTCACGCAACATACATGGGCAATATGCATGAAAGTGAGACAGATTTTAAATTACATCCATTTCACTGTTTGTGGGCCTTCAGGCCAATGCTTTCTGCAGTGTGTGGTCAACTTGTTATACATAACCTATTGGCATGGTCACAGTCCCAAGCGCCCAACTACAATGATGGCTGAGAACTTCACACTCAGACAGCATTATAATATTGCAATAGTCAATTTGTAACTAAGGACATAGTGAATATTTTTAAAAATTTAGGGGAAACAAGTGGCCCTACACAATGTGAACTAATCTATTGGTGGCCATACCTCAGTCTGAATTGTTTTGTTTGAACAATAAAGTACTCTTCAAAGGACACTAATGTAGGAACCTAATCAGATGCATGTTTTTTAAAGATTAACACTCTTAATAAGATATACCCCCAAAAGAAAAAAAATGGAACTGCAATGTGTGGCCCCAAAAATTATTTATTCAAAATTTGGAGCAGCAAATCATTCTGCCTTTCAGCTATTTCATTGTGTCTTTCAATGGCTTCAGCCATTCTGGCTTGAGTGATGTTTTGTAGCTCTTGACCATTAGCCAACCGCCCCAAGATCTGATTTTGGGTTTCGCCAACCCGAGCCATCCGGCTCAGAATCAAGTTCTGGCGATGAAGATCCTCGGCCAAACGCACGTGGCTCGCCTCAAGGCCCACTCCGGCATTGGCCAGTCTCTGCACATTTCCACCCATGTCTGTAGAAGTCCGATTCAAGGTGACAAAGTCCTGGTGGAAGCGGGCCATGTGTTCCTCCATTAGTCTACGATAGTCCTCTTGGGCTTGAAGAAAGTGCTGGGAATGCCACCGGTCGTTATTATAGTCGGCCCTGGTGTAATTTGTGGAATGGGAGGAGGTGCCGGAGCTGGCCTGGTCAGAAGTGGGTGACATAATAGGTATCGTGGTGTTGCTTTCTGCAGAGACATGAAGGTTGAGGGTTGGCCCTGGCAATTCAACCATCACATCGGAACCACTATGCAGTGACATTTCCTCACCTAGGAAGAGAAGAGTAAATGGTTTCTAAGTAGAAGTTTGCAACAACCCAAACAACCTTTCACACAAAACTAGACATTACAAATTCAAGAAACCAAAAAAAATAGGGTCAGCATGCACAGGCTCCAACACAATGACAACATCATGATTAGAGTCAGTGTGAGCTATAGTTTAAAATGAACTGAAAACAAATGCAAACCATCACTTTTGCATTTACATACTGTCACAATGGCCCGCAATGTTTAATACAAACAAATAAGTTTCCTGACCCGAAAGTTCATGTACTGCATTAAATTGCAAAGCGTGTGATGTGGCTTTAAATGAAAACCAGATTGAGAGGGATATGGACTAATATGGATGCTTCCTTGTAAACAATAACAGTTGCTTAACAGTGCTGATGATGTATTTGCCTGTCTTCATGGTCAAATGTGATGTCTCAAATCCTTGATAACTTTGACCACAGCACATGATCTACATGCTTCTTCAGGGGCAGTTGCACTAAATATTAGGGTCACACAAACAGCAAAGTCATGCAACTGTTATTTAGTTCCAAAGGAAATGCTATTGACTTTTGAAGGCCACAAATCACAAAACTAGAGTGCCGGTTATATACAGCTGCATCCCTGAGTGTGATGGAATATGGTGTGAAATCAGTGCCCAAACACTGCCTACACCATTGTTGAAGTAAAATCTTTACTTTCAATCAATCCATACATCAAATTTCAAAAATTGACGGGGCCTTTGGGAGTGGCTCTATAGTGGCACTCAAATGGATGACAGTAGCAGCAAAACATTCCCGGCTACTGACAGCACAAGTCACCCTGTGTCCCCCCCCCCCCCCCCCCCAGCTTTTTGGGCAGCACTTGACTGCAGCTTCATATAACTTCCTGGCACCGCTCAAACTTGACACACTACACCACCCTCTGTTTAAAAGTAAAGCAGCAATAAGTGCAGATGGAGGCCAGCGCAGAGAAGAAGCAACAGGGACAGAGGGGGACTACCGCTCAGCAGAGCTGGTAATGGATGAGTGGTGTCTGTGGAAACCACAAGGCATTGGCAGCATCTCCACAGATATTGTTCATTTTCATACTGAAATACAATCACATTCTGTTGCCAGTGAAGCCAGCCATACAATCCCTGTATCATCAAATGTTTGGCCTGAGTGATCTGTTGGTTGGATGTGCTCTCAAAAATACCAGTATATGCCAGCTGTTCCTTTTGCCACCCTTTAATGTAAGGTTTGCAGACTCAGGTACATGGTACTATTTTCTTCACAATTGCCTTGATTGGAGACATCGACATACATATATACTGGTTCACTGTAACCACCATGGAGGCTGGCCATGGACTTTACAGTGAGAAGCACATACAGACAAAATACACAAATCTAATTTGTATGTGCTTCTCACTGTAAAGTACATGGACAGCCTCCATGGTGGTTACATTGAACCAGTCTTGGCAAAACATTACCGTGGGGGGGGGGGAACCACCTGTGGTGTATCAAGGCTTTGGATCCTATTGACCGTTTCCCCCCTCCTCCGTCCCATGGTGGTGGACACTATCCTCCTCAACCAACTGCTATTGACCTCGGAACCTAGCACACGCAACCACATGCACAGTACGGGTCCTCTTGACAGAAATTGACTACAATAGGCATTCGCCATGCAGCAGCCATTGAAAGGTCCTTTGTGGCAGATTAGCTGCATGCTTTGAGATGTATAGACTCGGAACATTACCCACACACCTCTCCACCGGCCACATGCTACACTGTCACAGTGTTTTCACAAGGAAGATATGTTAGCCAGCAAATCCCTCTTCATATCCTTTGGCCTCAAGGACATATACTAACACATAAAACTCACCAGCACTTGCTGCTCCATGGGAAGCCTCCTCATGTTGCCATGAGTCAGACTGCAGGCCCTCATCCAGACTGGACCCAGAAATCACATGAGCTACACAAAAAGGAGCACACATAGAAAGGTTAGGACACTAGGCAACACAGCCAGCTCCTCGGCTGCCTTGTTCAACAGCAGTTTCTACATACACAGGAAACTCACCAGCACTTGATCCTGCCGGAGATAAGTCCACAGATTGGAGGGTCATCAAAAACACTGCAGCATCACTCCCCGAAGCAGCAGCAGAGCCAACAACAGCTACACCAAAGGCAGAGGAACCCAAAGGTTAGGACACTAGGCAACACAGCCAGCTCCTCCACTGCCTTGTTCAACAGCAGTTTGTACATACACTGCAAACTCACCAGCACTTAGTCCTGAGGGAGCTAAGTCCACAGAAGACAGTCCAGCATCAGTCTGTGCGGCAGCAGCAGAGCCAACAACAGCTACACCAAAGGAAGAGGAACCCAAAGGTTAGGACACTAGGCAACACAGCCAGCTCCTCCACTGCCTTGTTCAACAGCAGTTTGTACATACACTGCAAACTCACCAGCACTTAGTCCTGAGGGAGCTAAGTCCACAGAAGACAGTCCAGCATCAGTCCGTGCGGCAGCAGCAGAGCCAACAACAGCTACACCAAAGGAAGAGGAACACAAAGGTTAGGACACTAGGCAACACAGCCAGCTCCTCCACTGCCTTGTTCAACAGCAGTTTGTACATACACTGCAAACTCACCAGCACTTAGTCCTGAGGGAGCTAAGTCCACAGAAGACAGTCCAGCATCAGTCCGTGCGGCAGCAGCAGAGCCAACAACAGCTACACCAAAGGAAGAGGAACACAAAGGTTAGGACACTAGGCAACACAGCCAGCTCCTCCACTGCCTTGTTCAACAGCAGTTTGTACATACACTGCAAACTCACCAGCACTTAGTCCTGAGGGAGCTAAGTCCACAGAAGACAGTCCAGCATCAGTCTGTGCGGCAGCAGCAGAGCCAACAACAGCTACACCAAAGGAAGAGGAACACAAAGGTTAGGACACTAGGCAACACAGCCAGCTCCTCCACTGCCTTGTTCAACAGCAGTTTGTACATACACTGCAAACTCACCAGCACTTAGTCCTGAGGGAGCTAAGTCCACAGAAGACAGTCCAGCATCAGTCCGTGCGGCAGCAGCAGAGCCAACAACAGCTACACCAAAGGAAGAGGAACACAAAGGTTAGGACACTAGGCAACACAGCCAGCTCCTCCACTGCCTTGTTCAACAGCAGTTTGTACATACACTGCAAACTCACCAGCACTTAGTCCTGAGGGAGCTAAGTCCACAGAAGACAGTCCAGCATCAGTCCGTGCGGCAGCAGCAGAGCCAACAACAGCTACACCAAAGGAAGAGGAACACAAAGGTTAGGACACTAGGCAACACAGCCAGCTCCTCCACTGCCTTGTTCAACAGCAGTTTGTACATACACTGCAAACTCACCAGCACTTAGTCCTGAGGGAGCTAAGTCCACAGAAGACAGTCCAGCATCAGTCCGTGCGGCAGCAGCAGAGCCAACAACAGCTACACCAAAGGAAGAGGAACACAAAGGTTAGGACACTAGGCAACACAGCCAGCTCCTCCACTGCCTTGTTCAACAGCAGTTTGTACATACACTGCAAACTCACCAGCACTTAGTCCTGAGAGAGCTAAGTCCACAGAAGACAGTCCAGCATCAGTCCGTGCGGCAGCAGCAGAGCCAACAACAGCTACACCAAAGGAAGAGGAACACAAAGGTTAGGACACTAGGCAACACAGCCAGCTCCTCCACTGCCTTGTTCAACAGCAGTTTCTACATACACTGCAAACTCACCAGCATTTTGGGCAGAACGTGATGGGCCCTCTGATTGTGGGATGCTAGGTGCCACTCCAGCAGGAGCCTGAAGGCCAGACCCACCTTCACCTACAATTTTGACATAGAGAAACAAAGCATTATAAATGTCATAAGCATACTCAAACACGTGTTCACTTTCCAAGAAAACAGCATCATGAATTACCCTCATCCGAAGTTGGCGCGTCGGCATCGTACCCACCCTGGATGCCATGCAGGGCCACGGTCATCAAATGCGGCTCTACCACCTGCTCATAATCGAGCAACGCCAGTGATGCGGGGGGACCACCACCGGTACCAAGGCTATGTTGAACAAACAAAAAAAAAAAAACATATAATTAGACCACTACAACTAACCAGTCTGCACTATCCTGATAATCCTGTCTGTGTGACTGTGATCCAGTGGCAAACATTCAACATACACTTCACATGCTAGTATTTAAAGCCGACACATACTGCATGCACCTTTGTAATGTCGAATTCACACACTACTGCAGCCTTTAATGTGTGTACACACGTCAGTTCAAAGTGTGGGCCACATGAAAGCTCACAGACCAATATTACCCCCTTCCATGTAGTATGAGAGACATACCTTGAGGGCTGGAACCCACAGGAGCGCTTTTGGCAGCGTTTTGGCAGCACTGCGATACGCTAGCAGTTTGCCAAAACGCTGGGCTAATGTTAATGGATGGGGCAACTTCCACAGGAGCGTTTGCGTTTCCCAGAAACGCAAACGCAGGACCTGCAGCATTTTGGGAGCGTTAGCGCTTCAATGTAAAGTATTGAAACGCTAGCAGAAACGCTCAGCAAAACCTAAACTGAGCGGTTTTGCTAGCGTTTTGCGGTTCAGCACACTGTAACAAAATGAAAAATAATTCACAGGACCAATCAGGATAAAAACGCAAAACGCAAAACGCTAGGCACCCGCTGGGGAAAAAAATACAATGTTGCAAAACATGACCAAAAACGCGCATGAATCCGCTTGCAAACCGCTCAGACAAAACGCTAGCGGTTGCGTTTTGCGTTTGCTGATTTCAGTGGGTTCCAGGCCTGACAGTCTATTGTATGTAGCTGAACTCCCCATCAGACCAAAATCTTTGCAAGATGCTGCACACACTCAAGCGATCAGTAGCTGGCAAAGATCTGCTCCTGCAAAATATCCATTCCTGCAAATTGCAAAAATAGTCAATGAGATATGCAGAACACCATACACACATGATTTCACTGACATTCATCTGCAGATCAGATCCACCAGGATGGATTTTCAGATCTGCGGAAGATTGCTTGATCTGCAGATGAATGACAGCTAAATCGTGTGTATGCTGATCTGGCAATCTCATCGACGAGCATTGCAATTTGCAGGAATGCATTTTTGCAAGAACACCTCTTTTGCAGATACTGATCTTTTGGGTGTGTACAGCATCTGTGTGTGCAGCATCTTTCAACGTTTTTTATCTGATGTGGAGTTCTGCTCCATAGAAAAGAGTGTGTAGAGTATGGCTGTCATACTACATGAAGGGTGGTAAGATTGGTCTGTGATCTTTCATTTCCCAAACACTATAGTCTGATGTGTGTATGAGCCTTAAGACTGTTCAGAAAAACACTAAACGCTAGGTGAAGCGCTACACAAAACATAAACAAAACCTATTAAAGGGAACCAGAGTCCATAGCCAAAGATTGTATACATAACTTCCAGCCCCATAGACACGGATCACTCCCACAACGCCGTCCTTTGTTGGTTGGATCCGCCGGGTCCCCCAAAAGTGACTGGAGCCGGTAACGACCATCCAGGAAGTGGATGATGGCGGCGTGGGAGCCAGTGTTGGCAACTCATCCCTTTAATTAATGACACATGAATTATGCTGGTTTTGGGGCTAGGTGGATGCAGTTAAGGCACTGATTATGTCCAAATAGCCCCTGAACCGGTATAACTTACATATGAGACTAATTAAAGGGATGAGTTGCCAATACTGGTGATAGCAATCCTGGCTTATGGGCCTTTAACACCCCAAATATATCGCAAAGCTTACACTTCACACACATTTGCACAGCTCAGATTCACTTGAAACATATTCTAGCATTTAGTGGATGTGATAGCTGGTTTTGCTATGTGCCAGGCCGCAAAGAAAAAAAAAATGTGTTTATGCATTGCATTGCCCATTATACTACATATAAACGGTTTCGATTGGATCAAATTTACTTTAACCATGGATGGCCAACAGCAATTACACTACGACATATTTCTTGCTTCCGTTGTGGAAGACAAATAATATACATGCCACCAATTACATTGACCATTATTGTAGTTTAGCACAGGGTTAATTAACTAACATTGTTGTAAAAAATACACATGCTTTCAAAACTTACGCATATTGACGCAGCTTGGTCAATTTTTTGCGAAGCCGCAGCTTGATGTCGGCAAACCGCTTGCGGCATTGCTGCTCGGTCCGCTGTTGATGGTCCACAGCGCACACTTCAGCGCAAATAATTCGCCAAAGGCGGTTTTTGGTAGCCACATCTGTCTTGCCAGAATCTCGCCCGTACAGCTGATCGAAGCGCAGCACAACCTCCTCACACAGTACCAAGTTCTCGGCCTCTGAGAAACGGATCCCCCTTCTCCGGGGCTCTTGGCTGGTGGTCCTCTGAGTGCCGGAGGTGCCAGGATGGGGGCTAGGACTGCGGTGGTGGCGGTAACTGCCACCTCGGGGACTGGTGCGATGGGGACTGTGGCGACGGGGACTGCGGCTGCGGTCGCGGTCAGAGCCAGGCCGATCGGATCGGCCACTACGGCCATGACGAGCAGGGGTGGGCGACTGCACCTGGGAAGAGAGGCGCAAGCTTCTCCTCCTATTAGCATCCATGTCAACCCACAACAAAGCAGCCTCCAACTAATCCTTTAATACACACACTACATAGCTCAATTGAAATCACCAATAGAATTAATTACATGTAATTGCACACATTTTCGCGCGAAGCCGCAGAACGCGCGCACACGAGCACGCGAGCACGCTACCACGCAAGCACGCGCCGGCGAGATTTTCACATTTGCAGGCATCGCGCGAAGAGCAGTACTTCGCGTGAAGAGCCCCGGTTCACGCGAAGCACACCGCTCTTCGCGCGTGTGCAATTTAGCGCGCGAGCACCCATTTCCCGCGCGAGTCCGCACATCGCGAGCCACGGCGTACGCCTGTCCGCGCGCAACCGCAAGGGCGCGCGAAAACTGGGTTTGCACTGCTTGGTGAATCGAGGCCCAGGTGTGATAAGTTTAGGTGTGATAAGTTTAGGTGTGATAAGTTTAGGCGTGATAACTATAGCACCAACTGGGTTAGCACCGCAGTGCACAGCTGATCAAAAGTTTTGCGCTAGCGAAGTCTGGTGCACTTTGCATAGAGTTTAATGGCGCTGCTTTGCGTGCGGGACTTTGCGCGCAATCTAAACTTATCTAAACTTATCACGCCTAAACTTATCACACCTAAACTGGCTTTTTACCAGCATGGTGTAATGGTTATCACACCTAGGGCTTGATTCACAAAACAGTGCTAACTGTTAGCACGGGCGTTTTCGTGTGAATTTTCGCATTGCACGCGATCGTGGATTTTCGCACAAAACGATAACGTTTTTGCGGGCAAACGTGAATTTTCACACAAACTCGATATCGCTTTCGCATGGAAATTTGCGTTTGCATGTGAAAACGTTATTCACGCGAAAATGGCCGTGCTAACAGTTAGCACTCTTTTGTGAATCAAGCCCCTAAAGTCTCTAACTGGGTTAGCACCGCTTTGTGAATCAAGCCCATTGTGTTCTCCCAGTGTTATGAGTTTAAATCTTTTCAAACAAAACTGATCATCAGAGCTGACAGACTCAATTTTCAGGGGAAATTACACATTCTGAAAGACAGAGCGAGAGGGATCCCGAGGCCCAGGAAGAACTATTTACCGCTCCACTTCATACATAAAGCCATGTGTTTTCTATAGCTTGTAGGCGGGTCTCCTCGTTCCCCCCAGCTGTACGTCTCGTGTTGAAGTGCATTGATCCACGCGGTTATACAACTTATAGTATGTTGCAGGTGCAGCATTTTACTGCGGTCTAACCTACATCTCCAGGCTATAAATATTACACTCAGGTTGCTGTGGTCTGTATGGCACATGTAAGGCTCAATCATGTCAGTAGTCATTACATTCTTCTAAACCAAATGCTAACTAACAAGGTGCAAGGAAGCGTTTGTTATATATTATCTTTCTAGAGCCGGGACAAGGTCCCCCAGCACCCAAGGCTGAGACACCAAAGTGCGCCCCTCCATCCCTCCCACCCCAGCCGTCACACACTGACTGCTATTAGACTAAGAGGCGCCCCAAAGCCCCCAACACCTTAATCTCTAGTTATCTAGCTTGCAGTCACTACCATGTATCCCCTTTCCTTTTTCTCTCTGGCTGCCTCAAACACAATAGGTGAATGAGAGTTGAGTGAGTTGTGCGCCCCTCCTGCACTGCGCCCTGAGGCTGGAGCCTCTCTCGCCTCTGCCTCAGCCCGGCCCTGTATGTTTCTATAGCACCCTTAGATTGTAATACTGGTTGTTACTATAATACAGATGACTGTAGTTGTGTGAGCACATAAACTGTCGGTTAGTTTTTTATAAGTGGCTGTATTATAGATCGCTCATTCGTATTCCGCGGAAATGAACTCAGACAACGGAAATGCGATTTTTGCTGAAAAAACACATTAACGCAACTCAGGAAATTTAGCCCAATCACAGAAGCATTGTAGCAATCAGAACGCAGAGTCAACTCGGAAGCATTTGTCCCTCTTTCAGGATTCATGTACAGATCTATGTAAATATATGTATTTTTCTACTAAAAATATGTTTAATATTCTCTAAATCTTATTTCTATCATTTAAATAATAACTAAATTATAAATTAAAGGGTTTTTTTTAAACCTAAGTTGCCAAGATATATAAAAGTTTGTGGTAGAGCTAGCAAGCACTCGGGCAGAGCTGTTGTGGCTGGTACTGCAGAAGGCAAACACCAAACTTCTTCTAAGGCAAAGATGTGCAACAAGTGCAGAAAGCATAGCGCGGTGTATAAGGGGGCGCGTGATGACGCGCTTCCGTACTGCCGCTAAGGACCTGCCCCTTCCGGAAGTCCGTAAACACCCTGTTCCGTCTCTACGAGGGCTGGTGGAACGCATGGCCATAGTGGCGTAGCTGCGTGTACGCGTCATAAACGACGCCACTGGTGATTGGCCAATGGGGACATGCGGAATTCCTGTTGTGTACGGAGCTGCTAAACAAGCGCTCGCTGTACACAGAACTGGTCACCATAGCAGCCTAAGTAATCCCCCGCCCGGCCAATACGGGCAGAGGAGGGCGGAGACAAAATTGCCAGGCAACCTGTCAAGCACACAGAGAAATAGTGTGCTTGAAACAGGATACATATGCAAATAATTTCACATATAATAAAGCTTATTAGCTTTTGGATGTCAGCCAGCTAGTAGGGTATTAATGGAGAGCAGGGGAAGGGACAAGAAAAACCAGAGTGGGGTGCGATAAGAGGAGAAGGTCGTGTACCAAAAAATGCGATAGGGTGAGGTGATGAAGTGAGGAAGAAAAAAGAAGAAGAGGTGAAAAAGAAGAAAAATCAAGAGAATGTGATACACAACCAGTGAGAGCATATTCAGTGGGAGCTGAAAGGCGGTCCCAAAGAAGGGAAGGCACATACCAACACCCAGCATGGCATATCTCCTAGAATTGAATGTAGGCAAAGACAAAAACTTCTAATAATTTAAACATTTATTATGAACATTGTAAAAAGGGAAGAAGTAGGAGAAAATATAAAAAAATTGGAGATAAAAAAAATTTGCCATGGTGGGGATGGATGGGCAACAGAGGGTGGCACAGGGGCAAGAACAGGAGCACCAGGAGACAATGGATAATCAAGGATCAAGAAAGCAAGCAAGATAAACATAGTCATTCAGACCCAGAGGGCCCATGACATCAGTACGTAAAATCCAATGCGCTTCTTTTCTAAGTAAGAGCTTTTTCTTATCTCCACCTCTACGGGGGGGGGGGGGGGGGTTGCACAAGTCCATGCAAGCAAAAGAGAGAAGATTTGGATTATTTTGATGAAAACTTGACATGTGTTCGAGAATTCTGGGACAGCCTTTATTCTTTGGGAGCAAACGGTGGTGTTCTAAGATACGCTCTTTAACCATCCTAGTGGTTTTGCCAATGTGGAAGCGTTGGCACGGGCACCACAATGCATAGATCACATATTTAGTTCTGCAGGTAGCAAAAAACTGCATTGGACTGGGCCTAAAGTATAGGTCTTACTAGTCTTCATTAAGTGGCACGCTTTACAAAAACCACATTTGTGGTTGCCCGTGGATGCAAAATCACTAAGCCATGTGCGCTGTGGATGTTCGTGAAAATCGCTGTGCACCAAAAGGTCACCAATGGTTGGTGCTCTCTTGAAAGCAATCAAAGGTTGAGGGGGTAAGGTATTTTTTAATATGGGATCTTCAAGTAAAAGAGACCAGTTTTTGCTAAAAGACCATTTGATTTGGCTCGCCATAGGAGAGAAATCAAATGAAAAAATCCTGAGCTGTTAGAGGACCTGTGCCGATTTCTTCTCTTAACCACCCTGGCGTTACAATTATTGTGGCCATGAGGCCGCGGGTGTCTTTCTTTAAAAAAAATGTGTTTAAGTTAGTGTAGCTAGCATTAGGCTAGCTACACTTTCCCCCAAGTCCCCCAGCACTGTTCCTCCCCTCCGATCGCCGCCGGCGATATTTACCTGGCTGCGATCCCGTGAGAGACGCAACTTCTCCATCCGGCTTCCGGCGTTGCTATGGCGATGATCGGGCATGACGTCTGACATCATGCGCAGTTCTGATCACTGCCATAGCGACCCCTGGAGGCTATGGAGAGGCTGTGCCGGTGCGGGCTCCGGGGGGGGTATGTATTCGGCAGCGATCGGGGGGATCAGAGTGGGCCGGCGGTGATCGGGGGGGAGGGAATGTAGCTAGCCAAGTGCTAGCTACACCCCCACAGACATTTGTATTCAAAAAGTCCCTCCAGGGGCTGAGCAATCCACCGTGGCGGTAATGGACGAGCTGAGCTCGTCATTACCGCCAAGGTGGTTAATCAAATCAGACCTATTCTTGTCTAACGCCCTTTTGAAGGCCACCTCCAAGCTATGTTCTTCATAGCCCCGACCAAGGAGCCTTTGTTTAAGCTCCTCAGCTTGATGGAGGAAATCTTAAAGCTTGGTATTGTTTCTGCACAAGCGCAGAAATTCACCGTATGGGAGAGATTCTGTTACATGTCGTGGATGATAACACCTGTTGTGTAGGATAGTGTTAGAGGCAGTAGGTTCACGGTAGCCCTTGGTTATAATCCCCCTAATGTGTAACGGCCAGCTCGAGAAAGCAAGAAGTTTTTGTCTTTGCCTACATTCAATTCTAGGAGATATGCCATGCTGGGTATTGGTATGTGCCTTCCCTTCTTTGGGACCGCCTTTCAACTCCCACTGAATATGCTCTCACTGGTTGTGTATCACATTCTCTTGATTTTTCTCCTTTTTCACCTCTTCTTCTTTTTCCTTCCTCACTTCGTCACCTCACCCTATCGCATTTTTTGGTACACGACCTTCTCCTCTTATCCCACCCCACTCTGGTTTTTCTTGTCCCTTCCCCTGCTCTCCATTATACCCTACTAGCTGGCTGACATCCAAAAGCTAATAAGCTGTATTATATGTGAAATTATTTGCATATGTATCCTGTTTCAAGCACACTATTTATCTGTGTGCTTGACAGGTTGCCTGGCAATTTTGTCTCCGCCCTCCTCTGCCCGTATTAGCCTGGCGGGGGATTACTGAGGCTGGTATGGTGACCAGTTCTGTGTACAGCGAGCGCTTGTTTAGCAGCTCCGTACACAACAGGAATTCTGCATGTCCCCATTGGCCAATCACCAGTGGCGTCAATTATGACGCGTACACGCATCTACGCCACTATGGCCATGCATTCCACCAGCCCTCGTAGAGACGGAACAGGGTGTTTACGGACTTCCGGAAGGGGCGGGTCCTTAGCGGCAGTATGGAAGCGCGTCATCACGCGCCCCCTTATACACTGCGCTATGCTTTCTGCACTTGTTGCACATCTTTGCCTTAGAAGAAGTTTGGCGTTTGCCTCATGAAACGGTCATCAAGCCGTGCACCCTATTGGCACCCACACCTGCTGCCTCTCTCCCACACCCGGACACCATCTAACCAACATGGTATGACACATTGAATTTACGCTTGTTGCTATTGCCATATCTTGTAATTTTTTCATCACTTGAAGATCATGTTTTGTTGCCTAATATTAAACCATAGTGCCAGACCATTTTCTCTTTTTTCTTTTTTTGCAATTCCAAGGACTTTCACACTGTATGGGTCTTGAGCACATGGTTTGTCCAGGTGTCCTGTTTCTGCAGTACCAGCCACAACAGCTCTGCCCGAGTGCCCGCTAGCTCTCGCACAAATTTGTACTGCTTTGTTCTTTGTAGCGTTGAGCACCGGACATACCCAATTCCGATGAGGACAGCCCTCTAGAGGACTTGGATATTGCTAATCAGATGGTTTCAGTACATGGTGACCACGTAACAGCAGGGAGGTCTGACCTCTCCAACTTTTTTACGAATACCGGTGGGTCTAGCAGCTCGAATAGCTCGGTGGGTGCCAAGGTGCTAGAGCAAAATCTGAGGAGACTATGTGAGAGAGAAGTGGGTGTCTTTTGGACAGACAAGGGAGAGCAGCTGGTGGCTAGGGGCTTCAGGAGATACCAGGAGCCATCTGAATACAAGCAGGATCCTAAATTCGTTGAAATCTGGAAACAAGAGTTTTTGGAGCATTCGGCTCGGTTACAAGAGATAGTGCTGAATAGAAGCAAGATAGAATTGGACCTACTCACAAGTGCAATTTCTGAAAATAAAGCTGAATTTAAAAAGCTAGTAACTGAAGAACAATTCAAAAACACAATTGATAAAATCGATAAAAAACTAGCACCAGTCCAAGATAATATTAAAGCACGAAAATTGCACAAATTCCTCCGTGACAAAGAGGACTATAAATTTGGGAGAATCTTCTCGTGGGCACAAAGTTTTGGCCCTAATCCAAGAACGAATCCAATTATTCCCAAGAAACCCAGAGTATACTGGACTACTGATTCTGAATCTAGTGGCGAGGATACATCAAAACCACGCCCAAAACACCCCCTGAAAAAGAAACCCCCCACTAATCCAGCTGGTGCCCCTTTAGGCAGCGCATCAGGAGGGGGAGAGGAAGAAAGAGACAAAAGAGTCACTTGGGAGGACAAACCGAAAGGGAGGGGCAAAAAGAGGAAAACCATCCACTAGCAGAAATGCCTTCTAATATTAAAACAAATTGAGTGAATTTAACCACAGTGGAGTTACCAAATGGAGTCGAGAGCCTCCTCAACAAAGGCCTAAACTTCTCACTAGTCCAACAGTTCAATTACTCTCAATTCAGAATTGATCTTTATAAAGGAGTCAGGAAATTGAATATCCAACACCATTTTGGAAAAATGGAAAAAGAAGAGACTGTGCTCTTCATAGATCCTGGCAATCCTGACTTGACTTCTGTGGGCACACTGGGCTTCAGTCCCACCGGTTCTTGGAATGAGAAAAAACTTGGAGAAGTTACAGCCCTGAACGAACTCTTGGCAGAATCAGCGCTGGTTGATGTACCAGCGACTGAGGACACCAGATTCAGGCCATGTCGATCCACTATGCCATTTCCAACACAAACAGGCTCCTGTATTGATCTTTTTGAAAAACAAGTGGACAGTGAAATTAAAGACCTTTTATATCCTGAAACAACTCCTAATCTACCCCCAACAGAAATTAGAGCATTGCGGTGGTTGAGGAATCGTCCTGACCTCACCATTCGCAAAGCTGATAAAGGGGGATCAGTTGTAATTCTTTCAACTGAAAAATATAAGATGGAGGCTGAGAGACAATTGTCGGACACTTCTACTTATAGATTATTGCGGGGGGATCCCACTGTTGGCTATCAGTCTGCTTTAAGGTCACTGCTTAGAAGAGGAGTAGAAAAAGGCTTTCTGACCCCAACCTTAGCAAACAATCTCTTTCCTCTGAACCCGGTTAAACCCCTGTGGTATTGTCTTCCAAAAATCCACAAATCCCTGACCGGCCCACCAGGCCGACCGATTGTGTCTGGCCTGGGGTCGGTCACGGAACAACTCTCCAGATATCTGGACCTCATCCTCCGGCCTTTGCTGTCTTGCATTCCTTCACATCTTGGTGACACCATTGATGTCTTGGAAGGCCTTGGGTCCTCATCGTGGTGCACGGGAGATCTGCTGGTAACCATTGATGTTACAAGTCTTTACAGCAGGATCCCACATGCCGATGACATCAGTGCCGTAAGAATGTTTCTAGATAGAAATACGAAAAAAGACATTTCATACAATGCTTTTGTATGTGAGTGTTTAGAGTTCGTCCTCACTCACAACGCCTTTTTGTTTGGTGATAATTGGTACCAGCAGATCTCAATGGGGACCCCGGTTGCTTGTACCTACGCAAACTTGTTTTTGGGAGCATGGGAAGAAATCTATATCCATTCTTCTAATAATCCATTTAATTCGGCTTTGAGGATGTGGTCCAGATATGTGGATGATGTCTTGGCCTTTTGGTCAAGGGATGTCCAACATCTGCAGCGGTTTCTGGAACATTTGAACCATAATGATATCAATATGCTCCTCACTATGGAGTGGTCTACAGAAAGTGTTTGCTTTCTCGACTTGGAGCTGGCCGTTACACATGAAGGGATTATAACCAAGGGCTACCGTAAACCTACTGCCTCTAACACTATCCTACACAACAGGAGTTATCATCCACGACATGTAACAGAATCTCTCCCACACGGCCAATTTCTGCGCTTGCGCAGAAACAATACCAAGCTTCAAGATTTCCTCCATCAAGCTGAGGAGCTTAAACAAAGGTTCCTTGGTCGGGGCTAGGAAGAACATAGCTTGGAGGCGGCCTTCAAAAGGGTGTTAGACAAGAATAGGTCTGATTTGATTAAGAGAAGAAATCGGCACAGGTCCTCTAACAGCTCAGGAGTTTTTTCATTTGATTTCTCTCCTATGGCGAGCCAAATCAAATGGTCTTTTAGCAAAAACTGGTCTCTTTTACTTGAAGATCCCATATTAAAAAATACCTTACCCCCTCAACCTTTGATTGCTTTCAAGAGAGCACCAACCATTGGTGACCTTTTGGTGCACAGCGATTTTCACGAACATCCACAGCGCACATGGCTTAGTGATTTTGCATCCACGGGCAACCACAAATGCGGTTTTTGTAAAGCGTGCCACTTAATGAAGACTAGTAAGACCTATACTTTAGGCCCAGTCCAATGCAGTGTCCCTTTTTTGCTACCTGCAGAACTAAATATGTGATCTATGCATTGTGGTGCCCGTGCCAACGCTTCCACATTGGCAAAACCACTAGGATGGTTAAAGAGCGTGTCTTAGAACACCACCGTTTGCTCCCAAAGAATAAAGGCTGTCCCAGAATTCCCGAACACATGTCAAGTTTTCATAAAAATAATCCAAATCTTCTCTCTTTTGCTTGCATGGACTTGTGCAACCCCCCCTTCCCCCCCGTAGAGGTGGAGATAAGAAAAAGCTCTTACTTAGAAAAGAAGCGCATTGGATTTTACGTACTGATGCCATGGGCCCTCTGGGTCTGAATGACTATGTTGATCTTGCTTGCTTTCTTGATCCTTGATTATCCATTGTCTCCTGGTGCTCCTGTTCTTGCCCCTGTGCCACCCTCTGTTGCCCATCCATCCCCACCATGGCAATTTTTTTTTATCTCAAACTTTTTATATTTTCTCCTACTTCTTCCCTTTTTACAATGTTCATAATAAATGTTTAAATTATTAGAAGTTTTTGTCTTTGCCTACATTCAATTCTAGGAGATATGCCATGCTGGGTGTTGGTATGTGCCTTCCCTTCTTTGGGACCGCCTTTCAGCTCCCACTGAATATGCTCTCACTGGTTGTGTATCACATTCTCTTGATTTTTCTTCTTTTTCACCTCTTCTTCTTTTTTCTTCCTCACTTCGTCACCTCACCCTATCGCATTTTTTGGTACACGACCTTCTCCTCTTATCCCACCCCACTCTGGTTTTTCTTGTCCCTTCCTCTGCTCTCCATTATACCCTACTAGCTGGCTGACATCCAAAAGCTAATAAGCTTTATTATATGTGAAATTATTTGCATATGTATCCTGTTTCAAGCACACTATTTCTCTGTGTGCTTGACAGGTTGCCTGGCAATTTTGTCTTCGCCCTCCTCTGCCCGTATTGGCCGGGCGGGGGATTACTTAGGCTGCTATGGTGACCAGTTCTGTGTACAGCGAGCGCTTGTTTAGCAGCTCCGTACACAACAGGAATTCCGCATGTCCCCATTGGCCAATCACCAGTGGTGTCGTTTATGACGCGTACACGCAGCTACGCCACTATGGCCATGCGTTCCATCAGCCCTCGTAGAGACGGAACAGGGTGTTTACGGACTTCCGGAAGGGGCAGGTCCTTAGCGGCAGTACGGAAGCGCGCCATCACGCGCCCCCTTATACACCGCGCTATGCTTTCTGCACTTGTTGCACATCTTTGCCTCAGAAGAAGTTTGGTGTTTGCCTCACGAAACAGTCGTCAGGCCTTGCACCCTATTGGCACCCACACCTGCTGCCTCCCTCCCACACCCGGACACCATCTAACCAACATGGTATGACACATTGAATTTACGCTTGTTGCTATTGTCTTGTCATGTTTTCATCACTTGAAGATCATGTTGGGTTTTTTTGCCTAATATTAAACCATAGTGCCAGACCATTTTCTCTTTTTTCTTTTTTTGCAATTCCAAGATATATAAAAGCACAGATACAGTGTGTTTTCTCACTCGCAGGATCCATATTCCACATATGGTCTTGTAATCCCGCCCCCAATGTAAAATTGGGCCGGGGTGATTTCTCCAAATCATATGTGTAAAGGATGCTGGGGGATTGATGTCATAACTCCACCTCCCATGTCCAAGTGATCTAATCCAAGCAGGCAAACAGACATCTGAAATAAGAATTATAGCAAACAAGCATGGTAAAACAGGCTGAAGCTGTTCTGCTGTGTTTCCACTGTCCTACACAGTGTGAAAAGAGAAGTAATTCAATCCAGGCAGGCAGAGAGCAGGGGGGGGGGGGGGGTAGCAGGGAAAGGAAGCAGTCTGGAATGGAGGCCCCAAGGCTTCAGCAATAAAGAAGTGCTGCTACAGATATAAATTTGAGTCTGTTTTATCCACTATGATGTACCAGATGTAAACTTTATATGTTCATCTAACTGCACACAGTCCACAGACTACGTATATGTATTGCCATTCAGACCATTTTTTGGCTGTAACTGCTCTTTAAATTAATATTTTTTTTTAAATGTTAAAATAAAGAAGAACTGATCATTATAGAAATTACCACTGAGGTCAAACAACGTCTTTTGCTTCTGAATTTTTTTGGTATCAGTGACTAGTGGCTAGGGGCGTAATCCAAAGGCTTCCTCATTCCTCTCGCCTTCACCTATCCAGGCCTGAGACCTGGGAACCTCAAAGCACACGGCCATGCTTCTGTCCATGAGCGTGGCTGCACTGCGCAGGTGCAAAGCACCCCATGCCTGCAAAGTAGCACAGAGCTGCTCAGGTTCAGCAGACATAGCTGAGCTTGAGCAGCTCCTAGCTACTGCACTGGCATGCGTCCAGCATTTGCACATTGGGGCCACACTCATTCACATACCGGAGCTTGACTGTGAACGTCTAGGGTGTCTTGTCTCGGCGTCCAACGATGGCCTGGAGGAAGTTGTGGAAAGCCTCTGGAGGATTCAGCGGCTCTTTCTATTGAGGTAAACCTACAGGTTGGCTTGAAACAATTCGTCTTGCTTTGTGTTTTTTACCCAGCTATTATTATTTGTGCACCTTTTCCTGGTTGTCATGTTGTATTTTTTATTTCTGTATTTTTTTATTAACCTTTTGTGGACCGACATAGGTTGAATCTACGTCCAGCAGGTGGTGCTGCCGCCCTGACTGGATGTTGATTCAACGTCCACGCTAAAGAACCATCCTGACATGATCGTGCGCACCGGAGAGGGGAGATTAAGCTGTCATATGTCAGCTGACATCTCCCCTCAGTGATCAGCAGCCATCGCGTATGGCTGCTGATCACATGATCACTATGATCACCGGCGGATCATAGTGATCACTTATAGAGCTGCGGTGGTAGGGGGAAGAGGATCCACTCACCTTCCTGCCGTTCCCCCGACGATCAGTGCTCCCCCTCCGCTCTGGCCGCCACCCCTGCTGGATTGATGCTAAGTGCCGGGTCCCGGCTTGATGACGTCATCAAGCTGCGACCCAGGACTTAGCATCAGTATGAGCCGGCGAGAGTGGAGGGGGTCCACAGCAGCTCATCACTGGAGCTAGGAGGTGAGTAAAGGCTGCCATCAATACGGGGTACACCTGGCCACACAGGGGGGACCAAAGCTAAGTGCCCACAGTAGGGATCCGGTTGCCTGACCCCCCCAAATGCGCCCCCGCATGTAAAATACCTGGTCCTTAAGGGGGGGTTAGGTCACTGGTCCCGAAAGTGTTAAGGCTACCCAGGTAAATAATCAATAATGTGCTGAATATTTATTGTTTACTCGGGTACTGCCATGTACCGCTAGATATTGAGGCCAGATTTCAGCAGAGTCTTTATCAGAATGCTGCCACCCAGGTGCATAACTAGAGGGGAGCAGTCCCAGCAACAGCAGGGGTCCCAGAGCTGTAAGGGGCAGGGCCGGTTTAAGCAACACAGGGCAAAATAAACCTGGGGCGCCCCCCAACAGATACCCCGGAACAAAAATCGGCATTAAGGGACCTTTTTTGCAGCTGGTATAGTCAGGGTGTGAAGCCCCAATCGGTCGGAGCTCCACATTCTGACTACCCCATCCTGCATGGGGGACAAGGGGTTAAAAAGTTTCAGGAGGGGGGACCCCACATAATTTTTTTAAAAAAATTACCACACTCTAAACATAAAAAAAAAAGTTGGGAAAATAGGAAAACTTGCCAGGGATCTTCATACAGCCATATTGCGGCTGTATAGCGATCCCTGGCCAAAGCGCTGCGGCTGCGTATGGACCCACTGGAAACCCCGTCAGGAAATGTATTGCTCTTTCTTTTGATGCCTGTAAAATTACACTACCGTTAGGTTTGCTACTAAAAGTGACATTTACCGCATTTAAAAGCATACTTTTTTACTTTGAAACTTTAAAATCTATTTTCTCAAAAACTATACAGTCTTTTTGAAAAATTGTTTTTTCCTCTCATTCCCAATGATCTTCTTAACATGTCCTGCAAATTTAGAGTTTCTAGCATTTAAGGTAGATTTGCTATTAACCGTTAAAGTCGGCGGGTTTTTACATGTGTATTTTTTTTCCTTTGGAACTTTAAAAATCGATTTTCTCAAACACTATAAGGTATTTTTGAAAAAATGTTTTCCTCTTGTAGCCATTGGGGGCCCCTACAAGCTCTGGGGCCCTGTGGCAATTGCCCCCTTTGCCTCTATGGTAGCGCTGGCCCTGGTAAGGGGGCACCAACTTCTACATTACTCCTTTCAATAAAGGGGTCCATCCTTCAGATCAGGTGTTTTTGTGGCCACACTTGTTATGGGTGTGAAGATTATTATGTTTTACTTGTTTTATGACTCCCAGGATATGAGGGTCACCAAGGGTAGGCAAATGAAAGGGTGTGAACATTGGAGGAGGGGGCATAAAAGCTTTGCTGGGTGGACCTATGATTTGTAGTTGTGCCACTGCTGCCACCACTAGCTCTGCAGTGCTAATGAGTTACAAAAGCTATGCTAATGTTGATAGAGTGCTGCCCCTGCCACCTCCCACACCTGCCCATATCAGTCTGACAAAGCTTCCTGCGTCAGTTGTTTATTGAGGTATGGATCAAAACACAATCAGGATGGGCTCATTGGATGTTTTGGTTTGGTTTGATACTTTTATCACACACACACACACACACACACACACACGCACGCACGCACGCACGCACGCACGCACGCACACAGCTGGTTCTAGAGTTTTTGCTGCCTGAGGCAAACTTGAGAGGATACACCCCCACCCCACGATTTAGAAATGATCGCCCAGCACCCGACAATTTACTCTGCTTCATTTAACCATTTCACCACCACTGGATCATGTATTTACGCCCCCCTGCACCCGGCTTCACAACCAGAGGCGTAAATACACATACCCGCGTTGTTTACCTCGCTGTTTAGAATCGCCGCACTGCCACCGCTCACTTCCGGCGCAGTTCCACCGCTAAGTTGATCAGGGACTGGAAACAGCTTGTTCCCGTCCCAATCGCTTTCCCCGCGATGAATGAAAAGCTGGCATCACGCTGACGCCGGCATTTCATTCACGTAAACAGAAACACTAACTACTTACGAGTACTGTTTACGTACTCTGAAGTTAAGTGCAGTGCTATCTTGTGGCCAAAAAGTAAAACGCACTCAAACATACACACACATACACCCACATACACTTTATATATAGTTATACATACATTTTATTACATTTTAACTCATTACATTCCTACCCTATAGTTATTGATCTAAGTCTCCGTATGACAGTCCAACACCGTCAAAGACACGGCTCCGCCTTCACAAAGCCCCTACTGTCTCATCCTCCCATCACATTCGTATTGAGTAGTAATGCTACGCATTTATAAGTAAGCTGCAAGGGCATCTTGTGGCCTAATAGTAAAATTACATCTGGAAAAAAAAATTCCAGATAATGCCATGTTTTTACTTTTAAAATTAGCCCCTTACCTTCCACACCCCCCCCCCCCCCGCCCCCCCCCCCCCCCCCCCCCCCGTTAGGTACACAACATTTTTTTGTAAGAACAAATAAATAAATACAAAATATACAATAAAAAAATTACATAAATAGTTACCTTAGGGACTGAACTTTTTTAATATGTATGCAGTAAAGTATATTACTGTTATTTTTTAAATTATGGGCTTGTAATAAGTGATGGATGCAAAAAAAAATGCACCTTTATTTCCAAATAAAATATTGGCGACATACATTGTGATAGGGAGAAAATTTAAATGGTGTAATAATCGGGACAAATGGGAAAATAAAATAGATGGGTTTTAATTATGGTAGCATGTATAATTTAAAAAATATAATGGACGAAAACCAAAAAATAATGATTTTTTTTTATTTTTTTCCTTAATCTTCCTGTTATAATGGATTTAGAATAAAATAATTCTTAGTAAAATGTACCACCCAAAGAAAGCCTAAATGGTGGTGGAAAAAACAAGATTGTGATAAGTAGTGATAAAGTTATTGGCGAATGAATGGGAGGTGAAAGTTGCTCGGATGCATAAGATGAAACGACACTGAAGGCTGAAGTGGTTAAATTCACTGAAATCAAAAAGTGGATAGTACAATACATATGTTATGTAAGTAGAACCAATATTTATCAATTTTTTTTCCTGCGATAGTATGGCTGTTCCTGCTGCTTTAACCCAGCCAAAATCTGATTAGGTAAGCATCATATCCAGTAGCTGACATGCTAATGAGTTGCTAAGTAGCAATCACAATATACAACTATATGTCATGACTCTTGTCGTCATGTATATCCCTCCTGGACTGAGTTTACTGTAGATGCTCCGCCTTACACTCCCATAGTCACATTCCTGAAATACTTCCATCTCTCAATGTTCCCTTATGAATCCCTCCCAATGCCTGAGTCACACTCCTGGCTCCTTCTCTCTCCAACCAACCAATTCTTACTCATATCTCTCTCCCTCTCTCTCATGCATCCTATTCCTCTCATGAGAAGAACATGCCGGAACGTAGTGTGAACCACTTGAATGAAGCACCATTATGCTGTAAAAAATGCTTTGTTACTTATTCCCAATTCTGCACCTGCTTATGTACGTCACTCTCGTCACTGTAGATCTACGAATGGCGAGGTGTGACCACACGTGCCCATGCATGTGTCCCAAATACGTTCTGCAGAGGGTTAAACCATGTCACGTATTTTTGATTGTCATATGTATATGTGACATTTAGCTGGGAAGCAGGATTAAAGCAAAAATAACACAACCTCACCCTATTGGCATACAGAAATTCAAAGCAGAGTTTCAGGAGAAAGAATAGTTTTGGATGTTGTAGATAAGACAAGACACAGAACATTTATATTGCACTATTCTCCTGATGGTCTCAAAGCACCCGAGCTGCAGCCACTAGGACAGGTTCTGTAGACAGTAGCTGTGTTAGGGAAACGTACCCAAGGTCTCCTCACTGAATCGGTGCTGGCTTACTGAACAGGAGGACGAGAAATTCAAACCCAGGTCTCCTGTGTCAGCGACAGAACCCTTAACTACAGTAAAACTCAGTTATCCAGCACCAACAGGGATTGGCTGATGCCGGATAAGTGTAGTTTCTAATTGCTTAAGAGTCAATGTTAAAAATATGGAAAGGGGGGGGGGGGTACTTGCGCAAAATTAGGACACCCCCCCCCTTCCTAATTTTGTTAGAATGGAACTACCAGGTTAGCTGCTCCCCGCCCGTATTCCTGAGTTTCCAGTTTGCATGGTAAGTAATAGTTATGCATTTGTTTTTCATCTGATTTGAATGCAAATTGTGCAGATAGCTTATTAGAGGTGCTGCACATGTGAGCTGTTGGTCATTTCAGATGCAGCTTGTTGTAGTATGCTGGCCCTCTCCTCAATGTTAAAAATATGCCTAGCTAAAAAACAGCACCATACCCCACACTGTATACTTAGCATAAACTCTGTATTAATGTTGAAATACAAGATTAAAGACAAATTAGGACAAATGACAGACTTATAGAGAAACTCCAGTGAAAATAATGTAATAAAAAAAGTTTAAATGGGAAAATGTAAACTGCAGCCATTCTTAGGGCCTGATTCACAAAGTGGTGCTAACAGTTAGCACGCTGGTGAAAAGTCCTTTATCACGCCTAAGCTCAGTTTAGGCATGATAAGTTTAGGTGTGATAAGTTTAGGCATGATGAGTTTAGGTGTGATAAGTTTAGGCGTGATAAGTTTAAGCACCAACTGGGTTAGCACCGCAGTGCACAGCTGATCAAATGTTTTGCGCTAGCAAAGTCTGGTGCACTTCGCATAGAGTTTAATGGCGCTGCTTTGCGTGCGGGACTTTGCGCGCAATCTAAACTTATCTAAACTTAGCATGCCTAAACTTATCATGCCTAAACTTATCACGCCTAAACTTATCACGCCTAAACTTATCATGCCTAAACTGGCTTTTCACCAGCGTGTTGCAATGGTTATCACGCCTAAAGGGCTCGATTCACAAAGCGGTGCAAAGTGTTTGCACGCTGGTGAAAAGGCCCTTATCACGCCTAAACTCACTTTAGGCATGATAAGAAGAAACTCGCGCGAAGTTACCGCGCGTACGCGCGTACGCGCGTACGCGCGCGCGCTGCACCCGGCGCTTCGCGCGAAGCTCCCATTAAGTCCTATGGGACTTTGCGCGCGCTCTCACGCGTACGCGCGGTAACTTCACGCGAAGAGCAGGAAAAAGCGGTGATAACTCAGTGGTGAAAAGGTTATCACGCCTAAAGTCTTTTAGGCGTGATAACTGAGTTATCACCGCTTTGTGAATCGAGCCCAAAGTCTCTAACTGGGTTAGCACCACTTTGTGAATCGAGCCCAAAGTCTCTAACTGGGTTAGCACCACTTTGTGAATCGAGCCCAAAGTCTCTAACTGGGTTAGTACCGCTTTGTGAATCGAGCCCTTACACTGTTAATGGCAGGGTTTTCAAACTTGGCACACTTGGTCACTGGGTAACTAGGATTAATATTCAGGAAAGTGGGTGGAGGCTAAAACAGCCTATTGATTAATATTTAAACTGTTGCCATTCTTAGAGTGTTACTGGCAGAGGCCTCAAACCTGCTACAGTCGGTCATTGGGTGACTAGGGTTCAAATTCACTAAAGGGGTGGGGCCACAATCAGCCAATCAGATTTCTTTGCTTGATAAACTGCTTTGATTCTCACATTATTGATGCCAAGGACCCCAAAACTCACAAACTTTGTCATTGAGTGACTGTGTGTCAAGGTTACAAAAAGTGGGTGGAGCCAAAAAACAAATTTTTCACGGGGAAAATGTAAACAGCAGCCGTTCTAACACTGTTAATGGCATTGTTCTCAAACTTGACACAGTTGGGATTGATATTCAGGGAAGTGGGTAGAGCTTACAGCAGCCAATCAAAATTCACTTGTTGATCTTCAAGGAGAATTTTTTAATTGCTGCCATTCTTACACTGTTAATGACAGCAGAGTCCTTAAAGAGGAACTCCTGTGAAAATAGTGTAATAAAAAGTGCTCAATTTTCACAACAATTATGTATAAATAATTTAGTCAGTGTTTGCCCATTGTAAAAGCTTTCCTCTCCCTGATTTACATTCTCCACATGGTGCCATTTTTACTGCTGGCAGGTGATGTCACTGGAAGGAGCATTTTTGTCAGTTGGAAACAGCTGTTATTTCCCACAATGCAGCAAGGCACCCACAGTGTGATGTCAGACTCAAGACCTCAGTGCTGTGAGGCGCTGACATCACACAGTGGGAGGGGTTTCGCCACAAAATTAGCCATACAAAGCCCCCTGATAATGCGTTTGAGAAAAGGAATAGATTTCTCATGGGAAAGGGGGTATCAGCTACTGATTGGGAAGAAGTTTAATTCTTGGTTACGGTTTCTCTTTAAACCTGGTACAGTCGGTCAATGGGTGACTTGGGTTCAAATTCAGAAAAGGAGGTGGAGCCACAAACAGCCAATCATTTGTGTTTCATTTCAATGGGAGAATTTACATTAATAATGGTAAGGATCCAAAGATCATAAACTTGGTCATTGAATGACTGTGTGCAATGCCGGGTCATCATCTAGTTAATGTATAAAGAAGTGTAAAATAATTGTTTTCATGGCTGCTTGAGAGTTTTGGTTAACTGAGTTCTGGATAAAAGGGGTGTTACTGTAATATTTATCTCTGCCTTCTCCTATAAAATCAGATGCATAGTTGAAGTTACTTGTGAATAACTTCTTCTCTTTTCATCCAGCTAGGCATATCAGTAGAGGTGTTGATTCCGCAGGACAGAAGGATCTAAAAACTTTGAATTTTTGGGTTTGCAAATCCCAGAACTTGGGATCTCTTGATACAGGGTCTGCCACTCACATAACAGACCACACCACATGCTGTTTGGCCAATCTCACACCACGTTCCCTCGCCACCATAATCAACCACTATCTCTTCTCACCACTTTCTCACCATCCTATAGCTGGAGCCCTTGACTGACTTTAACATTGCCTCCCCATTTTTTTTTTTTTTATCTCTAGAATGTCCATCACTTTTCCTCACCACTCCCAGAGCAAGCTTTCTCCAATTTCATTTCAACAAAATAGAGGTAATCACTGTAGATGCACATGACCAGCTCTAGGCTCAATGGAGCTGTGGGTAAAAATGACATGGGACCCCCCCCCCAACACCTCCCTTATCCCCCATAAACTGGCACCTCTTCTCAACGACCCAGCACATGTGGGTCCCGAAACTTGCCACTAGGTCACTGAGAAGATTGTGGACAATGGGGATGATGATGACAGATACTGGTGGAGAAGCAGGACAAGACAGGGGAGTCAGTCCACCTGCCTTGGGGGTAGACTTGGGGAGGGGGGGGGAGGGAGTCAGACTGCTTGCGGGCCTTGGGAAATTATCCAGTTTACCTCTATGAAAGCACCAGTCCTGTAGATGAATTCTAGTACTGCTCATTCTCCACATGAACTCCTTATCGTCAGTGAACAAAGCTGTTTCAACTTTAATTAAAGTGGCTATGATTAGAAAATACTACACTAATACAGAGAATAATATGCTGTAAGAACAGAAATATTGACTCTCTAGTTGTCTTGGGATTTAGTAAACACGGTCTGCAAATATTGAACCTGGATAAGTGACTCATCAGATTCATTATCGCTACCTGTGAATAATTGTTCAGCAACTAGAAACAAGGCGAGGTCGCCTGCAACTATTTATTACATGTCACAACAGCACAGAGGGATCAAACGGCTACTGTAGGCTAAATACACCGTAGTGGTTTCTGAGGTTATGTTCAAAAATTGTCATACATTTCCAGTGTGTATAATGTTAAAGGCATGCATAATAAGATCTTGTATAGATAGGGAAACAAAAATAATGTGACCCATGTTACCTAATGTAACAGGTCTCACAGATCAGTAGCAAAGATATTTCTAATACACCACAGCCCGATTCCTAATTGATTTCAGCATGAAATCTCTCTGGAGTCGGCCTTGTGACGTCACATCCACCAGCTCGCCACCACCTGCACTGCCCAGTATACTTTACCCCACATGGTTGCCGGCCGCGATACATAGGTGTGTGTGTAATGGGGGGCACATTAAGGTGAAACGCTCTGGGGGTTCCGTTGCACTCATCGCTCATCCTGATATTGCATGCCATCACCGCCACGCATCCTATATGTCGCCGCATGTCTGATTGATAGATGTGACCAATTTTGGGTCTTAATTTTCACATTGTTGATCAGGCTGCACTGATTTTAATCCGATCTGATTATAATAATCAAATCAGATGGTCGACCGGCCACCAAGGTGCCTGATGTATGGCCATCTTAAAGGAGTTATCAACCTAAAATAATAAAATAAGCGCTACTTACCCAGGGCTTCCTCCAGCCCCAAGCTCCCAGCATGTCCCTTGCCGCAGCTCTGCCCGTAGCTGTTCACCGCAGCTCCGTCCCGGTCCCCGGCGATGAAGTCAGGCTGACCTAGGGTGACCATATTTTGATTTCCAAAAAAGAGGACGATCACAACAGCATGTGGGCGTGGTCATGGGTGGGACCAAATATACAATACCTTAGCAGTGTGCTGTCCAACTTCGCAGGCATGGAGGGACGTTTTTTTTTTTCTCCAGACCACATGGTGGTGGAGGGCCGGCCGACCACAAAATGCAATCAGATTTGCAGAAGATTTCCCCACATAATGCAATAAAATCACACAGGCAGGTGACAAATGACAATCATGGTGAGAACTCCAGAGAAGACTGTAAAAACCATGCTAGTTAAGCACAATGGGCCTGATTTACAAAGCGGTGCTAACAGTTAGCACCCTGGTGAAAAGCCCTTTATCATGCCTAAACTCAGTTTAGGCATGATAAGTTTAGGTGTGATAAGTTTAGGTGTGATAAGTTTAGGCATGATAAGTTTAGGTGTGATAAGTTTAGGCATGCTAAGTTTAAGCGCCAACTGCGTTAGCACCGCAGTGCACAGCTGATCAAAAGTTTTAGGGCCTGATTCACAAAGCGGTGCTAACAGTTAACACCCTGGTGAAAAGCCCTTTATCATGCCTAAACTCAGTTTAGGCATGATAAGTTTAGGTGTGATAAGTTTAGGTGTGATAAGTTTAGGCATGATAAGTTTAGGTGTGATAAGTTTAGGCATGATAAGTTTAAGCGCCAACTGCGTTAGCACCGCAGTGCACAGCTGATCAAAAGTTTTACGCTAGCAAAGTCTGGTGCACTTCGTATAAAGTTTAATGGTGCTGCTTTGCGTGCGGGACTTTGCAAGCGATCTAAACTTATCTAAACTTAGCATGCCTAAACTTATCACACCTAAACTTATCACACCTAAACTTATCACACCTAAACTGGCTTTTCACCAGTGTGGTGCAATGGTTATCATGCCTAAAGTCTTTTAGGCATGCTAACTGGGTTAGCACCGCTTTGTGAATCGAGCCCAATGATTTAGTATTCTGGCTGAACTGGATGGCTGTATGTCTTCTGTTCAACCTAAAAATGTAACTGCTGAGAAAAGACGTTAAACATGCTGTACTGAACGTTTTGCCATTCATTTGCCCATACTGAAAGCTAGATATCTCAGTGATTTAACTGAACACTTTGGGGTTAATTTAAGCTAACAAATGTGTTTGTGATGAAGTGCAGGAAAACAGGAGCCCCTGCCAGTCTCTCACACAAGTCAGAAAGCAGCCCTCCTGGAGTCTAGGGGCTGTCAAAAACTTTTCAATTTTTCTAACGCCTTATCCACACATGCAGTCATTATAACAATGGGGAGAGACCAGACAGATATTTGCCCAGGGACCCTCCAGGCAAGCTCTGCATCATGCTGTGTATATTTACAAGCTTTCCTGCCCTCTAATTGCACTTTTATCAGCTAGCCTAGTGTTTCACAGTGCCTTACAACAACAAACCTGAATACACCAGACCTGCCCTAAATCACTGAATGAAAGGCTGCCTGGGGGGAGATTGCCCCCCTCCCCCCCCGGCCAGAGCCGGATTAAGGCTAAATGGGGCCCTAAGCAAAGTAACTGATTTGGGCCCCCCCATCATGTCGTAATAGAATCAGAAGATGCAGCTGCACAGCAATATGTCGCACACACCGGGCAGCCGAGCTACTGGTTGCTATGGGCAACAGCACGCTTTCCTCTGTGGGTGCACAATGCAGGGAATAGCAGCGGCAAAATGCAGAGTGAGAGATAAATGGCTGGGACATTTGCACTCGGGCTGGGGCACCCCTGTGAAGAGGGTGCCAGATATCACAGCAGCAGCACTTTCCCCCTGCATCTCCAGCCTGGCAATAGCAGAAAGCTCTGGACACCGCCAAACCGGAAGCCGTTCCCCAGACAGAATTACATAACCACTCCCACCACCGAACAACCAATTTCCTCCAAAACTAGACAGCCACCATGCAGCCTCCATCCCAGTGAATACGATAGTCCAGCAGAGAAGGCAGCTGCAGTGGGGGAGAATGACAGCACCAGATAAATCACATTCACCTATTGCGATCCAAGCAATAGAGGTCCCGTCATCCGGAGCCCATCTGTCTCCTCTAGAGTGCTGCCTCTCTGTTACTACTACTATTACTACTTCCTACTTCATGTCTGATCTGAGAATCAGGAAGTTCAGAGCGAGCGGCTGCACTGTAGAAGAGACAGATGGGTTTCAGATGACGGGATCTCTATTGCTTGGATCATGGATAGGTGAGTGAGCGTTTGCCATCTGCTGCTATCATTCTTGCTGCAGCTGTGGTTCTCTGTGGGAAGGGAGGGTGGAGTGGGCAGCGGCAGAGCGCACAGTAGCAGGAGGGGGACCTAGGAGGAGAGCCTGGCTCTGAAGACTATCAGCAGCGCACGGCATCATTTGACAAGACAAGACAAATAACATTTATATCGCGCTTTTCTCCTGGTGGACTCAAAGCGCCAGAGCTGCAGCCACTAGGACGCGCCCTATAGGCAGTAGCAGTGTTAGAGAGACTTGCCTATGGTCTCCTACTGAATAGGTGCTGGCTTACTGAACAGGCAGAGCTGAGATTCGAACCCTGGTCTCCTGTGTCAGCGGCAGAGCCCTTAAAGGGACTCCAAGCACTGCCTGTGGATATGCCTTTAAGCATACCCACAACTAATTCATTACATCCTCACACCTACCAGCATGATGTTTGTAATTATATCCCCCTGGGTTCCTTATATTTCATTGCATTGTGCTGAATCGAGCTGCCAACTTTGGAGAAAAGTCGTCCTGTGGCCGTGATTTCGATCGTGAAAATATCAAAAACTAAAAGGCATAGAGCAGCTGTTTATATATCATTGGAAAGAGGAGAAAAAGAGCTTTAAAATGATATGCATCTTTCCATAGTTACTGCACTGCTCAGAGTCCCTTTAACCATTATACCATCCAGCCACCGCTGACTTTGGAGAAAAGTCGTCCTGTGGCCGCGATTTCGATCGCGAAAATATCGAAAACTAAAAGGCATAGAGCAGCTGTTTATATATCATTGGAAAGAGGAGAAAGAGAGCTTTAAAATGATATGAATCTTTCCATAGTTACTGCACTGCTCAGAGTCCCTTTAACCATTATACCATCCAGCCACTGCTGACTTTGGAGAAAAGTCGTCCTGTGGCCGCGATTTCAATCGCGAAAATATCGAAAACTAAAAGGCATAGAGCAGCCGTTTAGATATCATTGGAAAGAGGAGAAAGAGAGCTTTAAAATGATATGCATATTTCCATAGTTACTGCACTGCTCAGAGTCCCATTAACCATTATACCATCCAGCCACCTCTGACTTTGGAGAAAAGTCGTCCTGTGGCCGCGATTTCGATCGCGAAAATATCGAAAACTAAAAGGCATAGAGCAGCTGTTTATATATCATTTGAAAGAGGAGAAAGAGAGCTTTAAAATGATATGAATCTTTCCATAGCTACTGCACTGCTCAGAGTCCCTTTAACCATTATACCATCCAGCCACCGCTGACTTTGGAGAAAAGTCGTCCTGTGGCCGCGATTTCAATCGCGAAAATATCGAAAACTAAAAGGCATAGAGCAGCCGTTTAGATATCATTGGAAAGAGGAGAAAGAGAGCTTTAAAATGATATGCATCTTTCCATAGTTACTGCACTGCTCAGAGTCCCTTTAACCATTATACCATCCAGCCACCGCTGACAGGATGGCAAGGGCTGGTTTATGTGCTAATGGGGCCCCTTTGACTCTGAATGGGGCCCCAAGCGACTGCTTTTGTTGCCTGGTCGGTAATCCGGCCCTGCCCCCGGCCAGTCTCCACCTGACTCACACACTGAACAAAGAGGCTCTTCTGCAGCTCGTCTTGCTCTGTGTTGAGCTCTCTTCACCCGTACATTTCAAAACCCCGGGAGGACGGCCCAGACAGGTCGTAAAAAGTGGACCTGTCCGGGTAAAAGAGGACGCCTGGTCAGTCTAGGCTGACCTCCTGCTCCGCCGGCGCATGTCCCCGCTGTCACTGCTGCTTCTTCTCCGCTGGGTTCCGGCAGGAAGTTCAGTGAAGCTGGAGCCGAGCACGGAGAAGAAGACAGCGGAGATCGGGCGACTTGCGCCGGCCAGATCAGGTAATGTATGCATGGGGGGGGGGGGGGATTGGTTTCATGCTGAAATCGATTCACCATCTATTTGCAGTAAAGGCAGCCATACGATCCCTCTCTCATTAGATTTAATCTGACCCTGTTTAAACAGGAAGTAGTGTGAAGCACTTAGAGATCTGAGACCTCCACAGTGCATGGAGGTATGTGGCCTGCTTGCCGCAGCTGCCAGTGATAGATGCAGGAGGGGAGCACTGAGAGGAGAGCCCGAGGTGAGGGAGGAGGGGACTGTCCCCCCTCCCCACCGATGTGCAATGCTCTCCCCTCATGCTGCGACCCCTCCTGCCCCCAATACTTCCCTGAGCGGGCCCCCCGTGCGTGCAGGAGTGGCATCCCCTATTGTTGACCCTGATGGCTGACAAACCACATGACAACCAACTGATAAGGTAAGAAGTTGTTTGCCAGATCCAACCAGCGGATCAGTAATTTTGGAGTGGGGAAAAGACAGAGCCAAAATTATAAAAAAAAAAAAAAAAAAACCAGTGCAATTCAGCCGCCAGTTCATGGCGGCCTGGAGGGGGACACTCTGCATAATAAGAAAGTAGCTTAGGCTAAGCCTCATTGGAAGGGCAGGGCTAAATACCAATATACAGCAATATATAAATATAGGAAGTGCTTCTGATGCTAAAACCGGGAACATTACCTTAAAGTGTGTATGCTAATTGCTGAATAATTTACTGCATTTTACCCTCCTTAAAGAGTAACTGTAACCAAGGATTGAACTTCATCCTAATCAGTAGCTGATATCCCCTTTTCCATGAGAAATCTTTACCTTTTCTCGAACAGATCATCAGGGGGATCTGTATGGCTGAAATTGCAGTGAAACCCCTCCCACAGTGTGATGTCATGACCATGGTCCTGACTGCTGACAGTTTACTGTCTGTGGAATTTCATTGCATTTTGGGCAGTAACGTCTGTTTCCAACTGCCAAGCAAGCAGTATCTCCCTCTGTGCATAGAACTCTCAGTAAACGAACATTTTGTCCAGATCACCTGGCAGACCTAAAGATGTCACCACCAGTGATACATTTCAGAATGTAAATTAGAGAGAAGAAAGATTTTACAATGGGAAAACACTGACTAAATAATCTATAAATGAATATTGAAAAAAAAACAACAAAAAAAAAAACAAATAAATTGTATACATAGGGCCTGATTCACAAAGCGGTGCTAACAGTTAGCACCCTGGTGAAAAGCCCTTTATCATGCCTAAACTCAGTTTAGGCATGATAAGTTTAGGTGTGATAAGTTTAGGTGTGATAAGTTTAGGCATGATAAGTTTAGGTGTGATACGTTTAGGCATGATAAGTTTAAGCGCCAACTGCGTTAGCACCGCAGTGCACAGCTGATCAAAAGTTTTACGCTAGCAAAGACTGGTGCACTTCGTATAAAGTTTAATGGCGCTGCTTTGCGTGCGGGACTTTGCAAGCGATCTAAACTTATCTAAACTTAGCATGCCTAAACTTATCACACCTAAACTTATCATGCCTAAACTTATCACACCTAAACTGGCTTTTCACCAGAGTGGTGCAATGGTTATCATGCCTAAAGTCTCTAACTGGGTTAGCACCGCTTTGTGAATCGAGCCCATTGTGTTATTTTCACTACAAGTTTCTCTTCAAAGGATAACTGTAATGAGAGGGATATGGAGGCTGCCATATTGATTTCCTTTTAAACAATACCAGTTGCGTGGCAGTCCTGCTGATCATCTGCCTCTAATACTTTTAGCCATTAACCCTGAACAAGCACATGCAGATCAGGTGTATCTGACATTATTGTCAGATCTGACAAGATCAGCTGCATGCTTTTTTTCTGGTGTTATTGCTGCAGCCAAATAGATCAGCAGGGTTGCCAGGCAACTGGTATGGTTTAAAAGGAAATACAGTGGGATGCAAAAGTTTGGGCAACCTTGTTAATCATCATGATTTTCAGTTTAAATGTCAGTTAAATATATCATACTAGCCGACCCGCGGCGTAGCATACGCCGCATAAGAGGGTAGAGGGCAGGAAGGGGGTATTGGGCACAGCGGTGGGGAGGGGGGTTGGACCCCCCTCAACTGGGTCCCCCATGTGTGCTCTACCTCCAGCTTAAGCTCGGCAGGAACCCCCCCTCACCTGGGTCCCCCATGTGCACTCCCACTCCAGCTCAAGCTCAGCAGGAACCACCCCCCCTCACCTTGGTCCCCCATGTGCACTCCCCCTCCTGCTTAAGCACAGTGGAAGCCGCCACTATTAGTCAGAGGCAGCGGGCGGGGATGACTCACCTCTACTGTATTCCATCGTGCATTCCACTGTCGCCACTTCCTGCAATGCCGCACACTGTATTGGTGTAATTTGCCTTTTTAAAACAGAAGGAAATCTGCAATAATGCAGCTATAAGTGAATATTTGTGGTTACCCACAATGCACTGCTACTACATATGAAAATTACTCCTTTTCCCCCTTGGTAAGCCAAATAAGCATCCAGAGCTGCTGGTGTATAGCAAGCATATAGCTTTAAATTTTACACAGTCATATCAAACCCACATGTAGACAGCCTGTTTCAGACTTTTGGTCCTCATCAGTACATGGCAGGGATTGATACTGCTGTATGAGATAGGGCTTGGACCAGTACAACAGAATAAACAAGCAGCTCAGGGTGACCCAAACCACTCGTAATGTATAGGGGGATAAAAGGGACCAAAAAGACCTCCTACTAAAAAAAGCAAAGCTTGGTGTAATTTGCCTTCCTAAAACAGAAAGAAATATGCAATTATTCAGCTATAAGTGAACATTTGTAGGTACCCACAATGCACTGCTACAAAATATGCAAATAATTCCTTTTTCCCCTTAGTAAGCCAAGCAAGCATCCAGAACCACTAGTGTATAGCAAGCCTATAGCTTTAAATTTTACACAGCCATATCAAACCCACATGTGACAGCCTGTTTCAGACTTTTGTTTCTCATCAGTACATGGCAGAAATTAATACAGCTGTATGAGATAGGGCTTGGACCAGCACAACAGAGTAACCAAGCAGCTCAGGGTGACCCAAACCACTCGGAATGTATAGGTGGATAAAAGGGAGCAAAAAGACCTCCTACTAAAAAAATCAAAGCTTGGTGTAATTTGCCTTCTTAAAGGACTTCCGAGGCCAAAATCTGCCCCCAAAACGTAAAAAAAGTGAACTACCTGCATGACTTTGTAAGGCAAGGAGGACGCCGTCCGCGCCCTCCATGCCGTTCCGCCTGGTCCCCTCTGCTCAATAGCCCCCTGAAAAGCTGTGACCCCACGGTCTGGGTCGGTATCTGCAGCCTGCATTAAGATGGCCGCCGGAGCTGGCCACGGCTGCGCAGTCCGCATAGCCGCTACTGCGGCTGTGCAGCTCTAGGGCCAACCCCCGGTCCACGTAACAGGCAGCGTAGATCGGAGGGTTGGCCCTAGAGCTGCGCAGCCGCAGTAGCGGCTATGCGGACTGCGCAGCTGTGGCCAGCTCCGGCAGCCATCATTATGCAGGCTGCAGATACCGACCCGGACCGTGGGGTCGCAGTCTTTCGGGGGTCTATTGAGCAGAGGGGACCAGGCAGAACGGCACGGAGGGCGCGAACAGCGTTCTCCGTGCCTTACAAAGTCATGCAGGTAGTTAACTTTTTTTACGTTTTGGGGGCAGATTTTGGCCTCGGAAGTCCTTTAAAACAGAAGAAAATCTGCAATAATTCAGCTATAAGTGAACATTTGTGATTACCCACAATGCACCGCTACTAAATATGCAAATTATTTCTTTTCACCCTTAGTAAGCCAAGCAAGCTTATAGCTTTAAGTTTTACACAGTCACATCAAACCCACATGTGACAGCCTATTTCAGACCTTTGGTTCTCATCTGTACATAGTAGGGATTGATATGGCTGTATGATATTGGGCTTGGGCCAGTACAACAGAGTAACCAAGCAGCTCAGGGTGACCCAAAATTCTAAGAATGTATAGGGGGATAAAATAGACCAAAAATCCCTCCTACTAAAAAAAGCAAAGCTTGGTGTAATTTTCCTTCTTAAAACAGAAGCAAATCTGCAATAATTCCGCTATAAGTGAACATTTGTGGTTACCCACAATGCACTGCTCTGCTACTGAATATGCAAATTATCCCTCTTTGCCCTTGTTTGATATGACACTACGGGCTCGATTCACAAAGCGGTGCTAACCCAGTTAGCATGCCTAAAAGACTTTAGGCATGATAACCATTGCACCATGCTGGTGAAAAGCCAGTTTAGGCGTGATAAGTTTAGGTGTGATAAGTTTAGGTGTGATAAGTTTAGGCATGCTAAGTTTAGATAAGTTTAGATCGCTTGCAAAGTCCCGCACGCAAAGCAGCGCCATTAAACTTTATACAAAGTGCACCAGTCTTTGCTAGCGTAAAACTTTTGATCAGCTGTGCACTGCGGTGCTAACGCAGTTGGCGCTTAAACTTAGCATGCCTAAACTTATCACACCTAAACTTATCATGCCTAAACTTATCACACCTAAACTTATCACACCTAAACTTATCATGCCTAAAGTGAGTTTAGGTGTGATAAAGGGCTTTTCACCACGGTGCTAACTGTTAGCACCGCTTTGTGAATCAGGCCCTAGGTGTGATAACCATTGCACCACGCTGGTGAAAAGCCCCTTATAAGTTTAGGCGTGATAAGTTTAGATAAGTTTAGATTGCGAGCAAAGTCCTGCGTGCAAAGCAGCGTTATTTTACTCTATGGGACGTTTTGCATGCACCAGACTTTGCTAGCGCAAAACTTTTGATCAACTGTGCACTGCGGTGCTAACCCAGTTGGTGCTATAGTTATCACGCCTAAACTTATCACGCCTAAACTGAGTTTAGGTGTGATAAGGGGCTTTTCACCAGCGTGCTAACTGTTAGCACGTTTTTGTGAATCAAGCCCATACAGTGAGATTGAGAAGTGAAATGAAATTTATTGGATTTACAGAATTAGGCAGGTGCATACATTTTGGCACCACAAAAAAAGAGATGAAATCAATATTTAGTAGATCCTCCTTTTGCAGAAATTACAACCTCTAAACGCTTCCTGTAGGTTCCATTGAGAGTCTGGATTCTAGTTGAAGGTATTTTAGACCATTCCTCTTTATAAAACATCTCTAGTTCATTCAGGTTTGATGGCTTCCGAGCATGGACAGCTCTCTTTAATTCACACCACAGATTTTCAATTTTATTCAGGTCTGGGGGCTGAGATGGCCGTTCCAGAACGTTGTACTTGTTCCTCTGCATGAATGCCTTAGTGGCTTTTAAGCAGTGTTTATGGTCTTTGTCTTGTTGAAAGATCCATCCTCGGTGCAGCTTCAGATTTGTCACTGATTCATGGACATTGGTCTCCAGAATCTGCTGATACTGAGTAAAATCCATGCGTCCCTCAACTTTGACAAGATTCCCAGTCCCTGCACACAGCCCCACAGCATGATGGAACCACCACCATATTTTACTTTAGGTAGCAGGTGTTTTTCTTGGAATGCTGTGTTGTTTTTCCTCCATGCATAACATCCCTTTTTATGCCCAAATATCTCCATTTTAGTTTCATCAGTCCACAGCACCTTATTCCAAAATGAAGCTAGCTTGTCCAAATGTGCTTTAGCATACCTCAAGTGGCTCTGTTTGTGCTGTGGGTGGAGAAAGGGCTTCCTCTGCATCACTCTTGCATACAGCATCTCCTTGTGTAAAGTGCGCCGAATGGTTGAACAATCCACAACGACCACATCTACAGCAAGCAGTGGCGGCTCCAGGATTTTTTGGCGGGGAGTGCTATGCAGGTGCTGGACCAACTTCTGGGGTAGCTGGCAAAAAATGGGTGTGGTCATGACTGGATGAGGGTGGAGATAACTGTAATTTAAAGTGAACCCGAGGTGAGAGTGATATGGAGGCTGCCATATTTATTTCCTTTTAAACAATACTAATTGCCTGGCAGCCCTGCTGATCTATTTGGCTGCAGTAGTGAACTGAATTAAACCAGAAACAAGCATGCAGCTAATCTTGTCAGTTCTGACAATAGTGTTAGAAACCCCTGACCTTCTGCATGCTTGTTCAGGGTCTATGGTTGAAAGAATTAGAGGCAGAGGACCAGCACGGCAGCCAGGCAACTGGTATTACTTAAAAGGAGATGCATATGGCAGCCTCAATATTATTCTCACCTCGGGTTCCCTTCAAAAGTGCAACACAAAGACAGTTTTTGGTGACCCTTTCCCCAGAAAATGTACATAATTGATCAGGTTTTCTCAAGAAAAAATGCGTAGTGTGAGCCGATGTGTCCAGAAAATACGTTCAACCATGTGGCAGATTTGACCAGAAAATATGTTCAATCATGTCGGCAGATTTGACCAGAAAACACATTCAATCATGTCGGCAGATTTGACCAGAAAACACATTCAATCATGTGGCAGACTTGACCAGAAAACACTTCAATCATGTGGCAGACTTGACCAGAAAACATTTCAATCATGTGGCAGACTTGACCAGAAAACACTTCAATCATGTGGCAGACTTGACCAGAAAACACTTCAATCATGTGGCAGACTTGACCAGAAAACACTTCAATCATGTGGCAGACTTGCCCAGAAAACACTTCAATCATGTGGCAGACTTGACCAGAAAACACTTCAATCCTGTGGCAGACTTGACCAGAAAACACTTCAAGCATGTCGCAGACTTGCCCAGAAAACACTTCAATAATGTGGCAGACTTGACCAGAAAACACTTCAATCATGTGGTAGACTTGACCAGAAACACTTCAATCATGTGGCAGACTTGCCCAGAAAATACACTTGCTAATAAATAAAAGAAAAAAACATTTACTCACCTGCAGAAGGCCTCCGTACGGCACGCAGTTCCCATGATCCTCTGCCAGCCAGCAACTGAAACTCCTGCGCTGAGAGCAGGGCTATGGGAAAATGGCGCCTGAAGCCCTGCACTGCAGACTCAAAGTCTCCAGAGCAGGGCTTCGGACGCCATTTTACCGTAGCCCTGCTCTGCCGCTGCCAGAGCTGTGGGCTGCTGCTGCCGGTGAACTGACGCAGCGTCTATTAGACGCCGAAAGTCAGTTCATGCTGGGGGGTGCTTTAGGGGTGCTTGGACAATTTTAGAGGGTGCTTCGCACACCTCTGGTGCCCCCACTGGCAGCAAGATGATGTTGTAGGTCTTTGGTGCTGGGCTGTGGGTTGACTCTGACTGTTCTCACCATTCATTGCTTCTATCTATCAGAGATTTGTCTTGGTCTGCCACTTCGAGCCTTAACTTGAACTGAGCCTGTGGTCTTCCATTTCCTCAATATGTTCCTAACTGTGGAAACAGACAGTTGAAATCTCAGAAACAGCTTTCTGTATCCTTCCCCTAAACCATGATGGTGAACAATCTTTGTCTTCAGGTCATTTGAGAATTGTTTTGAGAACCCCATGTTGCTACTCTTCAGAGAAAATAAAAATAGGAGGAAAACTTACAACCGGCCCCCTCAAATACTCTTTCTCATAATTGGATTCATCTGTGTATGTGGGTCAGGGGTCACTGAGCTTACCAAGCCAATTTGAGTTCCAATAATTAGTTTTAAAGGTTTTGGAATCAATAAAATGACAACAGTGCCGAAATGTAGGCACCTGCCTAATTTTGTTTAAAACTGATCCGAGATGAAAAAGTAACTATAACAAGTAACTTGTCTTTATATCTTATCTAAAGTTTAGATAGTTTACACAGCAAATCTAGCTGCAAACAGCTTCAAAAGTTTATGATCATTTATTGCTGTGATACAAGTAGAGCAGCCATGTTCTGTTTGTCACACAACACTGAGGCAAGCTGATAGCATCTCCAGCCCTAAGCCTGTGGAAAATTTCACTCCCCCCTCCTCCTCCCTTCTCCCTTCTCCCCTCTGCTTCTGAAATCTCTGGCTAGTAACCTCCTCTTCCTCCTGCCCAGACTGAGCTCCCATAAGCCCTTGCTACCTGGGACTGAGTGCCAAGGCTCTCTGAAAAGCTGTGGGCGAGAATTGTTTAGTTTATAGGGAATTAGAGTATTAAAACAAAACAAAAAACATATTTGGCTTGAGGAATGCCGTATAAACTATATGAAAGGAACACAATTATGCAATGTGTAAAAGTTTACCATCACTGTGTGTGTCTCCCACATGATATATTTAACTGACATTTTTTATCATAACAACCAATGACTTATACAGGAAAATCATGACGATTAACAAGGTTGCCCAAACTTTCGCATTCCCACTGTAAGTATGGAAGCCTCCATATTTTTCAAACTACAGTTGTCCTTTAAGTATATCAATACCTTTGTATCTGTATAGAAAAAGAAATAAAGATCAGATCTTGACCAGTGAGAAAAGATTCAAAAGAGCCAGCTGGGTAACATTACTAGAAACCAGAGTCGGAACAGTTAGGAAGGATAATACATAATATTATCACACCTTTCTAATCTTTTTTTCTCAGGCAATTTACTTCCTCATCCAAATCATCCTCCACACATCTCTGTCTATCTAGAGCCCGAGACTCCACAAGCAACACATATCCCTTCAGGTCTTGTAACCGTGACAGCAAGTCGAGCACATCAAAGAAGCCTATTCTAAAGCTCTGGGCTGTTTGCTTGAATTTCTGGCAAAGCTCTATGAAATCACACCATTTACAATAGTGTTCTGCATGCACGTCTTTACAAGCCAACCAAATGGACTAGGTTTCACATTTCTTCCGATGTGAAGACATTAACCGTGTAATAATGTCATAAATTTAATAAAGTGAGCTGTAAACACCATCACAGGTATGCTTCTGTCAAATATATTCAAACCACTTTGCATCCAGACCTTGTTTCCCCCTCATAGACCAGAGCAGTTGTGACATTTAAGCTAGCTATGTCCCCATTAAATCAGCAATAACTTTATCCCTACTTATGACACCTAAATCTATAGTTACATAGTTATTTTGGTTGAAAAAAGACATACGTCCATCGAGTTCAACCAGTACAAAGAAAAGAGATTAACCAACAGATGCCAGCTAAATTACACTGAAGAATATCTTCTGTGGCAGATAAAGGCAAATGGCATCACCTTTTGAAAGACTATAGTAAAATCAATAATGAATATAATAAAATAAATCCTGTAAGATATAAAGCTGAACATTTTTTTCTCAACAAAATTGGAATTTCCTCCTAGCAACTTTATCCACCAGTACAGTATATCTACATCCTCAGTGGCTTCATCTAAGCCACAAGGACATAGATATACGTCTTGTAGCGGAAGCACAGCTGTGCATGATTGGACTTGCTCCTGTGCCCACCTCTGGCACTATCTGATGCAGCACTAATTGGTGAAAGGAAATATATGTTCCCTGAGCCACTAAGATTGATTTTTACCATTAAAAATACTTTTATTTTCTCAGTTCATAGTGAAAAATACACACTGTAGCATTATTTCAGAATCAAATATCCTCACCATGAATTGTAACAGGAACATATAGATTTTTTCAAGACAAACTAGGCTTCCATTGTATGACATGTTTTCTCTAGAACAATTTAATTTTTGTATGCCTTTTAATGGGAAAAATAGGATGAAAAAAAAAAAAGGAAAGAAAAAAACCTTCTTCTCAGTTTTACCAATTCCAGTTTAAAATAAAAAGCCCTACTGTAGATAAAAAAAAAACCACACATATTTCTACTGTTCATCACAAAACTTAGATTATGTTCCTGTTACAATTCATGGTGAGGATATTTGATTCTGAAATAATGCTACAGTGTGTATTTTTCACTATGAACTGAGAAAATAAAAGTATTTTTAATGGTAAAAATCAATCTTAGTGGCTCAGGGAACATATATTTCCTTTCACCAAATAGTGCTGCATCAGATAGTGCCGGAGGTGGGCACAGGAGCAAGTCCAATCATGCACAGCTGTGCTTCCGCTACAAGTCGTATATCTATGTCCTTGTGGCTTAGATGAAGTCACTGAGGATGTAGATATACTGTACTGGTGGATAAAGTTGCTAGGAGGAAATTCCAATTTTGTTGAGAAAAAAAATGTTCAGCTTTATATCTTACAGGATTTATTTTATTATATTCATTATTGATTTTACTATAGTCTTTCAAAAGGTGATGCCATTTGCCTTTATCTGCCACAGAAGATATTCTTCAGTGTAATTTAGCTGGCATCTGTTGGTTAATCTCTTTTCTCCTGAAGCCGCTTAACACATGATTTTAGAATGTCAGTAACTATTCTTTCAGCGGCATTAACATGAAGTCTATCGTGCCTGGTCCTGAAACTATCCCCCCACCCCCCGCCCCCCGTGTAATTAATTACCTGTTTTTTTCTGCAGGTATATGGGGAAAGTGTTGTGAATTTAAAAAAAATGAAAGAAAAAAATATATATAACAAAGGTATGCTAATTGCCCAAAGGACAACTAAAGTGAGTGGAATATGGAGGCAGAAACATTTATTTCCTTTTAAACAATACCAGTTGCCTGGCATCCCTGCTGATCTATTTGGCTGCAGTTGTGTCTCAATGACACCAGAAACAAGCATGCAACTAATCTTGTCAGATCTGACAATAATGTCAGGAACACCTGATATGCTGCATGCTTGTTCAGGGGCTATAGCTAAAAGAGGCAGATGTTCAGCAGTATAGCCAGGCAACTGGTATTGCTTAACCCCCCTGGAGGTATCCCCGAGCTGAGCTCGGGCTAGGAATCAGGAGCTAAAACCTCCGCTCCTGCCTGTTGCCTGGGTCCTGCGTGTGATCAGCGCTGGCCAGCGGGACTCCAAGCTTCTCTCCCCGGCCACCAGGATCCCCTCACATACACTCTTCTTCCTGAAACCCCTTGACCAATCAGCTGTGAAGCATTGCACGCTTACAGAGGTACGCGTACATTGTGACATCAGCGGGGCAAGGGGGCGGCACAAAATTTGAAAGTGGACCTGAACTTTTGTACAGGGCAGAAGGAGAACATAGAGAATTGCGGCCTGCATGTACAGGATCTTCTCAAAAAATTAGCATATTGTGATAAAGTTCATTATTTTCTGTAATGTACTGATAAACATTAGACTTTCATATATGTTAGATTTAAATACACACAACTGAAGTAGTTCAAGTCTTTTATTGTTTTAATATTGATGATTTTGGCATACAGCTCATGAAAACCCAAAATGCCTATCTCAAAAAATTAGCATATTTCATCCGACCAATAAAAGAAACAAAAAAATCAACCTTAAAATAATTATGTTCAGTTATGCACTCAATACTTGGTCGGGAATCCTTTTGCAGAAATGACTGCTTCAATGCGGTGTGGCGTGGAGGCAATCCGCCTGTTGCACTGCTCAGGTGTTATGGAGGCCCAAGATGCTTCGATAGCGGCCTTAAAGGGAAGGTTCAAGCAAAATAAAAAAATGTGTTTCACTTACCTGGGGCTTCTACCAGCCCCATGCAGCCATCCTGTGCCCTCGTAGTCACTCACTGCTGCTCCAGTCCCCCGCTGGCAGCTTGCCGACCTCGGAGGTCGGCAGGCCGCATTGCGTACATTTTTACGCATTCCCGCTAGTGCAGGAACATTAACACATACATTTTTACGCGTTACTGGTCCAATTAAACCAGTAATGCGTAAAAACGTATGTGTTAATGTTCCTGCACTAGCGGGAATGCGTAAAAATGTACGCAATGCGGCCCGCCGACCTTCGAGGTCGGCAAGCTGCCAGCGGGGGACTGGAGCAGCAGTGAGTGACTACGAGGGCACAGGATGGCTGCATGGGGCTGGTAGAAGCCCCAGGTAAGTGAAACACATTTTTTTATTTTGCTTGGACCTTCCCTTTAAGCTCATCCAGAGTGTTGGGTCTTGCGTCTCTCAACTTTCTCTTCACAATATCCCACAGATTATCTATAGGGTTCAGGTCAGGAGAGTTGGCAGGCCAATTGAGCACAGTAATACCATGGTCAGTAAACCATTTACCAGTGGTTTTGGCACTGTGAGCAGGTGCCAGGTCGTGCTGAAAAATGAAATCTTCATCTCCATAAAGCTTTTCAGCAGATGGAAGCATGAACCCACTTTTGAATCAGAAACAGCGGCAGAAGCGCCTGACCTGGGCACAGAGAAGCAGCACTGGACTGTTGCTCAGTGGTCCAAAGTACTTTTTTCAGATGAAAGCAACTTTTACATGTCATTCGGAAATCAAGGTGCCAGAGTCTGGAGGAAGACTGGGGAGAGGGAAATGCCAAAATGCCTGAAGTCCAGTGTCAAGTACCCACAGTCAGTGATGGTCTGGGGTGCCATGTCAGCTGCTGGTGTTGGTCAAGGGCAGGGTCAATGCAGCTAGCCATCAGGACATTTTGGAGCACTTCATGCTTCCATCTGCTGAAAAGCTTTATGGAGATGAAGATTTCATTTTTCAGCACGACCTGGCACCTGCTCACAGTGCCAAAACCACTGGTAAATGGTTTACTGACCATGGTATTACTGTGCTCAATTGGCCTGCCAACTCTCCTGACCTGAACCCCATAGAGAATCTGTGGGATATTGTGAAGAGAAAGTTGAGAGACGCAAGACCCAACATTCTGGATGAGCTTAACCACTTGAGGACCGCCCCCAGCCGATGGGCGGCGGCAAAGTCCGGGCCCAAACGACCGCAATACGCCCATCGGCGGGGGCGGCTGCGTGGGTGGCTATGCGGCGATCGCGTCATTCGTGACGCTATCAGCCGCCGGGGACTGGCTCCGCCCACCGCTCGTAGTAACCCGCCGGCCGTTCGGAAGCGCCGGCGGGTTACTAGCACCCGGATCGCCGCATGGAAATAGTATAATAGGCTTTGTAATGTATACAAAGCCTATTATACTGGCTGCCTCCTGCCCTGGTGGTCCCAGTGTCCGAGGGACCACCAGGGCAGGCTGCAGCCACCCTAGTCTGCACCCAAGCACACTGATTTCCCCCCCTCTGCCCCCTGATCGCCCACAGCACCCCTCAGACCCCCCCCTGCCCACCCCCCAGACCACTGTTTGCACCCAGTCACCCCCCTAATCACCCATCAATCACTCCCTGTCACTATCTGTCAACGCTATTTTTTTTTATCCCCCCCTGCCCACTGCCCCCTCCTGATCACCCCCCACCCCTCAGATTCTCCCCAGACCCCCCCCCCAGACCCCTCCCCCCGTGTACTGTATGCATCTATCCCTCCTGATCACCTGTCAATCACCTGTCAATCACCCGTCAATCACCCGTCAATCACCAGTCAATCACCCCCTGTCTCTGCTACCCATCAATCAGCCCCTAACCTGCCCCTTGCGGGCAATCTGATCACCCACCCACACCAATAGATCGCCCGCAGATCCGACATCAGATCACCTCCCAAATCCATTGTTTACATCTATTCTCTCCTCTAAACACCCACTAATTACCCATCAATCACCTATCAATCACCCCCTATCACCACCTGTCACTGTTACCCATCAGATTAGACCCTAATCTACCCCTTGCGGGCACCCAATCACCCGCCCACACGCTCAGATTGCCCTCAGACCCCCCTTTATCAATTCACCAGTGCAATATTTACATCTGTTATTCCCTGTAATAACCCACTGATCACCTGTCAATCACCTATCAATCACCCCCTGTCACTGCCACCCATCAATCACCCCCTGTCACTGCCACCCATCAATCAGCCCCTAACCTGCCCCTTGCGGGCAATCTGATCACCCACCCACACCAATAGATCGCCCGCAGATCCGACATCAGATCACCTCCCAAGTGCAGTGTTTACATCTCTTCTCTCCTCTAAACACCCACTAATTACCCATCAATCACCCCCTATCACCCCCTGTCACGGTTACCCATCAGATTAGACCCTAATCTGCCCCTTGCGGGCACCCAATCACCCGCCCACACCTCAGAACGTCCTCAGACCCCAGCCCTGATTACCTCGCTAGTGCATTGCTTGCATCTATTTCCCCCCTCTAATCACACCTTGAGACACCCATCAATCACCTCCTGTCACCCCCTAGCACACCTACCCATCAGATCAGGCCCTAATTTGCCCCGTGTGGGCTCCTGATCACTCGGCCAAACCCTCAGGTCCCCCTCAGACCCCCTTCCGATCACCTCCCCAGTGCATTGATTGCATCTATTTTCCCCTCTAACCGCCCCCTGAGACACCCATCAATCACCTCCTGTCACCCCCTAGCACTCCTATCCATCAGATCAGGCCCAAAACATCCTGTCATCTAAGAGGCCACCCTGCTTATGACCGGTTCCACAAAATTTGCCCCCTCATAGACCACCTGTCATCAAAATTTGCAGATGCTTATACCCCTGATCAGTCATTTTGAGAAATTTGGTTTCCAGACTACTCACAGTTTTGGGCCCGTAAAATGCCAGGGCAGTATAGGAACCCCACAAGTGACCCCATTTTAGAAAGAAGACACCCCAAGGTATTCTGTTAGGTGTATGATGAGTTCATAGAAGATTTTATTTTTTGTCACAAGTTAGCGGAAATTGATATGTATTGGTTTTTTTTTCACAAAGTGTCATTTTCCGCTAACTTGTGACAAAAAAAAAATCTTCTATGAACTCACCATACTCCTAACAGAATACCTTGGGGTGTCTTCTTTCTAAAATGGGGTCACTTGTGGGGTTCCTATACTGCCCTGGCATTTAAGGGGCCCTAAACCGTGAGCAGTAGTCTAGAATCCAAAGGCCTCAAAATGACCTGTGAATAGGACGTTAGGCCCCTTAGCGCACCTAGGTTGCAAAAAAGTGTCACACATGTGGTATCGCCGTACTCAGAAGAAGTAGTATATTGTGTTTTGGGGTGTATTTTTACACATACCCATGCTGGGTGGGAGAAATCTCTCTGTAAAAGGACAATTGTGTGTAAAAAAAAATCAAACAATTGTCATTTACAGAGATATTTCTCCCACCCAGCATGGGTATGTGTAAAAATACACCCCAAAACACATTATACTACTTCTCCTGAGTACGGCGGTACCACATGTGTGGCACTTTTTTGCACCCTAAGTGCGCTAAGAGGCCCAAAGTCCAATGAGTACCTTTAGGATTTCACAGGTCATTTTGCGACATTTGGTTTCAAGACTACTCCTCACGGTTTAGGGCCCCTAAAATGCCAGGGCAGTATAGGAACCCCACAAATGACCCCATTTTAGAAAGAAGACACCCCAAGGTATTCCGTTAGGAGTATGGTGAGTTTATAGAAGATTTTATTTTTTGTCATAAGTTAGCGGAAAATGACACTTTGTGAAAAAAAACAATTAAAATCAATTTCCGCTAACTTGTGACAAAAAAAAAAAAATCTTCTATGAACTCACCATCCTCCTAACGGAATACCTTGGGGTGTCTTCTTTCTAAAATGGGGTAATTTGTGGGGTTCCTATACTGTCCTGGCATTTTAGGGGCCCTAAACCGCGAGGAGTAGTCTTGAAACGAAATTTCTCAAAATGACCTGTGAAATCCTAAAGGTACTCATTGAACTTTGGGCCCCTTAGCGCAGTTAGGGTGCAAAAAAGTGCCACACATGTGGTATCGCCGTACTCAGGAGAAGTAGTATAATGTGTTTTGGGGTGTATTTTTCCACATACCCATGCTGAGTGGCAGAAATATCTCTATAAATAGACAATTGTGTGTAAAAAAAATAAAACAATTGTCATTTATGGAGATATTTCTCCCACCCAGCATGGGTATGTGTAAAAATACACCCCAAAACACATTATACTACTTCTCCTGAGTACGGCAATACCACATGTGTGGCACTTTTTTGCAGCCTAACTGCGCTAAGGGGCCAAAAGTCCAATGAGCATCTTTAGGCTTTACAGGGGTGCTTACAATTAGGCACCCCCCAAAATGCCAGGACAGTGAACACACCCCACAAATGACCCCATTTCGGACAGTAGACACTTCAAGGTATTCAGAGAGGAGCATAGTGAGTCCGTGGCAGATTTCATTTTTTTTGTTGCAAGTTAGAAGAAATGGAAACTTTTTTTTTTTCTTTTTTTTGTCAGAAAGTGTCATTTTCCGCTAACTTGTGACAAAAAATAAAATCTTCTATGAACTCACCATGCCTCTCACTGAATACTTTGGGATGTCTTCTTTCCAAAATGGGGTCATTTGGGGGGTATTTGTACTATCCTGGAATTTTAGCCCCTCATGAAACCTGACAGGTGCGCAGAAAAGTCAGAGATGCTTGAAAATGGGAAAATTCACTTTTGGCACCATAGTTTGTAAACGCTATAACTTTTACCCAAACCAATAAATATACACTGAATGGGTTTTTTTTTATCAAAAACATGTTTGTCCACATTTTTCGCGCTGCATGTATACAGAAATTTTACTTTATTTGAAAAATGTCAGCACAGAAAGTTAAAAAAATCATTTTTTTGCCAAAATTCATGTCTTTTTTGATGAATATAATAAAAAGTAAAACTCGCAGGAGCAATCAAATAGCATCAAAAGAAAGCTGTATTAGTGACAAGAAAAGGAGGTAAAATTCATTTAGGTGGTAGGTTGTATGACCGAGCATTAAACCGTGAAAGCTGCAGTGGTCTGAATGGAGAAAAAGGCTCTGGTCCTTAAAGAGAACCCGAGGTGGGTTTGAAGAATATTATCTGCATACAGAGGATGGATCTGCCTATACAGCCCAGCCTCTGTTGCTATCCCAAACTCCCCTAAGGTCCCCCTGCACTCTGCAATCCCTCATAAATCACAGCCACGCTGCTGACAAACAGCTTGTCAGAGCTGGCTGTGTTTATCTCTTTAGTGTCAGTCTGCTGCTCTCCCCGCCTCCTGCAGAACTCCAGTCCCCGCCTGCATCCCTTCCCTCCCTGCTGATTGGAGGGAAGGGACGGGGGCAGGGACCGGAGCTATGCAGGAGGCGGGGGAGCAGCTGAGACTGACACTACAGATGTAAACTTAGCCTCACAGCAAGCCTGTGATTTATGAGGGATTGCAGAGTGCAGGGGGACCTTAGTGGGGTTTGGGATAGCAACAGAGGCTGGGCTGTATAGGCAGATCCAGCCTCTGTATGCAGATAACATTCTTTAAACACACCTCGGGTTCTCTTTAAGGGGCGAAAAGACTGTGGTCCTGAAGTGGTTAAGGCCGCTATCGAAGCATCCTGGGCCTCCATAACACCTGAGCAGTGCCACAGGCTGATTGCCTCCATGCCACGCCACATTGAAGCAGTCATTTCTGCAAAAGGATTCCCGACCAAGTATTGTGTGCATAACTGAACATAATTATTTGAAGATTGACTTTTTTTGTTTCAGAAACACTTTTCTTTTATTGGTCAGATGAAGTATGCTAATTTTTTGAGATAGGAAATTTGGGTTTTCATGAGCTGTATGCAAAAATCATCAATATTAAATCAATAGAAGGCTTGAACTACTTCAGTTGTGTGTATTTGAATCTAAAATATAGGAAAGTCTAATGGTTATCAGTACATTACAGAAAATAATGAACTTTATCACAATATGCTAATTTTTTGAGAAGATCCTGTATATAGAGAGTTTAGCCTGTCTGATCCCCCCATCTGGGCCCCGATCTGATGCACAGCACAGAAGGTAAACTGAGAGAAATGCAGCCTGTATATACAGTGGGTTGCAAAAGTATTCGGCCCCCTTGAAGTTTTCCACATTTTGTCATATTACTGCCACAAACATGAATCAATTTTATTGGAATTCCACATGAAAGACCAACACAAAGTGGTGTACACATGAGAAGTGGAATGAAAATCATACATGATTCCAAACATTTTTTACAAATAAATAACTGCAAAGTGGTGTGTGCATAATTATTCTGCCCCCTTTGATCTGAGTGCAGTCAGTTGCCTATAGACATTGCCTGATGAGTGCTAATGACTAAATAGAGTGCACCTGTGTGTAATCTAATGTCAGTACAAATACCGCTGCTCTGTGAGGGCCTCAGAAGTTGTCTAAGACAATATTGGGAGTAACAACAACGTGAAGTCCAAAGAACACACAAGACAGGTCAGGGATCAAGTTATTGAGAAATTTAAAGCAGGCTTAGGCTACAAAAAGATTTCCAAAGCCTTGAACATCCCACGGAGCACTGTTCAAGCGATCATTCAGAAATGGAAGGAGTATGGCACAACTGTAAACCTACCAAGACAAGGCCGTCCACCTAAACTCACAGGCCGAACAAGGAGAGCGCTGATCAGAAATGCAGTCAAGAGGCCCATGGTGACTCTGGACGAACTGCAGAGATCTACAGCTCAGGTGGGAGACTCTGTCCATAGGACAACTATTAGTCATGCACTGTACAAAGTTGGCCTTTATGGAAGAGTGGCAAGAAGAAAGGCATTGTTAACAGAATGCATAAGAAGTCCTGTTTGCAGTTTGCCACAAGCCATGTGGGGGACACAGCAACCATGTGGAAGAAGGTGCTCTGGTCAGATGAGACCAAAATGGAACTTTTTGGCCAAAACGCAAAACGCTATGTATGGCTGAAAACTAACACTGCACATCACTCTGAACACACCATCCCCACTGTCAAATATGGTGGTGGCAGCATTATGCTCGGTGGGTGCATCTCTTCAGCAGGGACAGGGAAGCTGGTCAGAGTTGATGGGAAGATGGATGGAGACAAATACAGGGCAAACTTGGAAGAAAACCTCTTGGAGACTGCAAAAGACTTGAGACTGGGGCGGAGGTTCACCTTCCAGTGGGACAATGACCCTAAACATAAAGCCAGGGCAACAATGGAATGGTTTAAAACAAAACATATCTATGTGTTAGAATGGCCCAGTCAAAGTCCAGATCTAAATCCAATCGAGAATCTGTAGCAAGATCTGAAAACTGCTGTTCACAAACGCTGTCCATCTAATCTGACTGAGCTGGAGCTGTTTTGCAAAGAAGAATGGGCAAGGATTTCAGTCTCTAGATGTGCAAAGCTGGTAGAGACATACCCTAAAAGACTGGCAGCTGTAATTGCAGCAAAAGGTGGTTCAACAAAGTATTGACTCAGGGGGCCGAATAATTACGCACATCCCCCCTTTGCAGTTATTTATTTGTAAAAAATGTTTGGAATGATGTATGATTTTCGATCCACTTCTCACACGTATACCACTTTGTATTGGTCTTTCACGTGAAATTCCAATAAAATTAAATTGATGTTTGTGGCAGTAATGTGAAAAAATGTGGAAAACTTTAAGGGGGCCGAATACTTTTGCAACCCACTGTATGTAGAGAGTTTAGCATGCCTGATCCCCCATCTGGATGCAGCCTGTATGTATCTGTAGCGTTTAGCCTGTCTAATTCCTCATTTGTCTCTAATCACAAATTGTAATTTGATCTCTCCCCTGTGTCACCTGACTGCAGCCTAATCTCTGCCTGCAGCCTGCACTGACCTCTGCCTGCATTTTGACTATTCTCTGTTGGCCACCTGGACCAATCTTTGCCTGGATTTTGGCTACTCTCTACCTAAAATAAAGAAGGTGAAAATGTGGAGAAAGAAGCATAAGATACAGTTTGCCAGAAATATAACAAATAAAATGCTTCCTTAATTGATTAAAATAAAATAGTTTTTACTTTATGGATGATATATACTTGTAAGTAAAAAAATAGTTATATTCACTTACTCGGTCAGTTGAACTATGCTATCAAATTGTATACATCTGTGCCTAAAGTTTGGCCTTCAAGGTCAACTGAAGTGAGAGGGATATGGACACTGCCATATATATTTCCTTTTAATTTCCAGTTGCCTTGCTGCCAGGCTGATCTTTCATGCATCAGTAGTGTCTAAATCACATACATGAAACATGCATACAGCAAATCCAGTCAAACTCAAAGGGCTAAATTCACAAAGCGGTGCTAACCCAGTTAGAGACTTTAAGGCCCATATGCAATTCACTTTTTCACCTGAGTTTTCTCCAAGGTGATAACTTTAAACTTGTCGTCAATAAAATGCTTTTTAAGCCACCAGAAACCAAGAAAATACTCAAAATAATTTTGATAGTACTTTTTCACCTACTTTTTGGTACTTTTTTAGTTGAAAATTGCTAAAAAGTTATCTTAAATCAAAGATGAAAAATTATCTCCTAGGAGAAAACTCAGGTGAAAAGGTGAATTGCATATGGCCCCAGGGGTCACAGAATCGAGAGTAAGCCATTGCAAGCCACAGGAGCGTCGGAGAGTGGCGGGGATTGCAGGTACCTGATTTGAACAGGTAGCATTGCGTTCTTTTACTAATAACCCCACCTTGGGTTTGCTTTATGTCAAAGATCTGATCTGTATGCTTGTTCGGGGGCTATGTCAATAAAAATTAGAGGCAGAGGATTAGAAGGGCTGCAAGTCAATGTGTATTGTTTAACAAGAAATAAATATGGCAGTCTCCATATACTTCTCGTTTCAGTTGTCCTTTCAGCTTAAAGAGACACTGAAGTCTCTTTTTTTACCTTATTTTTTTTTTACTTTCAACGTAATTTTATTGAGATATAAAATCAACATGAAGGAAAAACATGCATTTGAACATATATATCAGGTACTATTACAGTTCTGAAAACCGATTGTCTTTAACAAGATATTTTAAACATAAGATGACAGTCGTATTTTCCTTTTTTTTTTTTACTATACTAGCAGATAAAATTGCATAATAGTAACCCATATAAGTAACAAGTATAAGTACCAGGTAACAAGTCTAAGAAACAGCAGAATATAGAGATGGTGATTATTAAATCCGTGAGGGTGCAGCTCAGGTGATTGAATTGCGAGGGAGGAAAAGTAAGAGGGTGGTGGATCTTTGATAATAGTGCTATAGAGTGTTTTAAAGAGTATATAAGGATGGTACCAGAGCTATGAATTGTGTATCCGTTAATTAGATACCTATTGTATCCATCTTAGCCAATATATGATTCCCCTCAGGTGAGTGGAGCCAGGGATTCCATATCCTTAAAAAGGCCGCGGTGTTTTTATTCAAGAGGCTAGTAAGATATTCATTCAGACATATTGTATTTATTTTCTGGATGATAATTTGCCATGGAATGTCTTGTTTACGCCAGTGAGCCGCTATAGTTTGCTTTGTGGCCGTACACATTTTTGTCATAAGATAATTCTCATTCTTCGTAAGTAAAGGGAGTGGTAGGTTAAGTAGGGCATTTGTAATTTGGGGGGAAATTACTTTGCCTGTATTTATACTCATCCATTCGTATACCTCTGCCCATGTGCTTTGTCCTGTTTGACAGTCCCACCATATGTGTTTAAAGCTACCAATATTATTACAGTTCCTGAAACAGTTAGGGTCTTTTTCTGGGGAAAACTTGTGGTGTCTATCTGGCGTTATATAGGTACGATGTAGGACTTTGATGGCAGTTTCTGTTAGAGAGATATTGGTGGAGCATTTCGGGGTCACCTGCCAGATTGTCTCCCATTCTTCTTTAGTGATAAGAGATGAGATATCGGATTCCCATTGTAACTGTGAACAGGATTTTCCCTCCAGGTTAAAGGAAGATAAATGTTTGTAAATGTTTGATATGAGATGTTTAGGTGGTTTCTCTGAGAGAGACAATTTTTCTAGTAGCGTTTTTTCCGAGATTTGAGCTCTTTTAAATGTTTTATGAAAGTAGTGATGTAGCTGACAGTAAGAATAGTACTCTCTCAATGGTATGTCAAGCTCTTGTCGAAGTGTTTGAAAGGAGATGAAATTTCCTCCTTTTATTAGATTATAAAATTTTCCTATGTGGTTAGTAGTCCACCATTTAAACAAGGTGGGATTGTTGCCTGGAGGGAAATCCGGGTTCAGAATTATTGGGGTGAGAATAGAGGGGTCCGATATTAGTTTAAACTTGAATTTAAGTCTATCCCATAATTTGAGGGACTCTACAGTTGTCTGTAAGGCTCGAGACCAAATGGGAGATGGAGTGGAGTGAAGCCAAAAAATATTCTGTAGTGAATAAGGTAGAATAAGTGAGTTCTCTAGCTCTTTCCATTTGGGGTTATTGAGGGTATGGGTAATTTGGAATAATTGAGCGATTCTTGCTGCTTGGAAATACTTATAAAATGAGGGGACTCCTAGACCTCCTCGACTTTTCTCTCTGTACATTATTTCAGCTTTTATTCTGGGTCTCTTAAAATTTCATATAAAGGAATTGGTATATGATTGGAAGAGATCAATTGGGGCTTTTGGAATTTTTATAGGGATAGATCGATATAGATACATTAATTTAGGGAGAATTACCATCTTAATTATGTTGATACGTCCCATCCAGGAAATATTCATTTTGTCCCATCCTTTAAGTTTAGCCCTTAGGGACTTAAGTAGAGGGGGGTAATTCAGGTCATACGTATGCCTCGGATTTTTAGGAATTTGAATTCCGAGATACTTAATGGAATTTTCCTGCCATGTGAGTGGGAAATTAGATTTTAGATGCGATTCATGTTCGGCTGACATATTTAAGGTTAGGGCTTCTGTTTTCTCTTGGTTGCAATTAAGGCCTGATATGAGGCCAAATTCTTTTAGAGCTTTACATATGTTTGGAATGGATATCAAGGGCTGTTGTATTGAAAGGAGCAGATCATCTGCAAAAGCGCTGCACTTATATTCCCTATCCTTTATTTCTATTCCTTTAATTGAAGGGTTGGACCTTATACATTCTAGAAGTGGTTCGAAGGCTAGGGCGAACAGGGCTGGAGAGAGGGGGCAGCCCTGTCTCGTGCCCCTATGGATGGTAAAGGGGTCTGAATCTAGGCCCGAGATCAGTACAGTTGCTGAAGGATTAGAGTAGAGGGTACGGATTGTGTCAAGAAACTGTCCTTGAAACCCAAATTTCATTAGCACTTTGAATAGATACTGCCAATTGAGGGAATCAAAGGCTTTTTCAATATCGATAGCCATTAGTACCATTGGTATTTGATTCCTGCCAGTGTAATATATCAGGTCCAAGAGTTTCCTGACATTATCCGGTCCCTGTCTGGATGGTATGAAACCTACCTGATCTAGATTAACTAGTTCAGGAAGGAAAGTATTGAGACGATCAGCTAGAATTTTAGTCATTAGTTTGTGGTCAATATTAATTAATGATATCGGGCGATAGTTTTTACATAAAGATGAATCTTTGTTCTCCTTGGGAATGACTACTATAGTGGCCTTGTTCGCCTCTATATCAGTACTTTCCCCCTTCCTTATTGAAAGGAAATATTTACACAATTGAGGCACCAGAATTTCTTGGAAGTTTTTATAGTATGCGTCTGTTAGACCGTCAGGCCCCGGTGCTTTAAAAGGCTTTAGGTTCTTTATTGCCCTCTTAATTTCAGCTTCCGTTATAGGATTGTTCATAATTTCATTCTGGTGTGTAGAGATTTTTGGTAATTGTAAATCTTGTAAAAAGCAGTCTATATCTTTAGTATTGGGTATTTTATTAATGGAGTACAGTTTTTGATAAAACTCTTTAAATAAGGAAGAAATTTTTCCAGGGTTATGAGTTAATCCCCCATGTGCTAATCTCAGAGGGTGGGAGGTATTCGTTCTTTTTTTTTGCTTGGATTTTCCTGGCTAGAAGTGTGTGCGCTTTATTTGCTAGGGTGAAGTATTTATGACCCAACCAGAGGAAGTTTTGGGCCACTTCTTTAGTTAGAATCGTATCTAATTCTTCTTTTATCCTCTGAATTCGTCTAAGTATATTAATTGTCATGTTTGAAGCATGTGTTGATTGCAGTCTATTGAGTTCTCTTTCCAAATTATCTTTGATGCATTGCTTATTCCTTTTCAGGTGTGATGTAAGACTAATTATTTGGCCTCTTATGAAGGATTTGTGGGCATTCCACCAAGAAGAGGTGGAGGTGGAGTCCGGAGAATTAATATGGAAGTATTCCTGGAGAGAGGATGCTATTTGTGTAACATTGTGTTTAGAAGAGAACAAAAAAGGGGGAACTCTCCATTTCGGTCTCGAGGGAAAATTTGAAAATGGTGCAATTTTGGATATGATCATGGAATGATCTGATATAGAGTTATGAATTATATCGGATTGCTTGAGGCCATTTATCAAGTCTTTGGATAGTAAGATATAATCTATCCGGGCAGCGCTTAGATGGGGATGGGAGAAGTGGGAAAAATCCATCTTATTGGGGTGGGACTCTCTCCATGAATCAACCAGATTTAATTCCCTCAGAAACTTAAAAAAGGATTTTGGTGGTTTTGGCCTGTTTATCTTAGCACTTGAACTGGAACAGTCCACTGAGGGGTTTATTACTAGATTTAGGTCACCTCCTATAATTAAGCTCCCTGTGCAATGTTTCCTTATAAGCTCTAAACATGAGTTATAAAAGATACTGTTTTTTGTAGAAGGGCCGTATATATTGATTATTGAGATTTTCTTGCCCTGAATAGTGCCCGTTGTTATAAGAAGTCTACCTTCTTTATCCCTGAATACTTTCTCACAGGTAAAAGAGGTATTTTTGTGGATCAAGATTGCTACTCCATTAGTTTTAGTTTCGGAGTTATTGGACAAATAAAAAATGGGGTAATCTTTATGTAAGAAGGTAGGAGAGTGATGGCGTATAAAGTGGGTCTCCTGTAGCAGGAGAATGTTTGGCGCCTTGGCAGCGTATACTTTAAAACACTTTGCTCTCTTAAAAGGACTATTAAACCCCTGAGTATTATGGGACAAAATTTTCATATTTTACTAAACTGAAGAGATGATATCTAGAGCTAAGAGACCACAAGCCTTTTCCCCTCCCTGTCATGTGAATGCAAGAACACCTTGTGCATCTACCCCATAGCTGTTTCTTATGTTCTATCTTAACCATTTTGTAAGCGTAACACAAACATAAAACAAAACGAAATAACCAACAAATGAACATTACACTAATGTTTAACCTTGTGTAACTAGAACCCAATCGGGTGGTGTGGGAACTTCAGGTGTCAGGTAAACGAAGTACCTGTACAGAAGCTCCAAGTGGAGTGCCACTTCCTCTGACCCGTCATATGGGGGTATTGTTTAAAATGTAACACAACTTCTTAGTCCACCTGAAAAAAAAAAGTGATAAAAGAACACAACTAGTGGGTTGATAAGAGCTCGATTTACCTACATAGACCAGCCTTATTAGAGTTTGAGTTCTGATTAATTCACAGAAAGCGAAAAAGCAAGCCTGCTTTTAGGAATAAACAACCTTTAAATCCCAGGGAGATTGTTTATTGAGAGTTAAGTGCTGCTGGTTTGCAAGGATAAAGTCTTTCTTGCAGAGGGGATCTTGGAGGGAGTCACTTGCTTCTCTCTGAGTTTCTTGGAGGACGAGTAGTGAACTTCAGTCCATTCTCTCTGGGTTCTCTTGGCCGAGCTGGGGTTTTCCACTATCATATCTTCCTGTGATGAGAGTAGGTTGTTCTCCTTTAATGCTTTTAGGCCGGCCTGGAGAGAGGTAATTTGGTACTTTTTTTGTCCCAGGGTAACGAGAAGGGCGAAGGGGAAGCCCCACTTGTACATTATGGCTTTTTTCTGCAGAATTGATGTCACCGGTTTCAAAGATCTGCGTTTCGCTAAGGTTATTGGCGAGATGTCTGGATATATTTGCACTCTGTATTCCCCAATGCCCTGTGAACCCAGATCTCTTGCTGCTTTTAGTAGAAGTTCCCTGAGTTCGGGGTAATGAAGCTTCATTATTATGTCTCTGGGTTTGCTTGAGTCTCTGGGTGGTTTCAGAGCCCTGTGCATGCGATCCATACGGAACATTTCCTCCGGCTGGTCTGGGATCAGAGCTTTGAACATGGCCAAAATATACTCTTTAAAGTCCTTGATGCTCTCTGGGACTCCTTTAACCCTTAAATTTTCTCTACGTCCTCTGTTGTCTAAATCCTCTAACTTTGCTTCTGACACTGCGTTAGTTTCCTCCTGTGCCTCCATTTTATCCTGTAAGCCATTTAGTGAGTCTGACATGTCGTCTACTCTCTTCTCTAAGTTATTGGTCCTCTCCCCTAGTTCTTCAATCTGGGAGGACAAGGTGTGCACCGCCGCTCGAATTTCCAGTCTCAGTGACTCTTTTAATTCGTTCAGCAGGTCTGAGATATCTTTGAGTGTAACAGTACTCACTGTGCACGCTGCTGTCACTCCTGTGGCGGGCGCGTCCTCCTCTCCCTGTCCCTGTTGTTTATCCGGCGCCATCTTTGTTCGATCTCGCGGCTTGAAGAAGTCTGTTGAAGAAGGCGGTATTCCTTTGTTCTTTCCGGATTTGGCTGTCATACCCGGGTGCGGCAGGCTCTAGTCTACCCAGTAGTATATGGGTCCGAGCTTCAGGTGGGCATTTAATAGCACAAAAGTCCCTTCGTAGACGGGTCAGATGCGGAGCCTACAAGAGACACGTCCTCTCCATAGCGCGCCGCGCATGCGCTCCTTTACCTTATTTTTTTATCCAGTCCTCTTCAGCATTAAATTCTAAGCGGATTTGCCGTATCCCCGTGGCAGAACGAGTGATTTATGAAATAGCCCTGCAATGTTCCATGGCTTGAATATTTTTCTTCCTGGTAGAGGCAGAGCAGTGCACAGTAGCTCTGCCTCCTCTACAGTCAATCTCCGCCTCTCCCAGCCCCTCTCAGTCTTTTTTCACTGAGAGGGGCGGGGAGAGGCAGAGATCGGCGGAGATTGACTGGAGAGGAGGCAAAGCTACTGCGCACAGCTCTGCCTTACCTGGGGAGTAAAAAAATCTGCAACCTGCAATTAGTCGTGGAACATTGCAGGGCTATTTCTGGGCTATAAATCACTCTTTCTCCAGTGGGATTCAGCCTAGAATTTAATGCTTAAGAGGACTGGATATGAAAATAAGGAAAAAAAAGAGACTTCAGTTTTTCTTTAAAGTATGAAGCAACCCATTATTACCTACCTATTTCTGTCTGTAACTTGTTTCTAATAGAAAAAAATCAAAACAAGCTTGATTGTAATCATGGCAAGTTTTGTTAAAGGACTTCCCATAATTCCCATCTCTCTGTTTGTGTCATTGGTACAGAACATACCCAGAAGTCTGCACAAATTAGGAAATCAAATTTCTTGCATCTGTCAGCATCTAATTTCTTAGTACAGGTGACAGGAGATCCCTTCACATAGGAATGGACAACTGTTGGCCTATGGAAAAAAGGAAGACCGGGAGCCCTTATGGTGCAGTATCATTTGAACCAATAGTGGCAGAATGTTGTAAGGTGATTATACTCACAAATATGGGTTTCAGTCCTGCAACCAACGTATGTGAAAAAGAAACCGTTTCCGATTGGTATCCTTCTGGGTCTGGTGGGTCGCTCTCCTCCTTTGGTCCTGTCTACTGTTGAACTAGGTCAACTAGTAGTGGGGAACATGCACCTCAAAGAGGTGGGGGGTTACACTGGGTAAAGTATTGGGGAGGCACCCATGGGAGTAGATATGAAACTCAAAATAATATAAGGAGACCACTAGATCAGCAGAGAGGATCATTGGGACCCCCCCCCCCCCCCCTGACCTCATTCACAACTTCAGACTGGGTTCCAAAACAATGAGGATAACCAACCACCCCTCCCACCCAAAGTAACCGGCTGCTTCTTCACCCGTCTCCCACCAGGTCTATCAGGACCTCAAGGCACAGGAACACATTCTTGCCCTCTGCTGTTGAACTCCAGAACTCAAAACAAATTCCGGTACAACCCTGTCATACTTACCAAATAAAACCAATTCTGATTCATTTATTACTTTGGAAATACAGTATATCTGTGGGGGATGCTCTCTTTTCCAGAATAATTCATTGCTTCCTCTGATGATGACCTCCTGGCAGAAAATGCATCACTTTGTTACAGGGGCGTAACTAGAGAGGAGCAGTCCCTGCAACCATAGTGGCCCTAGAGCTGTGAAGGGGCCCCAATTACTAATCCTCCCTTCCTTCAATACAGAGGTCCATCCTTCCAATGAGGAGTTTTTGTGGCTACATCTGTTATGGGTGTGAAGGCCATGATGGCCACACTTGTTGTATGACCCTTCCAAGTTGGGTCCCAGGCTGTGAGTGCCACTAACGGGAGGCAAGGGAAGAGATGCGAATATTAGAGGGAATCAAAGTGTTGCTGGAGAGCAGTGACGTAGCAATAGGGGGTGCAGAGGTTGCGACCCCACCAGGGCCCTTGGGCCGAAGGGGCTCTAAGGGGCTCACCCTCAACCACTGTATTAGCTCTCTATTGGTCCTGTGCTAGTAATAATCACTTCTATAGATGCTTTGAATAGTAGTAATCATTAACAAACTGTTCCCCATCCCCTTCTTGCACCTCTTTCTTGTCCTTGGCAGGTTTTGGTATGGCATATCAATTGTTCTGTATAGAGTGCTTGGGGAGGCCCCATTTAAGACTTGCACTGGGGCCCATAGCTCCTTAGCTCCCTTACTGCTGGGGCCCCCCATGATTTGTAATTATGTCCCTGCATGCTTAGATTCAGAGCGGAGAAAGCATGCAGCTTTTTCGATAGAAGCACTGTATATAATTGATGTGGTGGCTGGATAGTGTTCTGGTTAAGGGCTCTGCCTCTGCCCCAGGAGACCTGGGTTCAAATCTTGTCTCTGCCTGTTCAGTAAGCCAGCACCTATTCAGTAGGAGCCCTTGAGTAAGACTCCCTAACACTGCTACTGCCTATAGAGTGTGTCCTTGTGGCTGCAGCTCTGGTGCTTTGAGTGCGCCAGGAGAAAAGCGCGATATAAATGTTCTGTGTCTGTGTGTTGATAAAGATTAGGAATGCTCATTCGGATGCCGCAGAATTTAAACTTCCACATTTCCGATGGGAATTTACCATTTTCCATCGGAAGTTTGAAAATGGATTCCGTGGAAATCCGATTATTCACAACTCGGTAATTTTAGCCAATCACAGGACTCGGAAGCATTGAACCAATCAGAGAATTGGTCAGAATTTTTCTGCAGAAACCAGATTACCGCAGTCATTTTAGACCAATCACAAGATTCCGTTTTTACAATTTTTTGTTTCATTTTTTGCATTCTCAGCTGAAAAAAATGACAAATAAAATATTCCTCGGAAATTCAGAAATTCAGAAATGGTAAAAGTATAAAATTGGAATTCTGTAAAAACGGAAATCGGAAAAAAGAAAATAGGAAAAAACGGAAGTCGTGAATGGGCGGAAATTGGAATTTCTTCAGAATCGGAAAAATGGGGGCATTTTCAACCATGCCTAATAAAGATGGCTTTTGTTGTTGTTATAGTAAAAGCGGAATGACACTTTAACTGGAAAAGCCCCTCATGGACAGAAAAAAAAAGAAAATCAAATACTTGTGATGTTAAATTGGTAATTAATATTTTTCTCCTTTTTTTTGGTATGTGTTCCAACTTGCTCCATACAGTTTAGCCTACTACGAGCCTTGCCCCGAGCACTTTCTCATTCCTGTTGTATCATGGCAAAAACACAGCATGACAACCTCACAGCATAAATCACAGTGAAACCACCTACTGCCGTATAAGAGGGGCTTAGGTTAGCTGTCAGGTATTTGCTCTCCTGGGGTTCAGAAGCAGAGGAAGTCCTGTAGTCTGCTCACTGTACAATGGACGATTTGTCTGGATTCTGCACACACACTGAGGCCAGGACCTGCTTGATTTGCACTAAATGGGATATGGTCTTCATTCTCTGTCTTCTGTTCCAGTTTGCAGGTAGGAAGAGCGCAGTATGCTGCATGTCCTGTACTGTTCACCGGAGATGCTCAGTGTGACGTTTCTGCATTGCTGTGACCTTACTATTCTTATGATTGATCCTCTAAACCAGGCATGGGCAAACTTGGCCCTCCAGCTGTTGAGGAACTACAAGTCCCACAATGCATTGCAGGAGTCTTACAGCCACAGTCATGACTCATAAAGACAAATGCATTGTGGGACTTGTAGTTCCTTAACAGCTGGAGGGCCAAGTTTGCCCATGGCTGCTCTAAACTGTCCCCTAGTGGCCATTTTACTAACACAAATATTTATTTTATCCAGTTCCCTAATGTGTTTATCTGTGATGCGCAGAAACGTATTCTAGTATGCTAATTTCCATTGACTAAGCAAGAAAAAGAAATGGTGCCTATTTAAAGCGGACCTGAAATCAGAACTTCCTTTCTGCTCTAAAAGATACACAACAGCATAATTACCTTTTTTTTTTCTTTATTACAGCTGATACAAATCCTGCAATAAATCTGCAGTGTGTCTACTTCCTGCTTTCATGGAAGCAGATATAGGGTTAACACCCTGGGCCATATGCAATTCACTTTTTCACCTGAGTTTTCTCCTAGGAGATAATTTTTCATTTTTGATTAAAAATAACTTTCCAGCATTTTTCAACTAAAAAAAAGTGCCAAAAAGTAGGTGAAAAGGTATTCTCAAAATTATTTTGAGTATTTTTTTGCTTTCTAGTGGTTTAACCACTTGAGTACCAGCACCCTCGGCACCCTTAAGGACCAGAGGGTGCTGGTCCAGTAAACCGCCGCTTTCCAACGAATTGCCGCTAAAATCCGCTGCTCCCGCCGGTCACGCCGCTCTCTCCCCGCCGCAGGCTGCTCTCTCTGCCGTCGCTACGACGGCAGAGCACTGTGAGCCGGGCAGGAGCAGTTTTCATTGGCTCCTGACCCTGTCACTCCATGTAAGCCAATGGGAACGGCTTACAGGAATGACAGGGCCAGGAGCCAATGAAAACGGCTCCTGCCCGGCTCACAGTGCTCTGCTGTCATAGAGGTGGCAGGCCAGCTGATTGTGGCGGGGGCAGAGCAGACCGCGTGGCGGGAACGGGCGAGGGCGCACGGTGAATGGGACGTAGAGTTTACATTGGGTCAGAACCGCAGCGCCCCCTGCCCGCCGTAGATTTCAACTACGCCGGTCCGCAGGTAGTTAAAATGCATTTTATTGACAAGTTTAAAAATATCACTTAGGAGAAAACTCAGGAGAAAAGGTTAATTGCATATGGGCCTCTGTGTTTGTAGATTAGCTGCTCTGCCATGGCAGAGGAGATTTCTGAGCTGACACAGCTGAGAGATCAAATTGCAGTGGAGATTAGTCAGAGATGAAGGGGAATTAGACAGGCTAAACTCTCTAAATACATACAGGGTGCATTTCTTTATGTTTTCCTTCTGTCCTGTGCAAGAGTTCAGGTCCACTTTAAAGAAAACATGTGAGGCCTTGAACCCACTACAAATCGCAAATCGCTAGCATTATTAATTAGTATTTTGTAAGCGGTTTCATGTGTGTTTTCCGGCACTTTTGGGAGCAATTTTAAAAAGTGTAAGCTTTTTGCCAGCGATTGTGTAGCGATTAACGATTAGCAATTTTAATTGTGACTGGTCCTTTCAATGTATCATACATTTTTTCAGTTTGCAGTAATTTAAAATCGCACTCAAATCACTATGTGTAGAGATTCATGAGCGATTTACCAGCGCTTCAATACATTACATTGAAGCACAGACATTACATTGAAGCGCTCCCAGAATGCTGCATTCCAGCGATTGTGATTTGGCTGATCGCAATCACTACTGTGGAATTTGTTACATTAATTTACATTGGCAGAGCGTTTAGAGAAAGCGCTAGCGATTGAAAGCATTCCCTAAATGCTCAAAAAATGCTCTAGCGGGTTCCAGGCCTGACTTCTGTAATGAAAATAAATGGATACTTACCTTGCGAGAGAGAAGCCTCTGGATTCTAAAGAGGCTTCCCCATCCTCGTATGCTCACTTGTTTCAGCCCTGGGAGCCCCAAAGAGTGGCTATTTGTGCATGCGCAGTAGCGCCGTTCAGCCAGAATAGTCAAGCCTGTTTGGGTCCACGCTACTGTACAAGCACAGAGGGTACGGACCTACACAGTAGCGCAGACTCAATCCTACACGGCCTTTTCCGAAAAATCTGAGTGAGATGGTGCTAGAGCGCCTGCGTGAGCTTCCGACAGGTCCTACTCGGGGGTCCCAGTGCTGGAATCATCCTGCAGAGGAAGAGGAAGGAAGCCTCTTTAGGATTCAGAGGCTTCCCTCTCCCAAGGTAAGTATCCCCTAAGGGCACTTTTTTTCCCTCCAGCTCCATAAGCACCGTCCTCCCCTGTGCCTCCACTAAGCGGCAATCAGCTCAGTAAAGTCAGCAGAGGACCTTCTGTGCATGCGCAGACCTTCTGCGCAAATGCAGAAGACCCCCGCTGATGTCACTGAGTCAGACTGGGCCCAACTGAGCCAAGTACCGGAGCTGATCGCGGCTTAACGGAGGACTACGGGAGAACGGCGAGGGACACATCCATGCTTATGGGACTGGAGGAAGCCCAGAGTAAGTAAAACATTTTTAATCGCTGACATCTCTGGGTCACTTAAAGGCCATGGTCATACTTATTTGAAACGCACATAATAATGGTCTATGGGCCGCACAAAAACGCATTGGTATGCATTTTTTTATGCGTTTTTAAATGCTCAGGAAGTTCATTCTTTCTGCAGACTGTATGCAGAATGCATGTGTTCTGCATGCAATGCATTCCTATGGTGAAAAAAATGCATGTGTCTAGCATGCGGTTTTGATGTGTTTTTGCCCAAAGGAGGTAAAAACTAATTTGAAAATTATTTATTTTTACTCGTTTAATATGAATATTAATGAAACAAAGCAAATGGAAACGCATGAAAAACGCATGAAAAACGCACATTCAAAAAAACACAAATGCAGGAAAAAACGCATAAAATGCCCATAGCAGAAAACTGATGGTTTACGGCATGGACAAGTATGACCTTAGCCTGTGTAGCTAATTGCTGGTTAATTAGCCAACAGCAATTGTTAACACAAACCACGTGTTTTAATTGTGAACGTTCACTATCACATTTAAAAAAAAAAAACACTTCTGTGAAAATATAAATTGATGGTGAATGTGACAACCTCAGGCAGCTGATTAAGAAACCTCTCAGCATGGCCCACAGTGCAGTGCGGGAATGATCAGAGCTCTTTTCAACGGGATGTATGTTGCACCATTTTTAACTGGTCCGTAATGGTAAAGATTTCACTCAGTTTTTGTACAGTTGTAGAACTATTGACCTTTACAAAAACTTGACTAGAATCAGTTGAAAAGGGCTCCTCCTCAGCAATCTGTATTAAAAGGGCTCCTCCATAGACTTCAATGTTATTCTTTCAAATATGGGCTACAAGTATCCTTATAAAAAATACATAATAAAATGATTATATCGTAAAACCATGCGCTAATGCCCAGCCCCTGATGAGTCCGCACGGACGAAAAGCATAGGGCGGAGCAAGGTGCGTCTGATGTCACTGGACATGGAACTTGAATGCTGGCCGGGTTTGAATACTGGAAAGACGAGTGGATGCGCCGGAGTGGATATGGGACGCCGCAGCCACACTGATGGTGACACCGCTGGGCTATCAGCCTGATAGGCTTGCAATACATCTGATGACGTGAGTGCGCAATACAGCGCAGGGCATTGTTGCATTTCTTAAACAGAACCCGAGGTGGGTTCTTAAAATCCTAATAGCAGACCGTGGCTGGCTGTGTATAATCACCAGCCTCTGTTGCTATATATCGTCCCTCCAAGGCCCCCTTGTGCTCTGCTCAGGGCCGGCGCTACCATAGAGGCAAAGGAGGCAGCTGCCCCAGGGTGCCAGAGCTTGTAGGGGCCCCCAGTGGCTACAAGAGGAAAACATTTTTTTTCAAATCGACCTTATAGTTCCTGAGAAAATCGATTTTAAGGTTTCAAAGGAAAAAAGTACACTTTTAAATGCGGTAAATGTCACTTTTAGTACCTAATGGTAGTGTAATTTTACATAAATCAAAGGAAAGAGCAATACATTTCCTGACAGAGTTTCCAGGGGGTCCATATGCAGCCGCAGCGCTTTGGCCAGGTATCGCTATACAGCCGCAATATGGCTGTATGAAGATCCCTGGCATTTTTTTCCTATTTTCCCTTTTTTTTATGTTTAGAGTGTGGGAATTTTTTTTTTTAATTATGTGGGGTCCCCCCTCCTGAAACTTTTTAACCCCTTGTCCCCCATGCAGGCTGGGGTAGCCATAATGTGGAGCAGCAACCGATTGGGGCTTCAAACCCTGACTATACCCAGGGCCGGATTTGTACTTTCCAGTGCCCTAGGCCTGCTGTCATCTACCCCCCCCCCCCCCCCCCCCCGCCACCACTACCAAAAAACATTCGGACCAACACTGACTATCAATCATTGGTTTGAATGGGCTCATTTCAGTTGTGCTGCTCTGCCTCCCATTCAGCCAAGAATCAGAGGATGCTCTGTCTGCTCAATAATTCCTGCAATTTGTGCTCCTGCCCGAATGTGCACAGCAGCCAATAGTGTTCTGGGAATGCATACTTGAGAAATGACGCTGATATATGTACTTGTCAAGAATGCATAACACTATACTGGCGTTGGTTGCTGTGCACATCTGGGCAGGAGCAGAAAACTTGCGCAAGTCACAAGTGGCCAGAGCATGCGCTGCTTCTTTGTCCTCTGTGCGACTGGCTGCAGTCATAGCCACATACAGGTGACAGGGAGCGTGAGTGGCCAGAGCATGCGCTGCTTCTTTGTCCTCTGTGCGACTGGCTGCAGTCAGAGCCACAGACAGGTGGCAGGGAGTGCGAGTGGCCAGAGCATGCGCTGCTTCTTTGTCCTCTGTGCGACTGGCTGCAGTCATAGCCACAAACAGGTGACAGGGAGCGTGAGTGGCCAGAGCATGCGCTGCTTCTTTGTCCTCTGTGCGACTGGCTGCAGTCATAGCCACAAACAGGTGACAGGGAGCATGAGTGGCCAGAGCATGCGCTGCTTCTTTGTCCTCTGTGAGACTGGCTGCAGTCAGAGTCACAAACAGGTGACAGGGAGCGTGAGTGGCCAGAGCATGCGCTGCTTCGTTGTCCTCTGTGAGACTGGCTGCAGTCAGAGCCACAAACAGGTGACAGGGAGCGTGAGTGGCCAGAGCATGCGCTGCTTCTTTGTCCTCTGTGCGACTGGCTGCAGTCAGAGCCACAAACAGGTGACAGGGAGCGTGAGTGGCCAGAGCATGCGCTGCTTCTTTGTCCTCTGTGCGACTGGCTGCAGTCATAGCCACAAACAGGTGACAGGACAGCTCAATGGAGAGAAACAGAGAACAGGTATGTAGCAAACATCCTCTCAATACCCACTTTTATATGTTTGGTTGTAATTAGAGCGGACCTGAACTCAGAACTTCCTCTCTGCTTCAAAAGATACACAATAACATAATAACCTTTAAAAAAAACATTTCTTTGTTACAGCTGATACAAATCCTGCAATAAATCGGCAGTGTCTACTTCCTGCTTTCATGGAAGCAGACATATTGTTAACATCCTGTGCTTTCAAATTAGCTTAGATGTTGTGGCAGTCAGGGGACACAGGAGAGATCAAATTACAACGTCAGATTAGACACAGATGAGGGGGAATTACACAGGCTCTCTAAAAAAATACAAGGTAGATTTTTCTATGTTTTCCTTCTGTCCTGTGCAAGAGTTCAGCTCCACTTTAAAGCATCTGAATGATATTTATTTATATTTGAAAAATCTATGTATCTCTTTTGAATGCTGAATGTACATGGTGGTGTGCTCTAACATATTGACAGTATACAGGAACAAAGTCTTAAGAAGGCTTATTCACAGAAAGATTACTCTTTTTCTTTTAAGCCAATAAATGGTATCATCCTCATTTAAAACTCTCTGCTTTCGCTGTGGCTAAAATGGTACAATGCTTTACTGCTACAGGAAAGGAGAAGGATGCCAAACTATACAGACTAGCATAGAGGTAGTAACAGCTCAGGTGACAGTGACAGTTTAGCAATGAAATTAAAGCAAACAGCATTTTATTCCTCTCATAGATGGTAGGAACAGAAAATGAGTCAGGAAAGAGTTAACTGAGACCACTGCTGGCTAGGAAGAAAAAAAAACCCTAAAGCCATAAATTTAAGTAGACTAGAGATAAGAAAGTGTAATTTACAGATGCTGGGGTCAGTGTTACAACTGTAAAGGAGAAAGTGAAGAAATTAGCAGGGTTCACTGATGTCTTTGAATGCCTGCATTAAAACTCAGCGGAACTTAGTTCTATCTGCTTTGTAATGTAAATCCCTGGTATTTCTCACATCAACTTGTATGATCATGATAAGAGGAATTGATCATCAGATGTGGTGACAGCAGATGTTGATTGAGAGAGAGACTTGCTGGAATTGGGGAACTCTGGAATTCAGCTATTAGTGCAGAGCAGGGCGCTGGCTGGCTGCGCTGCGGGACCAGAAGAGGTGATTAATTTTGACATATGACCTCTTCTCTCTCCAAGTCATGCCGCCCTTCTTATCTTATCTGATTTTATCGCCCTAGGCCGTGGCCTTTGTGGCCTTTCCAGAAATCCGGCCCTGACTATACCAGCTGCATAAAAAGGTCCCTTAATGCCAATTTTTGCTCCGGGGTATCTGTTGGGGGGGGGGCAGGTTTATTTTGCCCTGGGGCCCCATTGTTGCTTAAACCGGCCCTGGCTCTGCTCTGCCCCCCATAAATCACAGCCGTGCTGTCGACACGCAGCGTGTCACCAGCCGACTGTTTACAATTGCCTATCAATCTCCGCCGCTCCCTCGCCTCCTCCATAGCTCCGGTCCCCGCCCGCGTCCCTTTCCTTCCCGCTGATTGGAGGGAAGGGATGCAAGCAATTCTTCTTCCCGAAGCAACTATTCATGCTTTTAATCTCTCTTCTCCTTCTCTCTAGAGTTTCCGGTTTTCTGTTGCTTTTCAGAAGTATCTTTATGCATCAGCTCATTTGTTACAAGATATACTCATACAGCTGACAATCACTTAGATTGTTGCCAGGAACAGAGATATCTAGATTTCGCTTAAAGCAAATCTGTCAGTCAGAGCTATTTATTTTCTGCGGGTCATGTGTCAGATTGGTTAGCACTCTCGTCTTGCAGTGCTGGGTCCCCGTTCGTATCCCAGCTGGGGCATTTTCTGTATTGTTTGCATGGTTTCCCCGTGTCTGTGTGGGTTTCCTCCGGGCACTTTGGTTTCCTCCCATGTCCCCAAAAACATACAGATAAGATACTTGGCTTCCTCCTAAATTTGCCCTAGACTACGATACAGACACTACACAATAAATACATAGACATATGACTGGTAGGGATTACATTGTGAGCCCCTCTGAGAAACAGCTAAGTGACAGGACTATATGCACTCTGTCCAGCGCTGTGGTCTTATGGTGCCATATGGTCAATACCTTAATTAGGGGACAACAAGACAGCCGCCATCAATCTTTCAGCAGGCTCTCTACCTATTTATTACAAATGTAAAATAGTAGATGCTAACTATATGAGTGTCTTAATACAATATTACCTTCCAAGTGTTTTTGGAACTATTTGGTATGCTTCTCTGGGATCACAGAGAAGCATACCAAATTACACGGGAATTAATTACATAACCTATTACACGGGAATTAATTACATGGGAATTAATTCCTGGGATTTCCTGCTAACATCAAAATAGTGGTGATTGGCCAGAGAGAGAGAGAGCGATCAGCTGTTTAACACACGTCCTTGTCCACAGACATCAGGGTCTGCTTCATGGTCCCACGGAAATCAGTAGCAAGCCAAAATCAAAATAAAACAGTGATATAGGTCACGACCCCTAGGACCTGACGGGGTAATAGGGGATACTGGCAGAGTGGACCGTAGGTCAAGGACAGGCTAGCAGGACAGGAAGGCCTAACTCACAGGGAGCCCAGGAAGGAACTGGCAGGCAGGAGAAAACCCAGGAAGGGAGCAGACTGATTGGTTCCCAGGAGGCAATGGGGAGATAAGGGGAATCCCATGTAAGAAGCTGACAGCTAGAATCCCAGGAGGGGTACTGACTAACAGAGTAAGTTCTGGAGATACTGACAGTCAGAGGTGGTCCTTGGGAAGGGAGCTGACAGGCTAAGAACCCAGGAGGGAATGGTAAGGCTGGAGGAAACCCAGAGAAGCTGCAGGTAACTGGAGAGCTACCAGAGGGAACTGGAAGGATGAGGGAACCCCAGGGGAGCTGCAGGTGACTGGAGAGCTCCCGAAGGGAACAGGCATACTGGGGGAAACCCAAGGAAGCTGCAGATGACTGGATAGCTCCTGGAGGGAACTGGCAGGCTGAGGGAAACCCAGGGAAGCTGTAGGTGACAGGAGAGCTCCAGAGGGAACTCACAGGCTGAGGGATCCCCAAGGAAGCAGCGGACAGAGAGCTGACAGGGAAGATCCCAGGAAGGGATCAGATAGGCAGGGATACAGGCAGGGAAATGACTGGCAGTATAACCGACAGGCAAGGATCCCGTGTTAGGCTGCAGGCTGACAGGCAACTTACAGACACGCAGGATTAGCAACAGGCATTAGCCAATAAGGGGAAACGGCTTGGAAGGGGAGATCGTGGTGGTAGGGAAGCCAAAAAGGAGACAACTTGGAGGGGGAACATCAATGTAACGCCGTGGCTGATGACCAGGGATGCAACAGCATTCAAATAGAGTAAGGGCCGGTGCACACCAAAAAGCGCTAGTGTAAAAGCAAACGCTCTGTGCTTTTTAAAGTGATTGTTCTAGGCGATTCTAGGCATGTGCCTAGTGATTTTCTAATCATGCCTAGCAGGGATGCTCAGCAGAGCTCGAATATTCGAGTAGCTCGAATATTCGAGCTCTTTTTTTAGCCATTCGAGCTCGAATACCGAGCTCGAATAGCTACAGCTATTCGAATGGGCTATTTGAGTTAACTCGAATAGCCCACTCACTATTCGAGCTATTCGAGCAAACAGCGCTATTCGAGCGCGAATACCGAGCTCGAATAGCGTCATAGCCCAGATTGATGTCCTTAGAGCCAATCAGAGGGCTCCCAGGCCCTCTGACGGCAGCCAATCACAGAGGGGGACCCTGGCCAGCCCCTACCCTATAAATAGCGGCCGCCATGTTAGGTTTTTCCGTCCTTGCCTGACTTTGTACAGAGAGAGATCTGCTCCTTTGTGCTTTGGCTTAGCAAGAGCTCTATAGTGGTCAATTGCCTAGCGTTTTTGCTCACATACACCTCCTATACAGACCTATATTGTTGTTAGTTAGATAGACATTGTATTTTAGTTAGTAGCTTGTGTGTTACATAGAGACAGACAGCTGCTGCTGCAGGCAAGCTTACACAGCTTTAGGCCTCAGGGCCTTGCCTGTGTGGGCAGCTGTCCTCCTGTCCTCTGTTAGTTTATTTCTCATCTATACCAGTGTTTCTGCTGTCCTGAGTGATTGTATTTTGTAGTTATACTGTAACTGTACTAGGACACTCACTGTCACTGTTTGTTCATAGCTCCTGCGTGTGTGCATGCACTGTCTGTACAGTACACACACTCTATTTCCTTCTGATTACTACTGATTATTGTAATTTCTAGTTGTACTTACTGTTACTACTTACTACTAGGGACACTCAGTCACTGTTCATAGGCTAGCTCCTGCGTGTGTGTGTGCGTGCACTGTCTGTACAGTACACACACTCTATTTCCTTCTGATTACTACTGATTATTGTAATTTCTAGTTGTACTACTTACTGTTACTACTTACTGTACTAGGGACACTCAGTCACTGTTCATAGGCTAGCTCGTGCGTGTGTGTGTGCGTGCACTGTCTGTACAGTACACACACTCTATTTCCTTCTACTGAATCTGATTACTACTGATTATTGTATTTTCTAGTTAGTGTACTAGGGGACACACTCACTGTTCACTGTTCACACTTACTGATTACCGATTATTGTATTTTGTATTTGTACTGTACTAGTAATCACTTAGCGATCTAATCACTTAGTGATTAGTGTCACCTCACCCACCAACCCACTCCATTAAAGTACCCCACTTTTTCACCCGCCCTTTTAAAAAACTTTTTTGTTTACGCCCAAAACATCTAAGATGTCTGGAAGTGGCAGCCAGCGCGGTTTGGGCAAGGGGAAGGGCAGCAAGGGAATCAGGAGGAGAGGGAGCAGCATTGTGGCAAGCCGCGCCACCATGCACAGTTCTGCAGCAGCAGCAGCTGCGTCAGTGGCTAACATTCCTCCTATAGGCACTGGCCGTGGACGCCTTGGGCGCCCAGCAGGAGCATCTGCAACTCACGCTGCAGAGACACAGCAGCAGCAGCGTGTAGTACCTGCTCCTATTTTCCTCCAACCGGGTCGGAAACGTCCCATTGAGGAAAAGGATGCAGCCACTGTGGTGCAACTGATGACGGAGGATGAGCAGCCCGCCATCAGCTCTGCATACGAGGCCTCCACCCTCACCACCACCACCACCCCTGTTCGCAGCAGCCGCCCAGCAGGGCCTGGGGTGGAGGAGGAGGCCAGTTCACCGTCACAAGTTGGCGACCTGTCACTCAGCAGTATTTTTACCCCAGGCACCATCAGGGTATTGTCTGCTGTTGTTGGCGATTTTGAGGAGGAGATGCTGATGGGCACTTTGGGGGAGGAGGGATTGGACAGCAAGACTGTGGCGACAGTCAAGCAGCCCATCCATGCATCAGGAGAGGAGTTTGGGGGGTCATCATCCCAGCAGGACATGTTTCAGGAGGGGGAGGATGATGATGACACGGTGACAGACAAAGACTGGGTGCCACCAGCTCCTGGGGATGTCGTCATCAGCAGCTCTGAGGAGGAGGAGGAGGATGTGCTTGTGGGCCTTGCAAGGAGGCGCATCATTGCAAGCATTGGCAGCAGTAGGCAGGTCCCACAGCCTGCTGGTGTCTCAGGCTTAGCAGCAGCAGCAGCAGCAGCATCTGCCAGTACCACCACCAGCTGCACCCAAGCCCCCCCCCCCCCAACCACCACAGGGAGACAGGCAGCAGCGGCTCCAGGCCGTAGGGGGTTGTTCTTGTCACCAATCTGGCGATTTTTCACAATGCCCACAGTTGACAGCAAGTACGCCACTTGCAACCACTGTCAGCGGAAGTTGAGCAGAGGTGCAGACCCCTTAAAGTTCAGCACCAGCTCGCTCATCAACCACCTTGCTGCTAAACATTTCCACCAGCATGAGGAGTTCCAGAGGCTGAAGGCAACTGGTGCTGGCAGTGGCACCACACCCATCACTGCACAGCCTTCAGCAGAAGCAGCAGCAACAGCAGCCACCCGCCCTCCTGCTCCTCCAGCACCACCAGCAGGAGTGCGGAAACGCACTGCTCCTCCCCCCTCTGCAACTCCTGCCGCCGACACTGAGGCCTGTTCTGGCAGCCAGTCCTCAGTGGCCTCCTCTGCTGTGTCTGCTGATTCCCATGCTAGCAAAAGGCCACGCCAGAGCCTTTTGAGCGAGTCCTTCCAGGGGGTGGTTAGGGCTCTGCCTCCCAGCAGCCGTCGCGTGCGTCAGCTGAACGGCTTGCTGGCACGGGCCATGTGCTCCCAACTCCTGCCGTACACGCTCGTGCAGGAGGTGAGCGACATGCGTGCGCTGCTTGCTTGTGCAGCCCCAGACTGGCAGCTCCCCAGCAGACACTACTTTGCCCGCAAGACCATTCCTGCACTGCACCGCTTTGTGATGGCCAATGTGGAGCGAGGGCTGGAGCACGCGGTTGGTGAAAGCGTCCACGTCACCATGGACTCCTGGAGCAGCCGCTTCGGGACAGGCCACTACCTGTCCTTCACTGTCCACTGGGTCAGCTTGGTGGAAGGGGGTGAGGATGGGAGAGCAGCAGCGGGCACAGCAGCAGCAGCAACACAGTGGGTGGTGCCACCCCGCAGGGTCAGGGGAACTGCAGCAGGTTCCTCCGATCCTCTGCCATCCTCCGGCACACCTGGCCAAACCCCCCACCTCAGCAGCAGCGTGAAGGCCCGCCACTGCCAAGCACTGCTGCAGTTGGTCAGCCTTGGGAAGACCAAACTGACGGCAACCCATGTGTTGGCCAAACTCCAGGAGCAGGAGAGGATTTGGCTGACCCCCAGAGGCTTCAGAGTCGGAGAGGTGGTGGCCGACAATGGGGCCAATCTGGTTGCCGCAATTGACAGGGGAAACCTGACCCACATCCCCTGTCTTGCCCACGTGCTGAACCTGGTGGTGCAGAAGTTCTTGCGCACCTACCAGGGTGAGGGCGAACTGTTGGAAACGGCAAGGAATGTTGTGCGTCACTTCCGGCGCTCGCCTGCAGCCTGTGCGAGCCTGGAAGACGTGCAAAAGGAGCTGGAGCTGCCACGCCATTGGCTGATCCTTGACGTTCCAACTCGCTGGAACTCCACCCTGGCGATGTTGGAGCGTCTGGTTGAACAGAAGCATGCTGTCAACCAGTACCTTGCCCTGGCCACTGTTTCCGTCGCTCAGAAAAGGGACAAGACCAGCAACATCCCGTCCATCATCCCTGATGACGACTGGAGGCACATGCAGCAGGTGTGCTTAGTGCTGGCTCCCTTTCTGCAGGCCACTAACATGGTGAGCAGGGACCATGCTATGGTCTGCGAGTGGGTGCCCCTGGTTTGTCTGCTGAACAGGGCCCTTGATGCTTTGCTGGAACAGGGAGCGGCAGCCTTGGCCCAGCAGGAGCGGCATGCAGCTGCACAGTCCACCTCTGAGGGGGAGGAGGCGGAGGACTTGGTGGAGGTCCCTGACCTTGCTGCTGATGAGGGGGATCAGCACAGCGCGGCTGAGTTGGTGCGGGGGTGGAGAGAGGATGAGGCTGAGGAGGCAGAGGAGGAGGATGAGGACAGCACTGCCGTCGATGTGCCAGCACACGTGGCCCGCCTCTTCCCAATGGCAGCGCACATGCTGACATGCCTGCGCAAGGACCCCAGGGTGATCCAGATGAAGCAGAGGGAGGACATCTGGATCAGCATGATGTTGGACCCACGCCTCAAGGGGAAGTTGAGCCAGTTCCTGCCGCCTGCAGGAGGAGACCCAGTGCAACAAATAAGGAGCTTGCAGCAGGCCCTTGTTGAGCGCTTGGAGGAAGCCTTCCCCCAGCCTTCCACCCCCACTGTCCAGCCAGCACAAAGGCAGCAGCAGGTGCCTGCATCCAGCAGCAAGCGCCCCACAGACCTGCTGTCTCTCAGCAACGAGCTCTACAGGACTGTAGAGGCTCCGGCAGCAGTGACTAGAGAGGAGGTGCATGCAGCAGCATCCTCCTCCGGTCACAGCCAGCGCCTGACCCGCAGCAGCTGCGTCAGTGGCTAACATTCCTCCTATAGGCACTGGCCGTGGACGCCTTGGGCGCCCAGCAGGAGCATCTGCAACTCACGCTGCAGAGACACAGCAGCAGCAGCGTGTAGTACCTGCTCCTATTTTCCTCCAGCCGGGTCGGAAACGTCCCATTGAGGAAAAGGATGCAGCCACTGTGGTACAACTGATGACGGAGGATGAGCAGCCCGCCATCAGCTCTGCATCCGAGGCCTCCACCCTCACCACCACCCCCACCACCACCCCTGTTCGCAGCAGCCGCCCAGCAGGGCCTGGGGTGGAGGAGAAGGCCAGTTCACCGTCACAAGTTGGCGACCTGTCACTCAGCAGTATTTTTACCCCAGGCACCATCAGGGTATTGTCTGCTGTTGTTGGCGATTTTGAGGAGGAGATGCTGATGGGCACTTTGGGGGAGGAGGGATTGGACAGCAAGACTGTGGCGACAGTCAAGCAGCCCATCCATGCATCAGGAGAGGAGTTTGGGGGGGTCATCATCCCAGCAGGACATGTTTCAGGAGGGGGAGGATGATGATGACACGGTGACAGACAAAGACTGGGTGCCACCAGCTCCTGGGGATGTCGTCATCAGCAGCTCTGAGGAGGAGGATGCGCTTGTGGGCCTTGCAAGGAGGCGCATCATTGCAAGCATTGGCAGCAGTAGGCAGGTCCCACAGCCTGCTGGTGTCTCAGGCTCAGCAGCAGCAGCAGCAGCATCTGCCAGTACAACCACCAGCTGCACCCAAGGCCCCCCTCCCCCCCCAACCACCACAGGGAGACAGGCAGCAGCGGCTCCAGGCCGTAGGGGGTTGTTCTTGTCACCAATCTGGCGATTTTTCACAATGCCCACAGTTGACAGCAAGTACGCCACTTGCAACCACTGTCAGCGGAAGTTGAGCAGAGGTGCAGACCCCTTAAAGTTCAGCACCAGCTCGCTCATCAACCACCTTGCTGCTAAACATTTCCACCAGCATGAGGAGTTCCAGAGGCTGAAGGCATCTGGTGCTGGCAGTGGCACCACACCCATCACTGCACAGCAGAAGCAGAAGCAGCAGCAACAGCAGCCACCCGCCCTCCTGCTCCTCCAGCACCACCAGCAGGAGTGCAGAAACGCACTGCTCCTCCCCCCTCTGCAACTCCTGCCGCCGACACTGAGGCCTGTTCTGGCAGCCAGTCCTCAGTGGCCTCCTCTGCTGTGTCCGCTGATTCCCGTGCTAGCAAAAGGCCACGCCAGAGCCTTTTGAGCGAGTCCTTCCAGGGGGTGGTTGGGGCTCTGCCTCCCAGCAGCCGTCGCGTGCGTCAGCTGAACGGCTTGCTGGCACGGGCCATGTGCTCCCAACTCCTGCCGTACACGCTCGTGCAGGAGGTGAGCGACATGCGTGCGCTGTTTGCTTGTGCAGCCCCAGACTGGCAGCTCCCCAGCAGACACTACTTTGCCCGCAAGGCCATTCCTGCACTGCACCGCTTTGTGATGGCCAATGTGGAGCGAGGGCTGGAGCACGCGGTTGGTGAAAGCGTCCACGTCACCATGGACTCCTGGAGCAGCCGCTTCGGGACAGGCCACTACCTGTCCTTCACTGTCCACTGGGTCAGCTTGGTGGAAGGGGGTGAGGATGGGAGAGCAGCAGCGGGCAGAGCAGCAGCAGCAACACAGTGGGTGGTGCCACCCCGCAGGGTCAGGGGAACTGCAGCAGGTTCCTCCGATCCTCTGCCATCCTCCGGCACACCTGGCCAAACTCCCCGCCTCAGCAGCAGCGTGAAGGCCCGCCACTGCCAAGCGCTGCTGCACTTGGTCAGCCTTGGGAAGACCAAACTGACGGCAACCCATGTGTTGGCCAAACTCCAGGAGCAGGAGAGGATTTGGCTGACCCCCAGAGGCTTCAGAGTCGGAGAGGTGGTGGCCGACAATGGGGCCAATCTGGTTGCCGCAATTGACAGGGGAAACCTGACCCACATCCCCTGTCTTGCCCACATGCTGAACCTGGTGGTGCAGAAGTTCTTGCGCACCTACCAGGGGATGGGCGAACTGTTGGAAACGGCAAGGAATGTTGTGCGTCACTTCTGGCGCTCGCCTGCAGCCTGTGCGAGCCTGGAAGATGTGCAAAAGGAGCTGGAGCTGCCACGCCATCGGCTGATCCTTGACGTTCCAACTCGCTGGAACTCCACCCTGGCGATGTTGGAGCGTCTGGTTGAACAGAAGCACGCTGTCAACCAGTACCTTGCCCAGGCCACTGTTTCCGCCGCTCAGAAAAGGGACAAGACCAGCAACATCCCGTCCATCATCCCCGATGACGACTGGAGGCACATGCAGCAGGTGTGCTTAGTGCTGGCTCCCTTTCTGCAGGCCACTAACATGGTGAGCAGGGACCATGCTATTGTCTGCGAGTGGGTGCCCCTGGTTTGTCTGCTGAACAGGGCCCTTGATGCTTTGCTGGAACAGGGAGCGGCAGCCTTGGCCCAGCAGGAGCGGCATGCAGCTGCACAGTCCACCTCTGAGGGGGAGGAGGCGGAGGACTTGGTGGAGGTCCCTGACCTTGCTGCTGATGAGGGGGATCAGCACAGCGCGGCTGAGTTGGTGCGGGGGTGGAGAGAGGATGAGGCTGAGGAGGCAGAGGAGGAGGATGAGGACAGCACTGCCGTCGATGTGCCAGCACACGTGGCCCGCCTCTTCCCAATGGCAGCGCACATGCTGACATGCCTGCGCAAGGACCCCAGGGTGATCCAGATGAAGCAGAGGGAGGACATCTGGATCAGCATGATGTTGGACCCACGCCTCAAGGGGAAGTTGAGCCAGTTCCTGCCGCCTGCAGGAGGAGACCCAGTGCAACAAATAAGGAGCTTGCAGCAGGCCCTTGTTGAGCGCTTGGAGGAAGCCTTCCCCCAGCCTTCCACCCCCACTGTCCAGCCAGCACAAAGGCAGCAGCAGGTGCCTGCATCCAGCAGCAAGCGCCCCACAGACCTGCTGTCTCTCAGCAACGAGCTCTACAGGACTGTAGAGGCTCCGGCAGCAGTGACTAGAGAGGAGGTGCATGCAGCAGCATCCTCCTCCGGTCACAGCCAGCGCCTGACCCGCAGCAGCTGCGTCAGTGGCTAACATTCCTCCTATAGGCACTGGCCGTGGACGTCTTGGGCGCCCAGCAGGAGCATCTGCAACTCACGCTGCAGAGACACAGCAGCAGCAGCGTGTAGTACCTGCTCCTATTTTCCTCCAGCCGGGTCGGAAACGTCCCATTGAGGAAAAGGATGCAGCCACTGTGGTACAACTGATGACGGTCAGCCAGCGCCTGACCCGCATGGTGGCTGACTACATGGGGTCCTACAGCGGGCTTGACAGCAATGCCCCTGTTGATTCCATGGAGTATTGGGTCAAGCGCCTGGAGATCTGGAGCGAGCTGGCGCAGTACGCCCTGGAAGTGCTGTCCTGTCCCCCTTCCAGCGCGCTGTCCGAGCGCTGCTTCAGTGCAGCTGGTGGCGTGGTCAACGAGAAACGCTCACGTCTGTCTCACAAGTCTGTGGACAGACTGACGTTTCTCAAGATGAACCAGGCGTGGGTGGAAGGCGAGTTCCTGGCCCCTGTTGTCGGCGAGAGGGGGACATGAAGTGGCTGCCGGAAGAACCATCGTTAATGTGCCTTACCACCCTTTACCACCTCCTGGCTCCTGCTCACTAAGCCAGCCTGGTTCACTTTGACTATTACGTCGCCTGCAGCCACACATTTTACACCTACAGTGGGCTGCTGTGTACTGCCCTTCTGCTGTCTGTCTGTGTTTCCCACTGCCAGGGTACACAGATTTACCTTCTGCTGCCGCTCTGCCACCAGCTATTACGTCAAACAACAGCTGCCCCTGCTGCCTGTATTTACCTTTAAAAAAAAAAAAAAAAAAAAAAGGTTTAATTTTTCTGAGGTGCCCAGGTTGAAAACTGTGATGTCCCAGTTGTGTATTGGACATGATGTGGGCTTCACGACCGCTGTCTGGGACCTCCTGCTGTGTTTATTTACAGCCCTGGTATCACCGCTAGGTACCAGGGCTATTATGTCACGCTGCCTGCCTGCTGCCACACTCACACTACTCCTCCATTCCTCCTGCTGCTGCTACTGTCTGTCTGTGTTTCCCACTGCCAGGGTACACAGATTTACCTTCTGCTGCCACTCTGCCACCAGCTATTACGTCAAACAATAGCTACTCACATTACTCCTCCATTCCCCCTGCTGCTGCTGCTGTCTGTCTGTGTTTCCCACTGCCAGGGTACACAGATTTACCTTCTGCTGCCACTCTGCCACCAGCTATTACGTCAAACAATAGCTATATCTGTGTAATTTGCTGTAAAAACAAAACAAAAAAACCATTAAAAAAAAAGGTTTCATTTTTCTGAGGTGCCCGGGTTGAAAACTGTGTTGTCCCAGTTGTGTATTGGACACGATGTGGGCTGCACGACCGCTGTCTGGGACCTCCTGTTGTGTTTATTTACGCCCTGGTATCACCGCTAGGTACCAGGGCTATTATGTCACGCTGCCTGCCTCATTGACTGCCTGCTGCCACACACTCATCCTCCTCCTCCTGCTGCTGAATTTACCTCCTGCTGTCTGTGTGTTTCCACTGCCAGGGAGCACATACAATGGCGCTTCCACCATGCGCCACCAGCTATTTGTTACGCTCAAAAATAGCTGCATTTCTTTAAAAAAACTAAAAAAATATATATACTTTTTATTAATACTTTGTGATATTATTTTTAGAGGTGTCCGGGTTGAAAACTGTGTTGTCCCAGTTGTGTATTGGACATGATGTGGGCTTCACGACCGCTGTCTGGAACCTCATGCTGTGTATTTACGGCCTGGTACCACCGCTAGGTACCACAGCCTATTATGTCTCGCTGCCTGCCTCATTGACTGCCTGCTGCCACACAATCATCCTCCTCCTCCTGCTGCTGCTGCTGAATTTACCTCCTGCTGTCTGTGTGTTTCCACTGCCAGGGAGCACATACAATGGCACTTCCAACATGCGTGCGCCACCAGCTATTTATTACGCTCAAAAATAGCTGCATTTCTTTAAAAAAATAAAAAATAAAAGAGAAATAAGTGAAGAAGAAGAAGACGATATAGAAGAAGAAGAAGATATAGAAAAAGAAGAAGAAGAAGAAGGAGAAGAAGAAGAAGAAGAAGATATAGAAAAAGAAGACGAAATAGAAAAATAATAATATGAAGAAGATATAGAAAAAGAAGATATAGAAAAAGATATAGAAGAAGAAGATGAAGAAGAAGAAGATGAAGAAGAAGATGAAGAAGATGAAGATGAAGAAGATGAAGATGAAGAAGATGATGAAGAAGAAGAAGATGATGAAGAAGAAGAAGATGATGAAGAAGAAGAAGATGAAGAAGATGAAGAAGATGAAGAAGAAGAAGAAGATGAATAAGAAGAAGATGAAGAAGAAGAAGAAGATGAAGAAGAAGAAGATGATGAAGAAGAAGAAGATGAAGAAGAAGAAGATGAAGAAGAAGAAGAAGAAGAAGAAGAAGATAAAGAAGAAGAAGATATAGAAGAAGAAGAAGAAGATGAAGAAGAAGAAGAAGAAGAAGAATATATATAAGAAGAAGAAGAAGAAGAAGAAGATATAGAAGAAGAAGATATAGAAGATGAAGAAGAAGAAGAAGATATAGAAGATGAAGAAGAAGAAGAAGAAGTATATACAGTACTGAACAGAATTTTGGACACAACTTCTCTTTCCACCTTTTTTTTTTTTTAAAGGAACATCCCCACATAATCACTTGCTGTTGTTACTTGGAAAAAAAGATGTTTCTTGCATCATTCACCCTCAAAACAAGTGTTGGAAGCTATTTAAGGCCAATTCGAATAGTCAGCTCGAATAATGAGCTCGAATACCGACTCGAATAGTAAGCTCGAAGTCCGAGGTCGAATCGAATAGTAAAAAATATTCGACTCGAATATTCGACCGACCTCGAATAATTTACTATTCGAATTCGACCAAACTCGAATAATAAAAAGGGGTATCCGAGCACCACTGATGCCTAGTGATTTTCGGAACATTTTGGTATAGCGGTTTTTATTTTTTTGTTACAGTGGAGCTGTAACTGAGCAGCTTCTGTAACAAAACCGCTAGGAAAATTGCTCTGCAATGGTACTCGGCAGGGCTGTCCCCTCTCCCCGCTGATTTTTGTACTGACGTTGGAACCATTTTTGAGGAGGGTGAGGGCGGACGTCAGTATAGGTGGACTAAAGGTCGGAGCTACGGTTCATAAGGTCACCGCATATGCGGATGACCTCCTATTTTTTCTAACAGGTACAATGGTTTCCCTTCCATGTCTTATGGCAGAATTTAAACGATATGGCTTTCTTTCAAAATTTAAAATCAACTGGGCAAAGTGTGAGGCTCTGGGAGTAGCGATACAACAAAAGGAATTGGAACAGCTTAAAGGGAATTTCCCCATTAGATGGGTATCAGGCACACTGAAGTACCTAGGGATAAATATTTCACCCGACATACAGAAATTATATCAAAATAATTATAAAACTATGGCACAGGAAGTGAAAAGAGATTTGAATCACTGGAATAGACCAGAGTTTTCGTGGTTTGGAAGAATTAGTATTCTAAAAATGAATATTATGCCAAGGTTACTGTATGTGTTTCAATCAGTACCAATTAAGGTTCCTGTGAAGTTCTTTGTGCAGTTGAGGAAGGACTTCCTCAGATTTGTCTGGTACTCCAAACCACCACGGATAAATTATAAATTGATGACACAGCCAAAGGAAAGAGGAGGTCTAGCAGCTCCAAATCCTCAGTTGTATCACGCCGCAGCCTCTTTAATTAGAATAGTAGACTGGCATAAAAATAATAAAGAAAAAGTTTGGGTAGAAATGGAACAACACTTGATAAATATACCCTTAACAGGGATTCCATGGATGAATAAGAAAGTCCAGATAGTTCATCCAGCTGGTTGTTTTTTAAATAATTCCCTGCAAATATTTCATCTATATGTCAATAGGGCACAATTAATAACACCACCCTCACCCTTACTCCCGATTTCGGATAATCCAGATTTTGTTCCTGGATATAGGAAAAAAAGTTCGGAAAGGCAAATCATTGGTCACCAGCAATTGAGGGCACATATGTTGATCAAAGATGGCCACTGGGAATCCCCACAGAATTTAGGTGTGGATCAGTGGAGCATGTTGCAGTATAGGTCATTTATGAGATCACAAGGTACAAGAGCTGAATTCTCCAGAGGGCTTACGCCCTTTGAGAAAATGTGCACTGAGAAGACCCAGCTTAGAGGTCACCTCTCGAGGATCTACGATTTAATAAATTACCAACAAGACCCGACAAGGAAGTGGAGAACTAAATGGCAACTAGACTTACAAAAGGAATATACAGATACGGAATGGAAGAAAATATTATATCACACGTATAGGAGTTCAATCTCCACAAGAATACAGGAGTCTGGAGTTAAGCTATTAAGTAGGTGGTACTATACCCCTAGTAAATTAAGTAAGATGTTCCCAAGAACAGATCCGGGATGCTGGAGATGTGGGAGGGAGGAGGGGTCTCTGATCCATATTTTTTGGAGTTGTCAGAAAATTAAACCCTATTGGGCAGACGTCAAAAGGTATATGGAAAGAATAACTGGGCTGGCTCTGCCAGGAGACCCAGATTTCTACCTTCTACATGCCAATTCTTTAAGTATTAGAAGATATAAAAAATCTATATTGAGGCATTTAATAAATGCAGCGAGAATACAAATAGCTAGATGGTGGAGATCTGAACATGTTCCATCTGTTGGAGAATGGTTGAGAGAAGTAATGCACATATATTGAATGGAAACGCTAGTGCAAGAAAATAGAGAAGGAGAGACCATAGCACAAGAGGCCTGGAGGGGATGGAGTGACTTTATGGAAACTGAAGAATTTAAAAGATTAGGAAGTGAAGAGGAGGTGGAAGAAGATAGCGGCATTCATTAGGGAACTTAATTAATGGAAGTTGATGGACATGAACGGTTGCTCTGTAGGAATTGAAGCCTGGCATTCGGATCTGGCCTCCCTCGTGTACGGATGTGAAGGGATGTGTGAGAGTGGGATGTGTCTGAGATGTATGAGAGTTGTAGATAAGGGAGGTATCTATTAGTAGAAAGAAAAGGAGTAGGTTTGGGAAAGGTAGATAGAGCTTATAAGGAAGAGTTTGGTGACCCCTGACAGGATAAGAAGAAGATATTTATTGCGACCTCTCTTATATTAGATGTTTTGGTTTTTTTTGTGTTTTCCTCTTTTTCGGGATGTTTGGGGTTTGGTTTTTTATGTATTGAAATTAGTATTTTGATGACAATATAAAATGAATGATATGTGAAAACGAGTTATTTATATTTATAAAATTTGTATAAATAAAGAATCTATAAAAAAAAAAAAAAAAAAAGGAAAATTGCTCTGATCTAGCGCTTTTCAGAGAGATTTTCCACTTTCCAATACTTAACATTGAGGCTGAATCGCAGGGTAATGCAGGCTGCAGGAAGGAAGAGGATCGTGGGAGCTGAGCTGCGTGCCACAAGGAGGTTGGAAAAGGAGGAGGTCGGAACAGGAGGTCTTCTGACTAGGTAAGTAAATGGGTTTTTCTTTTCTTGTTCAGGTGGTGCTGCTGATTGTGGTCAGAACTGCTAAGCATTGTGCATATTGGGGTCAGAACTGCTGAGCATTGTGCATATTGGGGTCAGATCTGCTGTGCATTTTGCTTATTGTGGTCAGATCTGCTTAGGATTGTGCATATTGGGGTCATATCTGATAAGGATTGTGCATATTGGGGTCATATCTGATAACAGTTGTGCATATTGGGGTCATATCTGATAACGGTTGTTCATATTGGGTTGTGCATATTGGGGTCATATCTGATAACGGTTGTGCATATTGGGGTCATATCTGATAACGGTTGTGCATATTGGGGTCATATCTGATAACGGTTGTGCATATTGGGGTCATATCTGATAACGATTGTGCATATTGGGGTCATATCTGATAACGATTGTGCATATTGGGGTCATATCTGATAACGGTTGTGCATATTGGGGTTATTGAACGTGTTTTTTGTTCAAATCTGCTCACATTACGTGTATTTTCTTGAGAAAACCTGCACAATTATGTGAATTTTCTGGGGAAAGGGTCACCAAAACTTGGGCCCTCTGTCTTTGCGTTGCACTTTTAAAGGGAACCCGAGGTGAGAATAATATTGAGGCTGCCATATTTATCTCCTTTTAAGCAATACCAGCTGCCTGGCTGCCGTGTTGGTCCTCTGCCTCTAATACTTTCAACCATAGACCCTGAACAAGCATGCAGCAGGTCAGGGGTTTCTGACAATAATGTCAGAACTGATAAGATTAGCTGCATGCTTGTTTCTGGTGTAATTCAGTTCACTACTGCAGCCAAATAGATCAGCAGGGCTGCCAGGCAACTAGAATTGTTTAAAAGTAAATAATTATGGCAGCGGCCATATCACTCTCACCCTGGGTTCACTTTAAATGACAGTTAGCCCCACCCTCATCTGTTCATGACCACGCCCATTTTTTCGCCACGGTGCGCTTAGTGCGCCGCAGGTTGTAGCCACACCCATTTTTTGCCGGTCATCAGCTCCCCCGGAAATTGGTCCAGCACCTGCATAGCACCCCCTAAAAACAATTCCTGGAGCCACCACTGGAAGGTAGCGATTGTTACACTCCGCCACCATTGCAGGAGAGCCAGTGCAGGAGCGAGGCGAGGTAAGTAACGAGCAATCGTTACTGTAAGTTGTTCCTGATTAACTTTATTTTCAGTATTACTTTTCTTACCTTAATTATATTATATTTTGCTCTTTGGAAGCTTAACATATAACATAGGTAAGGTGAAAACAGGTGAAATTACTTTGTGAATCATGCTCAATCTATGTTGCCCACAACATGCTATGAGATGTTTCTTTTCGTTGCAGTAGAGTTATATGAAACTAAGATCATAATCTTCAAGCGATAGCTCTTTTTTCTTCGGAAATACTATTCTGATGTTCACATGATAGATCAGCAACTACCGTCCCCACCTTAGTAAGAATATAAATAAATGTGGTAGCAAATTAAAGAGATGCAGTGTGCACCCATCAGGCCTCGAAGTAAAAAGTAGTTTAATCTTTTAATTCTGATTGGTCTAAAACTATAAATTGATGCTTTTTATTTTAATTTTCCTTATGTATGTATGTTTATTGATTGACTGACTGTTTGGTACTACAGAGCAGGGCCGGGCCGAGGCGAGAGAGGCTCCAGGAGGGGGTGCACAACGCACTCAGCTATCATTCCCCTATTGTGTCTGAAGCAAAGAAAAATAAGAAAAGGGGATACATGGCAGTGACTGCAAGCCAGATAACTAGAGATTAACTGGTTCTGGCCCGACGCAGTTGGAATCTACGTCCTTGATCTCGCCGCCGAAAATCACTCGCTCTGCCGTTTATATGACGGCATAGCTGTGTGAGCCGGTCAGGAGCCGATTTCATTGGCTCCTAACCCAGTCATCACTGTTCACACAGCTCTGCCGTCATAAAGACATCAGAGAGAGGAACCTGCAGTGGGACAGAGCGGCGTGACCAGTTGGAGCAGCTGATTTTTGCGGCAATTCTTCGTTAAGCGCCATTTTACTGTACCAGCAGTCTCTGGTCCTTAAGAGGGCAGAGACTGCTAATACAGAAGTAGTTAAGGTGTTGGGGGCCCTGGGGCGCCTCTCAGTATAATAGCAATCAGTGTGTCACGGCTGGGGATGCTCATTCAGATTTTGCAGAATTAAAATTTCCGAATTTCAAAGCGGAAATCGGAACTCGGAAATCACCAAATTGGCTGAGTATGTTAAAGAGACTCTGTAACAAAATGTTCAGCCTTATTTCTTCTATCCTATAAGTTCCAGCAGTGGCTGGATGGTGTAATAGTTAAGGGCTCAGCCTCTGACTCTGACACAGGAGACCTGGGTTTGAATCTCAGCTCTGCCTAGGCAAGTCTCCCTAACACTGCTACTGCTTATAGAGCGCGCCCTAGTGGCTGCAGCTCTGGCGCTTTGAGTCTGCCAGGAGAAAAGTGCGATATAAATGTTATTTGTCTTGTCTTATACCTGTTCTAATGTGGTCTGTGGTACTGCTGGTTTTTTTTTAGTTGCACAGTGGCTGTATTATCTCAGTTATATGATCTAATCTTCTCTCTTCTGTCAGCTCTGTCGGCTGAGGCTGGAATGTGTGAAATGTGCTGCACTGCTTGTCATTGGCAGAAGCTATACACACCCTCTCCAAGCTCTGAATGAGTTAGAGACTGAGCTACTCTCAAGCCTATCACACTCTAGTTAGAAGCCATGTCTTTTTTTTGTAAACACTGCCTAAAAATGGCAATTTCAAGCCAGGATTGCAGCAGGGAGTGGCAGAAACAGCACAGAGGGGCCCAGGAGAACATAATGAATAGAATGGTATGCTTTTTATTGTAAGAATTTTAGAGTACAGATTCTCTTTAAGGAGAAAAGTGGATATAAGGAGAAAAAAATACTTTTTCAAAAAGACCTTATAGTTTTGGAGAAAATCAATTCTAAAGTTACGATAGGAAAAAAGTATACATTTATGTTTTTTTTTTTTTGTTAAACACCTCAATATACATTGTGATTTGAATTTTATTAAGTGCAGGTGTCAGTATTATTACAGAGGCAGAGGGGAGCAGCGGCTCAGTCAGAGTAACCATCACCCCCATAAGGCAGGAGAAGCAGGCAATGTACATATCCCATAAAATGACAGTGGCGGGGGGAGCAGCGGCTCAGTTAGAGTGTCTATCACCCCCCTTTAAAAGACAACTGTAGCGAGAAGAATATGGAGGCTGTCATATTTATTTCCTTTAAGACAATACCAGTTGCCTGGTTATCTTGCTAATCCTCTGCCTCTAATACTTTTAGCCATAGACCCGGAACAAGCATGCAGCAGATCAGGTGTTTCTGACATTATTGTCAGATCTGACAAGATAAGATATATATCTGACTTGAAAGGGCTCCCTTTTAGCGCCTCGCTCTCTAAACAGTTTTTGTTACAGAAGCTGATTAGTAACAGCTTTACTGTAACAATATATGAAATCTGTTACACAAAAACACTCCATAAAACGCTAGGCATGTTTAGAAAACCTCTCTAACCATGCTTAGAAACGCTCTGAAAATCTGCTTCAAAAACCTCTAGCTTTTGAAGATCTGCTAGAGCTTTTTGGTGTGTACTGGCCCTAACTCTTACCAACAGAGGCTGGTGTGTCAGAGAGCTAGTCTTCTCAGGGGGCTGTCTGTTGTCTGATTGGTTGTAGTTATATGGTTCCTGGGTCAATTCTGCTGCTAAGAATCATGGGAGGCCTAATATGGGGAGAGAAGACATTACTTCCTATCAATCTTCAAATTTTCAAGCTAAGCACATGTCGAATATAGCAGTTATTTTCAAAATTTGCTATTTGGGTGAAAATATGACACTCCCTTTAATTTCGCTATTTGGGCAAAAACGTGAAAATGTAAGCTTTTTTTTCGCAAAAATTCAGTGAAATCGAAAATGGTATTTTCGATGCGAAAATGACCAAACAAAAAAAGCACTAGTCAGAAATCCGAACTCGGAAATCGATCATAAATCTGTGGAATCGGTAATTGGCTGAGGGAGGAGGGATGGAGGAGCGCACTTTGGTGTCTCAACCTTGGGTGCTGGAGGACCTTGTCCCGGCTCTGCTACAGAGTATCCAGACAGCTCATGGTGACCCAGAAACACTAGGAAAGTATAATTGGCTCAAAAAAACCGAAAAGTCCTCTCGCTAAATAGTGATGCTAAATACAATTTTGCTTTCCTAAAATTAAAGAGATTTGCAATAATTCAGCTTTAAAGTGGACCCAAATTAAAAATACAAGATTTCAGAAATAAAATCTATTTTCTAAATTATAATAATAAATAGCAGCCTTTTTTCAGCTGCAAGATGACAAATATAAAATATTTTACATTTATTGGAGGAACCCCTCCCTTCCTTTCAAATTGCCGGGACAAAATCCGGCAAACTGGTGAAGTAGGTGGTGTCCGGCAATGGAGGAATTGCTAATGGCTGCCCCAAGTATAATCCTAGTTATGAAAAGAGAAGGGTGAAAAGCATGCACTGAAATGCTCATAGGCTTGAAGGAGTGTTTATTTATCATTGTATGTGTCAGAGTGGTGCAACTAAATATTTTTAATTAAAAAAAATGTTTGGTTTGGGTCCGCTTTAAGTGAGCAAGTCTAGTTTCCCATGATGTATCACTCCTGAATATGCAAATTATCTATTTCTGCCCCTTGAAGCCAGGCATATGTTTACTTTGGAAAAGTATTTTTTTAGAAAGTTAAACTTTGAGAGCATCCCCCTCCTTACAATTAGAACCCCTCCCCCCAAGCCCTCTACCAAGCAGGGAGGAGGGGCTTGGACTTCTTTTTTTCTCCACCGGGGGCCCACATTCTGTGCTCTCCTGGCCCTGCCACTTAGACCTAGAGATCAGTACGTCAGAAGTGACAGAACTTACCAATTTCTCTGTCAGGTCTCTCTGGTGCTCCCTCTGCAGTCACTAAGTGTCACTGTCCTGTCTTCCTCTTGTTCTGAATATTTCTGCATGACAACCAACGTGCACCAGACCAAGAGGATGGCAATGAGTAAAGAGGACAGTGACACCTAGTGGCCAGGGCTGAATTTAGGCCAAGGCCACTTAGGCCATGGCCTATGGCACCACAGGAGCAAGGGCCCCAAAGCAGCAGGCTAAACTGGTGAAGAATTTGCAAGCTTGCAAATGCTGCAATGCAATGAGATCAGGTGACCGCAGTACTCTGCTGCTAGCTGCCTGTGCAGCAGCCACCTTGCTTTTATGTGCACCTTTGCATTGTGGGCAGCGGCTATGAACTTGAGCAGCATTGGAGATGGAACGGAAGAGGAAGCTTCTGCACTGGAGACAAGTGGAGAAATAAGTGACACTGATGGCTGCTGCGTTCTGAAAGTGAGCTGGCTACCTATACTGAAAGTGGGGTGAGAAAAGGAGGGATTAAGGGAGTCATCTGTCTACCTATACCAGAGGGAAAGGTGGGAGGGGTCATCTGGCTACCTATACTAGGGGAGGGGTCATCTGGCTACCTGTACGGGGGGGGGGGGAGAGGTCATATGGCTACCTGTACTGGAGGGAATGGGTCATGTCACTACCTATATCGCTGGTGACAGTGACCTTGGGCAGCAAAGAGTACAAATCTGGCCCTGCTAGCGGCTGCAGGCAGCTGGGTTGCCAGGGAGAGACTCAATAGGGTGACTGATAAGCTTTGCCATTGCCACTGTGCTGATCTGTAGATCTGAGTGGCACCAAGCCAGGGGAGCACAGGAGGGAGACCTGGTAAAGAAGGAAGAAGGAATAAGTCTGGGCCCCTCTTCCTAGGATTCCCCCACCCCACCTCACTGATGGGCCAGCAGACCTTGATCACAGGGGCTGATGGCCGATAGTTACGCTAGTGAATATTACAAATCAATATTTCAGGGTTTTTTTCCCCTTCACCACTTGGTTTGACTGGCAGCTTTAGTACTGTATGTAGAAAATATTCTGGTTTTATTGTTCTGTCAGGTGAGTACATGAGGCCATTAGGGATGCTCATTCAGATTCCGTGGAAATGCAATTTTCAAAATTCCGATCGGAAATTGCATTTCCGCATCGGAATGTGGAAATCGGTAATTCAAGTGCGGTTGGCGGATTTCCGCCGGAAATCACGGAAATTTCCACTGACTTTAACATCGATTTTCTCAAAAACGATAAGGTCTTTTTGAAAACTTTTTTTGCATCTTGTTCACAAGATTCAGTTTAATAAACCCTGGAAATTTGGTGTTTTTAGGACTTACGGGGGCTTTGCTATTAACCACTAAAGTCAGTGGATTTTTACTGTAATGTAAAATGCAGAAAATCTGCATTATCCGACATGCGGTAATTTTAAGCCAATCAGAAGACTCAGAATGATTAAACCAATCAGAGAATGGGGATTTAGGCTTAAATGTCCGCATTCTCTGATTGGCTCATTCATTCTGCGTCTTCTGATTGGCTTAAAATTACCGCATATTGGATAATGCGGATTTTCTGCATTTTACATTACAGTAAAAATCTGCTGACTTTAGCGGTTAATAGCAAAGCCTCCGTAAGTCCTAGAAACACCAAATGTCCAGGGTTTATTAAACTGAATCTTGTGAACAAGATGCAAAAAAAGTTTTAAAAAAGACCTTATAGTTTTTGAGAAACTCGATGTTAAAGTTGGCAGAAATGTCCGCAATTTCCGGCGGAAATCCGCATCGGAATGCGGAAATTGGTAGCGGAAAGCAGAATTGGTAGCAGTAGGTAATTGGCAATGGCGGAATGCGTATTTACCAAGGAATAGGAAATTGGCATTTCAGACCATCCCTAGAGGCCATCCCTGTGCTCATGGATGTATACATGGTATGTAGGAGGAGTGCTCCCTTAAAGAGACTCCGTAACAAAAATTGCATCCTGTTTTTTATCATCCTACAAGTTCCAAAAGTTATTCTAATGTGTTCTGGCTAACTGCAGCACTTTATACTATCACTGTCTCTGTAATAAATCAATGTATCTTTCCCCTGTCAGACTTGTCGGCCTGTGTCTGGAAGGCTGCCAAGTTCTTCAGTGTTGTGGTTCTGCTATGAACTCACCCTTCCAGGCCCCTCTCTGCACACTGCCTGTGTGTTATTTAGATAAGAGAGAAGAGAGAAGCTGCTCTAATCTTTTACAAGCTGGATAAATCGTCCTCTGAGCTGGCTGGGCTTTCACATACAGAGGAATTACAAACAAGGGCAAAGCTGTTTGCAGGAAGAAAAGAGCAGCCTGAAACTTCAGTGCATGAGGGAAAGAAACACACAAATGATCTCTTGAGATTCAAAAGGAATGCTGTATACAGCCTGCTTGTGTATGGATGTATTGTTCTATGTGTGGACATACTGTACATCAACATACTTCCTGTTTTGGTGGCCATTTTGTTTGTTTACAAACAAACTTTTAAAAACTGTTTTTAACCACTTTTAATGCGGCGAAGAGCGGCGAAATTGTGACAGAGGGTAATAGGAGATGTCCCCTAACGCACTGCTATGTTTACTTTTGAGCGATTTTAACAATACAGATTCTCTTTAATGCTCTGTTTTAAATAGTTTAATTGGTGGGAGCTTTCAGCCGGGTGCACACATGGCAAAAATGCTTCATGGAGTGGGAAACGCTGCATTTTATGCAGCAATGTTAGTCTCTGGAAAGCAGAAGGACCAGCGTTGCACTTGTGATTTACAGTAAGCGTTCTGCAGACGCTTGTAGTGTTGCTTAATATACAGGCTGGCTGCCAAAACACATATAATGAAAGTCTATGGAAACGCATATGCATTGCATTTTTCATGCATTTTTAAATGCGTTTTTCATTAAAAAGTAAAGATCTGTGATGTGTTCCCGCTTCCTGTGGTCTTCCTAGTGATTTCCATAAATTTGAAAAAAAAAACGCATACAAACTGCATATGCATTTTCTATTAGTGAACCGCAAACGCATTAAAATGCACGCAAAATGCATGAAAAATGCATTCGCGTAATACAATCGCAAAAGCAAAACTCAGTAAATGCGCAATAGCAAATAACAAATGCACCATCCGAAAATGCTACTTTTCACGCTTTGTCATATGTGAACCCAGCCTTCCACATTGACAGCCCTTTTATATTCACACTGGCCTTGTATCCTTCTATGCATTTATTTTAGTTTTTGTTACCTTGTTTACAGATTTTTTTTAGACAGTGCTAGATTACGTCTTACTTTACATTATCCTTTGGAAGTCACCAGCTGCAAAAATGTTAACATTCTTCAAATTTTCTCTCAAGCTAGCTTTCTGACTCATTGCATTTGAATCTAACCACTTTACATCCATACCTTGTTTCTCCCTTATAGAGAACCCGAGGTGTGTTTAAAGAATGTTATCTGCATACAGAGGCTGGATCTGCCTATACAGCCCAGCCTCTGTTGCTATCCCAAACCCCACTAAGGTCCCCCTGCACTCTGCAATTCCTCATAAATCACAGCCGTGCTGTGAGGCTGTGTTTACATCTGTAATGTCAGTCTCGGCTGCTCCCCCGCCTCCTGCATAGCTCCGGTCCCTGCCCCTGTCCCTTCCCTCCAATCAGCAGGGAGGGAAGGGATGCAGGTGGGGACTGGAGTTCTGCAGGAGGCGGGGAGAGCAGCAGACTGACACTATAGAGATAAACACAGCCAGCTCTGACAAGCTGTTTGTCAGCAGCGTGGCTGTGATTTATGAGGAATTGCAGAGTGCAGGGGGACCTTAGGGGGGTTTGGGATAGCAACAGAGGCTGGGCTGTATAGGCAGAACCAGCCTCTGTATGCAGATAATATTCTTCAAACCCACCTCGGGTTCTCTTTAAGGACCAGAGCAGTTTTGACAGTTTAGCTATGTCCCTATTTAATCAGCAATAACTGTAACCCTACTTATGACACCTAAACCAAATATTTATAATTTATCTAACTAGACTTTCATTGTTTGGCATTTTGTTCCCTAAAACTATTTTGTATTCTATACATTTTAATCGGAAAAAAAAGGAAAAATAGAAAAAAAATCTCAATTTTACCAATTCCAGTTTAAAAATAAAAATTGCTACTATAGATAAAAAAAACACAAATTTTGTTTGGCTATTTCTACCGTTTATCACAAAAGTTAGATTTTGTTCCTGTCACAATTTATGGTGAGGATATTTGATTCTGAAATAATGCTATAGTGTGTATTTTTCACTATGAACTGAGAAAATGTATTTTTAATGGTAAAAATCAATCATATTGGCTAACATATATTCCCTTTCACCAATTAGTGCTGCAGCAGATAGTGCCAGAGGTGTGCACATGAGCAAGCCCAATCCTACACAGCACTGCTTCTGCTACAAGACGTATATCTACGTCTTCGTGGCTTTGCTGAGGTCACAGAGGACATAGATATACTGTAGTGGTGGATAAAGTAGTTAAAGGATTCCTGAACTAAGAGGAATATGTGGACTGCCATATTTGTTTCCTTATTCCCAACCACAAGTTATTTTCCCTTAAAAACCAGAGCAATTTTAGCATTTCATGCTCCCCATGCATTCAGAAATTACTTGACCACTACTTATCAGACCTAAATAAGCAATGTATTTTTGAGTGACAAATTATGCTTTAGTTGAGTGGTACTTTTTGTTAATTATTATTTTATTTTATATGCATTTTAAAGAGAATGAGAAGAAACAAATGAAAAAAAGCCCTTATTTTTCAGTTTTCAGCCATTGCAGTTTAAAAATAAAAAGTGGTACTGCAGATAAAACCAACACAACCAACACAAATGCCTTTTAATCATGCTGAATAAACAATTAAAGAGACACTGAAGCGAAAAAAAATATATGATATAATGAATTGGTTGTGTACTATGAATAATTACTAGAAAATTAGCAGCAAAGAAAATATTCTCATATTTTTATTTTCAGGTATATAGTGTTTTTTCTAACATTGCATCATTCTATAATATGTGCAGATTACACAACACTCAGCATTCAAAATTAGTCTTTCAGAGCAGTCTGTAAAGTAATGAACTCTCCTCTAGCAGAGGAAAAGTAAACAGTTCAATTACAGTTGAGATAATAAAAGTCAGATAACAGCCCTCTCCACGACCAAGTTAGTCAGAGAGCTTAATAGCTTTTTTGCATAGAGATAACAACTGGAGTTTCTCAACTCTTCCTGTACTGGAAACAAATTAGACTGATGTATCTGATCTTAATGTTTTATTTCTTAGCTGTGCTTAGTGGTGCTCAAATACCCCTTTTAAAAATTCGAGTTTGGTCGAATTCGAATAGTAAATTATTCGAGGTCAGTCGAATATTCGAGTCGAATAATTTTTACTATTCGATTCGACCTCGGACTTCGAGCTCACTATTCGAGTCGGTATTCGAGCTCATTATTCAAGCTGACTATTCGAATTGGCCTTAAATAGCTTCCAACACTTGTTTTGAGGGTGAATGATGCAAGAAACATCTTTTTTTCCAAGTAACAACAGCAAGTGATTATGTGGGGATGTTCCTTTAAAAAAAAAAGGTGAAAAGAGAAGTTGTGTCCAGAATTTTGTTCAGTACTGTATATACTTCTTCTTCTTCTTCTTCTTTATCTTCTATATCTTCTTCTTTTTCTTCTTCTATATCTTCTTCTTCTATATCTTCTTCTTCTATATCTTCTTCTATATCTTCTTCTTCTTCTTCTATATTGTCTTCTTCTTCTTCTTCTTCTTCTTCTTCTTCTTCTTCTTCATCTTCTTCATCTTCTTCATCATCATCTTCTTCATCTTCTTCATCATCATCTTCTTGATCTTCTTCATCATCATCTTCTTCTTCTTCTTCTTCTTCTTCATCTTCTTCTTCTTCATCTTCTTCTTCTTCATCTTCTTCATCTTCTTCATCTTCTTCTTCTTCATCTTCTTCATCTTCTTCATCTTCTTCTTCTTCATCTTCTTCATCTTCTTCTTCATCTTCTTCATCTTCTTCATCTTCTTCTTCTTCATCTTCTTCATCTTCTTCTTCTTCATTTACTTCTTCTTCATCTTCTTCTTCTTCTTCTTCTTCTTCTTCTTCTTCTTCTTCTTCTTCTTCTTCTTCTTCTTCTTCTTCTTCTTCTTCTTCTTCTTCTTCTTCTTCTTCTTCTTCTTCTTCTTCTTCTTCTTCTTCTTCTTCTTCTTCTTCTTCTTCTTCTTCTTCTTCTACTTCTTCTTCTTCATCTTCCTCTTCTTCATCTTCTTCTTCTTCATCTTCTTCATCTTCTTCTATATCGTCTTCTTCTTCACTTATTTCTCTTTTCAATTTTTTTTTTAAAGAAATGCAGCTATTTTTGAGCGTAACAAATTGCTGGTGGTGCACGCATGTTGGAAGCGCCATTGTATGTGCTCCCTGGCAGTGGAAACACACAGACAGCAGGAGGTAAATTCAGCAGCAGGAGGAGGAGGATGAGTGTGTGGCAGCAGGCAGTCAATGAGGCAGGCAGCATGACATAATAGCCCTGGTACCTAGCGGTGATACCAGGGCTGTAAATAAACACAGCAGGCAGGAGGTCCCAGACAGCGGTCGTGCAGCCCACATCGTGTCCAATACACAACTGGGACAACACAGTTTTCAACCCGGGCACCTCAGAAAAATTAAACCTTTTTTTTTTTTAATGGTTTTTTGGTTTTGTTTGTACAACCAATTACACAGATATATAGCTATTGTTTGACGTAATAGCTGGTGGCAGAGTGGCAGCAGAATGTAATTCTGTGTACCCTGGCAGTGGGAAACACAGACTGACAGCAGCAGCAGCAGGAGGAATGGAGGAGTAATGTGAGCAGCTATTGTTTGACGTAATAGCTGGTGGCAGTGTGGCAGCAGAAGGTAATTCTGTGTACCCTGGCAGTGGGAAACACAGACAGACAGCAGCAGCAGGAGGAATGGAGGAGTAGTGTGAGTGTGGCAGCAGGCAGGCAGCGTGACATAATAGCCCTGGTACCTAGCGGTGATACCAGGGCTGTAAATAAACACAACAGGAGGTCCCAGACAGCGGTCGTGCAGCCCACATCGTGTCCAATACACAACTGGGACAACACAGTTTTCAACCCGGGCACCTCAGAAAAATTAAACCTTTTTTTTTTTTTAATGGTTTTTTGGTTTTGTTTGTAAAACCAATTACACAGATATATAGCTATTGTTTGACGTAATAGCTGGTGGCAGAGTGGCAGCAGAATGTAATTCTGTGTACCCTGGCAGTGGGAAACACAGACCGACAGCAGCAGCAGCAGGAGGAATGGAGGAGTAATGTGAGGAGCTATTGTTTGACGTAATAGCTGGTGGCAGAGTGGCAGCAGAAGGTAATTCTGTGTACCCTGGCAGTGGGAAACACAGACAGACAGCAGAAGGGCAGTACACAGCAGCCCACTGTAGGTGTAAAATGTGTGGCTGCAGGCGACGTAATAGTCAAACTGAACCAGGCTGGCTTAGTGAGCAGGAGCCAGGAGGTGGTAAAGGGTGGTAAGGCACATTAACGATGGTTCTTAGCCAGTTCATGTCCCCCTCTCGCCGACAACAGGGGCCAGGAACTCGCCTTCCACCCACGCCTGGTTCATCTTGAGAAACGTCAGTCTGTCCACAGACTTGTGAGACAGACGTGAGCATTTCTCGGTGACCACGCCACCAGCTGCACTGAAGCAGCGCTCGGACAGCACGCTGGAAGGGGGGCAGGACAGCACTTCCAGGGCGTACTGCACCAGCTCGCTCCAGATCTCCAGGCGCTTGACCCAATACTCCATGGGATCAACAGGGGCATCGCTGTCAAGCCCGCTGTAGGACCCCATGTAGTCAGCCACCATGCGGGTCAGGCGCTGGCTGTGACCGGAGGATGCTGCTGCTGCATCATGCACCTCCTCTCTAGTCACTGCTGCCGGAGCCTCTACAGTCCTGTAGAGCTTGTGGCTGAGAGACAGCAGGTCTGTGGGGCGCTTGCTGCTGGATGCAGGCACCTGCTGCTGCCTCTGTGCTGGCTGCTGGACAGTGGGGGTGGAAGGCTGGGGGAAGGCTTCCTCCAAGCGCTCAACAAGGGCCTGCTGCAAGCTCCTTATTTGTTGCGCTGGGTCTCCTCCTGCAGGCGGCAGGAACTGGCTCAACTTCCCCTTGAGGCGTGGGTCCAACATCATGCTGATCCAGATGTCCTCCCTCTGCTTCATCTGGATCACCCTGGGGTCCTTGCGCAGGCACGCCAGCATGTGCGCTGCCATTGGGAAGAGGCGGGCCACGTGTGCTGGCACATCGACGGCAGTGCTGTCCTCCTCATCCTCCTCCTCTGCCGCCTCATCCTCTCTCCACCCCCGCACCAACTCAGCTGCGCTGTGCTGATCCCCCTCATCAGCAGCAAGGTCAGGGACCTCCACCAAGTCCTCCTCCTCCTCCCCCTCAGAGGTGGACTGTGCAGCTGCTTGCCGCTCCTGCTGGTCCAAGGCTGCCGCTCCCTGTTCCAGCAAAGCATCGAGGGCCCTGTTCAGCAGACAAACCAGGGGCACCCACTCGCAGACCATAGCATAATCCCTGCTCACCATGTTAGTGGCCTGCAGAAAGGGAGCCAGCACTAAACATACCTGCTGCATGTGCCTCCAGTCATCATCGGGGACGATGGACGGGATGTTGCTGGTCTTGTCCCTTCTCTGAGCGGCGGAAACAGTGGCCAGGGCAAGGTACTGGTTGACAGCGTGCTTCTGTTCAACCAGACGCTCCAACATCGCCAGGGTGGAGTTCCAGCGAGTCGGAACGTCAAGGATCAGCCGATGGCGTGGCAGCTCAAGCTCCTTTTGCACATCTTCCAGGCTCGCACAGGCTGCAGCCGAGCGCCGGAAGTGACGCACAACGTTCCTTGCCGTTTCCAGCAGTTCGCCCATCCCCTGGTAGGTGCGCAAGAACTTTTGCACCACCAGGTTCAGCACGTGGGCAAGACAGGGGATGTGGGTCAGGTTTCCCCTGTCTATTGCGGCAACCAGATTGGCCCCATTGTCGGCCACCACCTCTCCGACTCTGAGGCCTCTGGGGGTCAGCCAAATCCTCTCCTGCTCCTGGAGTTTGGCCAACACATGGGTTGCCGTCAGCTTGGTCTTCCCAAGGCTGACCAAGTGCAGCAGCGCTTGGCAGTGGCGGGCCTTCACGCTGCTGCTGAGGCGGGGGGTTTGGCCAGGTGTGCCGGAGGATGGCAGAGGATCGGAGGAACCTGCTGCAGTTCCCCTGACCCTGCGGGGGGGCACCACCCACTGTGTTGCTGCTGCTGTGCCCGCTGCTGCTCTCTGTCACCGTGTCATCATCATCCTCCCCCTCCTGAAACATGTCCTGCTGGGATGATGACCCCCCAAACTCCTCTCCTGATGCATGGATGGGCTGCTTGACTGTCGCCACAGTCTTGCTGTCCAATCCCTCATCCCCCATAGTGCCCATCAGCATCTCCTCCTCCAAATCGCCAACAACAGCAGACAATACCCTGATGGTGCCTGGGGTAAAAATACTGCTGAGTGACAGGTCGCCAACTTGTGACGGTGAACTGGCCTCCTCCCCAGGCCCTGCTGGGTGGCTGCTGCGAACAGGGGTGGTGGTGGTGAGGGTGGAGGCCTCGGATGCAGAGCTGATGGCGGGCTGCTCATCCTCCGTCATCAGTTGCACCACAGTGTCTGCATCCTTTTCCTCAATGGGACGTTTCCGACCCGGCTGGAGGAAAATCGGAGCAGTGCTACACGCTGCTGCTGCTGCTGTGTTTCTGCAGCGTGAGTTGCAGATGCTCCTGCTGGGTGGCGCCCAAGGCGTCCACGGCCAGTGGCTATGGGAGGAATGTTAGCCACTGACGCTGCTGCTGCTGCTGCGGAACTGTGCATGGTGGCGCGGCCGCGCCCGCGGCTTGCCACAATGCTGCTCCCTCTCCTCCTGATTCCCTTGCTGCCCTTCCCCTTGCCCAAACCGCGCTGGCTGCCACTTCCGGACATCTTCCATGTTTTGGGCGTAAACACAAAAGTTTTTGAAAAGGGCGGGTAAAAAGTGGGGTACTTTAATGGAGTGGGTTGGTGGGTGAGGTGACTGAGTGAGTGTCCCGACTCCCTAGTACAGTAAGTAAGTAGTAACAGTCAGGAAGTACAACTAGCAGTTACAATAATCAGTAGTAATCACAAGGAAATAGAGTGTGTGTACACTACAGACAGTGAGTGCACGCACGCGCAAACACGCGCAGGAGCTGGCCTATGAACAGAGAGTGAGTGAGTGTCCCTAGTACAGTAAGTAAGTAGTAACAGTCAGGAAGTACAACTAGAAGTTACAATAATCAGTAGTAATCACAAGGAAATAGAGTGTGTGTACACTACAGACAGTGAGTGCACGCACGCGCACACACGTGCAGGAGCTAGCCTATGAACAGTGACTGAGTGAGTGTCCCTACTACAGTAAGTAAGTAGTAACTGTCAGGAAGTAGAATTTACAATAATCAATCAGTAATCAGAAGGAAATAGAGTGTGTGTACAGTACACAGACAGTGAGTGCACACACACACGCAGGAGCTAGTAGCCTATGAACAGTGACAGTGAGTGTCCTAGTACAGTTACAGTATATAACTATTCAGAAGGAAATAGAGTGTGTGTACAGTACACAGACAGTGAGTGCACGCACACGCAGGAGCTAGTAGCCTATGAACAGTGACAGTCAGTGAGTGTCCTAGTACAGTTACAGTATATAACTATTCAGAAGGAAATAGAGTGTGTGTACAGTACACAGACAGTGAGTGCACGCACACGCAGGAGCTAGCCTATGAACAGGGACAGTCAGTGAGTGTCCTAGTACAGTTACAGTATATAACTATTCAGAAGGAAATAGAGTGTGTGTACAGTACACAGACAGTGAGTGCACGCACACGCAGGAGCTAGTAGCCTATGAACAGTGACAGTCAGTGAGTGTCCTAGTACAGTTACAGCAGGGGTGCCCACACTTTTTCGGCTCGCGAGCTACTTTAAAATTTGCCGAGGCCAGGAGATCTACCAACGTCCCAAATGCTAAGCACGCGTCCCCCCCCCCCCCCCCCGCGTTAGCCAGGTATATGTGCCTGCAGCATAGGTTACATGCCCTCAGTATAGGTTAGCCTGGTATTTGGGCCCTCAGTGTAGGTTAGCCAGGTATATGGGCCCTCAGTGTAGGTTAGCCAGGTATATGGGCCCTCAGTGTAGGTTAGCCAGGTATACGGGCCCTCAGTGTAGGTCAGCCAGGTATTGGTGCCCCCAGTATAGCTTAGCCAGGTATTGGTGCCCCCAGTGTAGCTTAGCCAGGTATAGGTGCCCTCAGTGTAGCTTAGCCAGGCATATGGGCCCCCAGTGTAGCTTAGCCAGGTATATGGGCCCCCAGTGTAGGTTAGCCAGGTATTGGTGCCCCCAGTGTAGCTTAGCCAGGTATTGGTGCCCCCAGTGTAGCTTAGCCAGGTATTGGTGCCCTCAGTGTAGCTTAGCCAGGCATATGGGCCCCCAGTGTAGCTTAGCCAGGTATATGGGCCCCCAGTGTAGGTTAGCCAGGTATTGGTGCCCCCAGTGTAGCTTAGCCAGGTATTGGTGCCCCCAGTGTAGCTTAGCCAGGTATTGGTGCCCCCAGTGTAGCTTAGCCAGGTATTGGTGCCCCCAGTGTAGCTTAGCCAGGTATTGGTGCCCCCAGTGTAGCTTAGCCAGGTATTGGTGCCCTCAGTGTAGCTTAGCCAGGTATAGGTACCTGTAGCGTAGGTTAGCCAGGGTCCTCTGGACTCCTGGAACCTCCGGCAGGCAGGCCGCTGGCCAATATGAATGGCGGGGAGAAGACGCGGCGAGGAGAGAGGCGGCGCGGCCGCTACGTCATGGCTGGGGGCAGCGCCGGGCATGTTACCAGCACGCACGTTGCAGGCTGCCCGGCGCCGCCCCCAGCCATGACGTAGCGGCCGCGCCGCCTCTCTCCTCCCTCTCTGCTCGCCGCGTCTTCTCTCCCCGTCTCCCGTGCATTCTTATTGGCCAGCAGCTAAACATGATGAGCTGCTGGCCGCAAAATTTAATGAGACGCGGCCAAGAGGCCGCGATCTACCGAGGAGGCGGTCGCGATCTACCGGTAGATCGCGATCGACCTATTGGGCAGCCCTGAGTTACAGTATATAACTATTCAGAAGGAAATAGAGTGTGTGTACAGTACACAGACAGTGAGTGCACGCACACGCAGGAGCTAGCCTATGAACAGTGACAGTCAGTGAGTGTCCTAGTACAGTTACAGTATATAACTATTCAGAAGGAAATAGAGTGTGTGTACAGTACACAGACAGTGAGTGAGTGCACGCACACGCAGGAGCTAGCCTATGAACAGTGACAGTCAGTGAGTGTCCTAGTACAGTTACAGTATATAACTATTCAGAAGGAAATAGAGTGTGTGTACACAGACAGTGAGTGCAAGCACACGCAGGAGCTAGTAGCCTATGAACAGTGACAGTGAGTGTCCTAGTACAGTTACAGTATATAACTACAATACAAAATACAATCACTAAGTAGTAAAGGACAGCAGAAATACTGTCTAATACTATCTAATACTGTCTAATACTGTCTAATACTAATGAGAAATAAACTAACAGAGGACAGGAGGACAGCTGCCCACACAGGCAGGCCCTGAGGCCTAAAGCTGTAAGCTTGCCTGCAGCAGCTGGCCTGTCTCTATGTAACACAAAAGCTACTAACTAAAATACAATGTCTATCTAACTAACAACAATATAGGTGTGTATAGGAGGTGTATGTGAGCAAAAACGCTAGGTAAATGACCACAATAGAGCTCTTGCTAAGCCAAAGCACAAAGGAGCAACTCTCTCTCTCTATGCAAGTCTCAGGCAAGGACGGAGAAACGGAACATGGCGGCCGCTATTTATAGGGTAGGGGCTGGCCAGGGTCCCCCTCTGTGATTGGCTGCCGTCAGAGGGCCTGGGAGCCCTCTGATTGGCTCTAAGGACATCAATCTGGGCTATGACGGTATTCGAGCTCGGTATTCGAGCTCGAATACCGTCGTTTGCTCGAATAGCTCGAATAGTGAATGGGCTATTCGCGTTTACTCGAATAGCCCATTCGAATAGCTGCAGCTATTCGGAGCTCGAATACTGAGCTCGAATAGCTGAAAAAGAGCTCAAATATTCGAGCTACTCGAATATTCGAGCTCTGCTGAGCACCACTGGCTGTGCTACACATACAAATCATAATATCATCATTTTTTTTTCGCTTCAGTGTCTCTTTAAATCTTTTTACATTAACCCTGTGGTTTGGGTTCTTCCATCTGGTGTGGTAAAGACACTTCCTTTGGAGGTGTTCACCTTCCGGGTGTGGTGTTATCTACAACCAAGAAGGACCAACCAGGAGTGCAACTATCCAGTTCCAGTAGGACCTGGAATACCGAGCGGGGACAGCTATTTCCCCGTTGGTGATATACGGTGGTTGCATATATAAATACTCTTGTACTACAATCTAACATCTAATACCCCACAATACTGCACCATTTGGTTTCTGGTCTCTCCTTGTCATACAGGTGACCGTGGTATCCCCACAGTGACCACCTTTTCTATTCATAAGCATAATGATGTTTATGTATATGCCTCTGGTTCGCAAGTGAAGTATATAAAGGCATATATATACATACATGCAGCAGTGATGGAATGGTTAAACAATACTAGTTGCCTGGCAGTTCTGCTGATGTCTTTGGCTGCAGTAGTGTCAGAATCACATGCCTGGAACAAGCATATGGTTAATCCAATCAGACTTCAGTCAGAAAAATCTGATCAACATACTTGTTCAGTGTCTATGGCTGAGAGTATTAGAAACAGTTGCTCAACAGGACCCCCCCCCCCCCCCCCCCCCTCTGATTGTATCTGAGCATTATAGTTACTGTGCTCAGTTGCAACATGAGGGTTTTTTTTGCTGCTGGGTCACCCTGCTCTGTGTTAAATGTGACATGCGGTGTCACCAAATGCTGCCATTCAGCTGTAATTTCAACCGAATGGCACTTGTGGCCTGTGGTCAGGCAGGCGGACTGGTCCAGGGCCTAGAGGCCTAAGTAAGCCAATTATGCACAAACTGCGTGGCCAATAAACTGGTAGATGAGTAATTAACCACTTTGCATCCAGACCTTGTTTCCCCCTTATGGACCAGAGCAGTTTTGACATTTTAGCTATGTCCCTATTTAATCAGCAATAACTGTATCCCTACTTATGACACCTAAATGAAATATATATATTTTTTTTTTCAAGACTAACTAGGCTTTCATCCTATGTCATTTTTTCCCTTGAACAATTTTGTCTTTTATGTATTTTAATGGGGATACGAGTTAAAACATGAAAAAAACAAATTATTTCTCCATTTTACCAAGTCCAGTTTAAAAATAAAAAGCACTACTGTAAATAAAAAAACACAAACTTTGTTTGGCTATTTCTACCGTTTATCACAAAACTTAACTTATGTTCCTGTCACAATTTATGGTGAGGAAATTGGATTCTGAAATAATGCTACAGTGTGTATTTTTCACTATGATCTGAGAAAATAAAAGTATTTTTAATGGTAAAAATTAATCTTCTTGGCTCAGGGAACCTATATTCGCTTTCACCAATTAGTGCTACAGCAGATAATAGTGCCAGAGGTTTGCACTGGAGTAAGCCCAATAATGCGCAGCTCTGCTCCAGCTACAAGACTTATATCTACGTCCTCTTGGCTTAAGGGGCCCATACACCTAACGATTTTCCCGCCGAAATACGGGCGTTTTGATCACAGTGATTGAAACGGCCGTGAAATCGCCGCGCACACCGCTGACAGAACGATGGATTTCCATCCGAAATCCATCATTTCCGTCGACTCCCGTCGATCCATCTGTGCGGAAGATTTTTCTCGGTCGCCGCCGGGTCGGGAGCGGGTCGGGAGTAGTGTTGGGCGAACACCTAGATGTTCAGGTTCACGAACGTTCACCGAACATCGCCGCGATGTTCGGATGTTCGCGCCGAACTCCGAACATAATGGAAGTCAATGGGGACCCGAACTTTCGTGCTTTGTAAAGCTTCCTTACACGCTACATACCCCAAATTGCAGGGTATGTGCACCTTGGGAGTGGATACAAGAGGGAAAAAAATATTTGAAAAAGAGCTTATAGTTTTTGAGAAAATTGATTGTAAAGTTTCAAAGGAAAAACTGTCTTTTAAATGTGGAAAATGTCATGTTTCTTTGCACAGGTAACATGCTTTTTGTCGCCATGCAGTCATAAATGTAATACAGAGAAGAGGTTCCAGGAAAAGGGACCGGTAACACTAACCCAGCAGCAGCAGCAGCAGCACACGTGATGGAACAGGAGGAGGAGGCGCAGGAGGAGAAGGCCATGCTTTTTGAGACACAACAACCCAGGCCTTGCATGAGGACAAATAGCGTGCGGATATAGCAATGCTTTTTGCCGCCATGCAGTCATAAATGTAATACAGATGAGAGGTTCAATAAACAGGGACCGGCAACGCTAACCCAGCAGCAGCAGCACACGTGATGGAACAGGAGGAGGTGCAGGAGGAGAAGGCCACGCTTTATGAGACGCAACCCAGGCCTTGCATGAGGACAAAAAGCGTGCGGATATAGCAATGCTTTTTGCCGCCATGCAGTCATAAATGTAATACAGATGAGAGGTTCAATATACAGGGACCGGCAACGCTAACCCAGCAGCAGCAGCAGCAGCACACGTGATGGAACAGGAGGAGGCGCAGGAGGAGAAGGCCACGCTTTTTGAGACGCAACCCAGGCCTTGCATGAGGACAAAAAGCGTGCGGATATAGCAATGCTTTTTGCCGCCATGCAGTCATAAATGTAATACAGATGAGAGGTTCAATAAACAGGGACCGGCAACGCTAACCCAGCAGCAGCAGCAGCACACGTGATGGAACAGGAGGAGGCGCAGGAGGAGAAGGCCACGCTTTTTGAGACACAACATCCCAGGCCTTGCATGAGGACAAAAAGCGTGCGGATATAGCATTGTTTTTTGCCGCCATGCAGTCATAAATGTAATACAGATGAGAGGTTCAATAAACAGGGACCGGCAACGCTAACCCAGGAGCAGCAGCAGCAGCACACGTGATGGAACAGGAGGAGGCGCAGGAGGAGAAGGCCACGCTTTTTGAGACGCAACCCAGGCCTTGCATGAGGACAAAAAGTGTGCGGATATAGCAATGCTTTTTGCCGCCATGCAGTCATAAATGTAATAAAGATGAGAGGTTCAATAAACAGGGACCGGCAACGCTAACCCAGCAGCAGCACACGTGATGGAACAGGAGGAGGCGCAGGAGGAGAAGGCCACGCTTTTTGAGACGCAACCCAGGCCTTGCATGAGGACAAAAAGCGTGCGGATATAGCAATGCATTTTGCCGCCATGCAGTCATAAATGTAATACAGATGAGAGGTTCAATAAACAGGGACCGGCAACGCTAACCCAGCAGCAGCAGCAGCACACGTGATGGAACAGGAGGAGGCACAGGAGGAGAAGGCCACGCTTTTTGAGACACAACATCCCAGGCCTTGCATGAGGACAAAAAGCGTGCGGATATAGCAATGTTTTTTGCCGCCATGCAGTCATAAATGTAATACAGATGAGAGGTTCAATAAACAGGGACCGGCAACGCTAACCCAGCAGCAGCAGCAGCAGCACACGTGATGGAACAGGAGGAGGCGCAGGAGGAGAAGGCCACGCTTTTTGAGACGCAACCCAGGCCTTGCATGAGGACAAAAAGCGTGCGGATATAGCAATGCTTTTTGCCGCCATGCAGTCATAAATGTAATACAGATGAGAGGTTCAATAAACAGGGACCGGCAACGCTAACCCAGCAGCAGCAGCACACGTGATGGAACAGGAGGAGGCGCAGGAGGAGAATGCCACGCTTTTTGAGACACAACATCCCAGGCCTTGCATGAGGACAAAAAGCGTGCAGATATAGCAATGTTGTTTGCCGCCATGCAGTCATAAATGTAATACAGATGAGAGGTTAAATAAACAGGGACCGGCAACGCTAACCCAGCAGCAGCAGCAGCACACGTGATGGAACAGGAGGAGGCGCAGGAGAAGAAGGCCACGCTTTTTGAGACACAACATCCCAGGCCTTGCATGAGGACAAAAAGCGTGCGGATATAGCAATGTTTTTTGCCGCCATGCAGTCATAAATGTAATACAGATGAGAGGTTCAATAAACAGGGACCGGCAACGCTAACCCAGCAGCAGCAGCAGCAGCAGCACACGTGATGGAACAGGAGGAGGCGCAGGAGGAGAAGGCCACGCTTTTTGAGACGCAATTTTGAGACGCAACCCAGGCCTTGCATGAGGACAAAAAGCGTGCGGATATAGCAATGCATTTTGCCGCCATGCAGTCATAAATGTAATACAGATGAGAGGTTCAATAAACAGGGACCGGCAACGCTAACCCAGCAGCAGCAGCAGCACACGTGATGGAACAGGAGGAGGCGCAGAAGGAGAAGGCCACGCTTTTTGAGACACAACATCCCAGGCCTTGCATGAGGACAAAAAGCGTGCGGATATAGCAATGTTTTTTGCCGCCATGCAGTCATAAATGTAATACAGATGAGAGGTTCAATAAACAGGGACAGGCAACCCTAACCCAGCAGCAGCAGCAGCAGCACACGTGATGGAACAGGAGGAGGCGCAGGAGGAGAAGGCCACGCTTTTTGAGACGCAACCCAGGCCTTGCATGAGGACAAAAAGCGTGCGGATATAGCAATGCTTTTTGCCGCCATGCAGTCATAAATGTAATACAGATGAGAGGTTCAATAAACAGGGACCGGCAACGCTAACCCAGCAGCAGCAGCAGCACACGTGATGGAACAGGAGGAGGCGCAGGAGGAGAAGGCCACGCTTTTTGAGACACAACATCCCAGGCCTTGCATGAGGACAAAAAGCGTGCAGATATAGCAATGTTGTTTGCCGCCATGCAGTCATAAATGTAATACAGATGAGAGGTTAAATAAACAGGGACCGGCAACGCTAACCCAGCAGCAGCAGCAGCAGAACACGTGATGGAACAGGAGGAGGCGCAGGAGGAGAAGGCCACGCTTTTTGAGACGCAACCCAGGCCTTGCATGAGGACAAAAAGCGTGCGGATATAGCAATGCTTTTTGCCGCCATGCAGTCATAAATGTAATACAGATGAGAGGTTCAATAAACAGGGACCGGCAACACTAACCCAGCAGCAGCAGCAGCAGCACACGTGATGGAACAGGAGGAGGCGCAGGAGGAGAAGGCCACGCTTTTTGAGACACAACATCCCAGGCCTTGCATGAGGACAAAAAGCGTGCGGATATAGCAATGCTTTTTGCCACCATGCAGTCATAAATGTAATACAGATGAGAGGTTCAATAAACAGGGACTGGAAACGCTAACCCAGCAGCAGCACACGTGATGGAACAGGAGGAGGCGCAGGAGGAGAAGGCCACGCTTTTTGAGACACAACAACCCAGGCCTTGCATGAGGACAAATAGCGTGCGGATATAGCAATGCTTTTTGCCGCCATGCAGTCATAAATGTAATACAGATGAGAGGTTCCGTAACAAGGGACCGGCAACGCTAAACCATCACAGATGTTCATTGGTCATGTTACTTGGTTGGGGTCCTGGAGTGTTGTGTAGTCGTTTCCAATCCAGGATTGATTCATTTTAATTTGAGTCAGACGGTCTGCATTTTCTGTGAAGAGGCGGATACGCCGATCTGTGACGATGCCTCCGGCAGCACTGAAACAGCGTTCCGACATAACGCTGGCTGCCGGGCAAGCCAGCACCTCTATTGCTTACATTGCCAGTTCGTGCCAGGTGTCTAGCTTCGATACCCAATAGTTGAAGGGTGCAGATGGATTGTTCAACACAGCTACACCATCTGACATGTAGTCCTTGACCATCTTCTCCAGGCGATCGGTGTTGGAGGTGGATGCGCACGCTTGCTGTTCTGTGGGCTGCTGCATGGGTGTCAGAAAATTTTCCCACTCCAAGGACACTGCCGATACCATTCCCTTTTGGGCACTAGCTGCGGCTTGTGTTGTTTGCTGCCCTCCTGGTCGTCCTGGGTTTGCGGAAGTCAGTCTGTTGGCGTACAACTGGCTAGAGGAGGGGGAGGATGTCAATCTTCTCTCTAAAGTCTCCACAAGGGCCTGCTGATATTCTTCCATTTTGACCTGACTGACTCTTTCTTCAAGCAGTTTTGGAACATTGTGTTTGTACCGTGGATCCAGAAGGGTATAAACCCAGTAATTGGTGTTGTCCATAATGCGCACAATGCGTGGGTCGCGTTCAATGCAGTCTAGCATGAATTGAGCCATGTGTGCCAGAGTCCTGCCAGAATCCTCATCATCCTCTTGTGAGCGTTGTGATAGTTGTTGTGATGCATCATAGTCGTCACCTTCTTCCTGGTCTGCTTCTGCTGACCATTCGCGCTGAATTGTGGAAGTCCAACGTTCACCGCTCTGGCCCTCGTCAGTGGTGGCAGGAAATTTCTGCTCCAACTCCAGCTGTTCCTCCTCCTCTTCTTCGTCATAGCTGCTGGGGCCAGCGTTTCCTGAGGCGGATGGCCTGATGTTGGTACCATCACGCTGATCGTTTTCTCCTTCAGATTCCCCCAGTTGCATCATGACAGCTGTTTCCTTGATTTTCAACATTGACCTCTTCAGTAAACACAGCAGTGGTATGGTAATGCTGACTGAAGAGTTGTCACTGCTCACAAGCAACGTGGATTGTTCAAAATTTTGGAGGACTTGGCAGAGGTCCAACATGTTGGCCCAATCGGATCCACAGAAGCTTGGCAGCTGTCCGGATGCGCCTCGGTACTGCCCTGTCATGTACTGGACCACTGCACTCTTCTGCTCCCAAAAGCGGGCTAGCATGTGCAGCGTAGAATTCCAGCGCGTAGGGACATCACACAGCAAGCGATGGTGGGGGAGATTGAAGCGCTCCTGCATCTTGGCGAGTGCCCCCGAAGCAGTACTGGAATTTCTACAATGTTTGGCCACTCGTCGCACCTTCAACAGAAGATCGGCCACGCCTGGGTATGTCCTCAGGAAGCGCTGAACTACTAGGTTCATCACGTGCGCCAGGCAAGGGATGTGTGTCAGCTTAGCCAACCTTAAAGCGCGAATGAGATTACTCCCATTATCACACACAACCATGCCCGGTTTCAGGTCCAGCGGTGCCAGCCACAAATCCGTCTGTTCCTTTATTCCCCTCCAAATTTCCTCCCCTGTGTGCTGCTTATCCCCAAGGCAGATCAGCTTCAGCAACGCTTGCTGACGCATGCCAACAGCTGTGCTGCACTGCTTCCACGATCCTACTGCTGCTGGGTTAGCGTTTCCGGATGAGGTACAGCTTTGAGATGCATTGGAGGAGAAGGAGTCAGAGAGGTAGGTGCTGCTGTTGTTATCCAGTGGGAGGGACTGCGGTGCAGCTGTTTGCGGCGTGGGCAACACCCGCGCCGTAGCAGGCGAGGAATCGCTGCCAGGCTCCACAAGGTTCACCCAGTGCGCGGTAAGGGAGATGTATCGACCCTGGCCGAACGCACTCATCCAGGTGTCAGTGGTGAGGTGAACCTTGCAGGCAACGGCATTCTTCAAGCTTCGGGTTATTTTGCTGACCACGTGCTCATGCAACTCAGGCACTGCAGAGCGTGCAAAGTGGTAGCGGCTGGGAACCACGTAACGTGGGATGGCCACTGACATCATGCCCTTGAAGCTGTTTGTCTCCACCACTCGATATGGCAGCATTTCGCAGGCCAGAAGCTTGGCTATGCTGGCTGTTACTGCCACGGCCCGGGGGTCATTTGCTGGCAATTTCCTCTTGCGCTCAAACATCTCCGAGACAGACAACTGAACCGTAGGGCTGCACACTGAAGGGCTGTTGGTTGTTGTGTTTGATGAACACTGGGAGACCTCAAGAGCACTACTCCGGAAAGTGACAGTGTCAGCGTCGTCTGATGTTTGTGAATGTTGTGAACCACGCAATGGCTGGGCTACTGCTGCTGCTGAGGCGGGTCTGGTGGTGATTCTGGTGACCCCAAGGGAGGCAGTGTTGCTGGTACCCTGTCCTGGCGGCCACAGAGTGGGATGTTTGGATACCATGTGGCGGGTCATGCTGGTGGTGGAGAGGTTGTTAATATGTTTCCCCCTGCTCAGGCGGGTCTTGCACACCTTGCAAATCACCATGGTACCATCCTCACTGCAGTCTTCAAAGAAAGGCCAGACTTTGGAGCACCTGCCTTGCTGGCGATTTCTGTTTGCGCCTCTTTTGCCTCTCACTTGAACTTCCACGCTTGTGGTGCCTGAAATTGCGCGCCGCCTACCTTGTGGCACAAGGCGAACTCGTGCAGCAGTGGGTTTTTCAACAGACTCATCTGTGCTGCTGCTACGACGGCGATGTTCTCGTTCACAAACAAAATCTTGGTCTATGTCCACATTGTCCATACCCTCCTCTTCCATCTCCTCAAACTCGTCATATGTCATTGTGGGGGGCCGCCGCCGTGGAGTAGAGCTCCCCAGAACAACCTCTGTGCAGCTCACTCCAACGTCGTCTTCTAGATCTTGTCGGCCGACCTCCTGCAATTGCAACCCCTCCTGCCCAACTTGCTCTGGGATTTGGGTTTCAAAGTCCTCGGACTCGCCTTGTATTTCAGTGCGCGGTGCATTTCCCACAGTTAATGGTTGTGAATCCGGGCACAACATTTCTGGCTTTTCCTCCATTGACCTTTCAAAGGTGGAAGTTTGTTGGGCTGGGAATAGCTCCTGTAAATACCCCATTGTGTCCTGAGGTAATTCATCGGACTGGTTATCTGGCAGTTGTGTGCGTGGTGTCGCTGCCGGTTGTGTCAGCTTTGTGCCCACTGGCTCCTTGTAACTGGCTGAGGACTCGGACCTCGTGCGTGATGTGCTGGTGCTGCTTAACCCACTGCTGGATGCTTGAGAGGTCATCCAAGTAATTATCTGGTCCTGTTCTTTTGGATTTGTGAGGGTTGTTGTCCTGGACAACATGGGCGGTATTGAGTGGGTTTTCTTGGGTGCTCCCCTGTGGCCTGTACGTGAACCGTCAGGGGAAACACCTCTTTCCTTGCCCCTCCCTCTTTCACCGGATTTCTTCCTCATTTCACTTATCCTTAAAGTACACGCTGACTGGCAGCAGTACAGTGGCAGTACAGAAATGCTATACAGTGGTGGGTGAGCGGTGTACCACTATTCCCAGCAGCGACACAGAGCACAATGCTATACAGTGGTGGGTGAGCGGTGTACCACTATTCCCAGCAGTGACACAGAGCAGAATGCTATACAGTGGTGGGTGAGCGGTGTACTACTGTTCCAAGCAGACACAGAGTGGCAGTAAACACAATAATGCTATATAGTGCTGGGTGAGCGGTGTACACAGAGTGGCAGTAAACACAATGCTATATAGTGTGGCTGAGCGAGCGGTGTACTACTGTTCCCAGCAGACACAGAGTGGCAGTAAACACAATGCTATATAGTGTGGCTGAGCGAGCGGTGTACTACTGTTCCCAGCAGACACAGAGTGGCAGTAAACACAATGCTATATAGTGTGGCTGAGCGAGGTACACAGAGTGGCAGTAAACACAATGCTATATAGTGTGGCTGAGCGAGCGGTGTACTACTGTTCCCAGCAGACACAGAGTGGCAGTAAACACAATGCTATATAGTGTGGCTGAGCGAGGTACACAGAGTGGCAGTAAACACAATGCTATATAGTGTCGCTGAGCGAGCGGTGTACTACTGTTCCCAGCAGACACAGAGTGGCAGTAAACACAATGCTATATAGTGTGGCTGAGCGAGGTACACAGAGTGGCAGTAAACACAATGCTATATAGTGTGGCTGAGCGAGCGGTGTACTACTGTTCCTAGCAGACACAAAGTGGCAGTAAACACAATGCTATATAGTGTGGCTGAGCGAGGTACACAGAGTGGCAGTAAACACAATGCTATATAGTGTGGCTGAGCGAGCAGTGTACTACTGTTCCCAGCAGACACAGAGTGGCAGTGAACACAATGCTATATAGTGTGGCTGAGCGAGGTACACAGAGTGGCAGTAAACACAATGCTATATAGTGTGGCTGAGCGAGCGGTGTACTACTGTTCCCAGCAGACACAGAGTGGCAGTAAACACAATGCTATATAGTGTGGCTGAGCGAGGTACACAGAGTGGCAGTAAACACAATGCTATATAGTGTGGCTGAGAGAGCGGTGTACTACTGTTCCCAGCAGACACAGAGTGGCAGTAAACACAATGCTATATAGTGTGGCTGAGCGAGCGGTGTACTACTATTCCCAGCAGACACAGAATGGCAGTAAACACAATGCTATATAGTGTGGCTGAGCGAGCGGTGTACTACTGTTCCCAGCAGACACAGAGTGGCAGTAAACACAATGCTATATAGTGTGGCTGAGCGAGGTACACAGAGTGGCAGTAAACACATCGCTATATAGTGTGGCTGAGCGAGCGGTGTACTACTATTCCCAGCAGACACAAAGTGGCAGTAAACACAATGCTATATAGTGTGGCTGAGCGAGCGGTGTACTACTGTTCCCAGCAGACACAGAGTGGCAGTAAACACAATGCTATATAGTGTGGCTGAGCGAGGTACACAGAGTGGCAGTAAACACAATGCTATATAGTGTGGCTGAGCGAGCGGTGTACTACTATTTCCAGCAGACACAGAGTGGCAGTAAACACAATGCTATATAGTGTGGCCGAGCGAGGTACACAGAGTGGCAGTAAACACAATGCTATATAGTGTGGCTGAGCGAGGTACACAGAGTGGCAGTAAACACAATGCTATATAGTGTGGCTAAGTGAGCTTTGTACTACTGTTCCCAGCAGACACAAAGTGGCAGTAAACACAATGCTATATAGTGTGGCTGAGCAAGGTACACAGAGTGGCAGTAAACACAATGCTATATAGTGTGGCTGAGCGAGCGGTGTACTACTGTTCCCAGCAGACACAGAGTGGCAGTAAACACAATGCTATATAGTGTGGCAGAGCGAGCGATGTACTACTGTTCCCAGCAGACACAGAGTGGCAGTAAAGACAATGCTATATAGTGTGGCTGAGCGAGGTACACAGAGTGGCAGTAAACACAATGCTATATAGTGTGGCTGAGCGAGGTACACAGAGTGGCAGTAAACACAATGCTATATAGTGTGGCTGAGCAAGCGGTGTACTACTCTTCCCAGCAGACACAAAGTGGCAGTAAACACAATGCTATATAGTGTGGCTGAGCGAGGTAAACAGAGTGGCAAAAAACACAATGCTATATAGTGTGGCTGAGCGAGCGGTGTACTACTGTTCCCAGCAGACACAGAGTGGCAGTAAACACAATGCTATATAGTGTGGCTGAGCGAGGTACACAGAGTGGCAGTAAACACAATGCTATATAGTGTGGCTGAGCGAGCGGTGTACTACTGTTCCCAGCAGACACAGAGTGGCAGTAAACACAATGCTATATAGTGTGGCTGAGCGAGGTACACAGAGTGGCAGTAAACACAATGCTATATAGTGTGGCTGAGCGAGCGGTGTACTACTGTTCCCAGCAGACACAGAGTGGCAGTAAACACAATGCTATATAGTGTGGCTGAGCGAGGTACACAGAGTGGCACTAAACACAATGCTATATAGTGTGGCTGAGCGAGCGGTGTACTACTATTCCCAGCAGACACAGAGTGGCAGTAAACACAATGCTATATAGTGTGGCTGAGCGAGCGGTGTACTACTGTTTCCAGCAGACACAGAGTGGCAGTAAACACAATGCTATATAGTGTGGCTGAGCGAGGTACACAGAGTGGCAGTAAACACAATGCTATATAGTGTGGCTGAGCGAGCGGTGTACTACTATTCCCAGCAGACACAAAGTGGCAGTAAACACAATGCTATATAGTGTGGCTGAGCGAGCGGTGTACTACTGTTCCCAGCAGACACAGAGTGGCAGTAAACACAATGCTATATAGTGTGGCTGAGCGAGGTACACAGAGTGGCAGTAAACACAATGCTATATAGTGTGGCTGAGCGAGCGGTGTACTACTATTCCCAGCAGACAAAGAGTGGCAGTAAACACAATGCTATATAGTGTAGCTGAGTGAGGTACACAGAGTGGCAGTAAACACAATGCTATATAGTGTGGCTGAGCGAGCGGTGTACTACTATTCCCAGCAGACACAGAGTGGCAGTAAACACAATGCTATATAGTGTGGCTGAGCGAGGTACACAGAGTGGCAGTAAACACAATGCTATATAGTGTGGCTGAGCGAGCGGTGTACTACTATTCCCAGCAGCGACACAATGACTGGGGGGACCCTGGCTAGCATGGCTGGAGCACGAACTACCCTGCCTGCCTACCCAAAGCTAAACCCACAGACAAATGGCGGTGATATGACGTGGTTCGGGTATTTTCTTACCCGAACCACGTGACCGTTCGGCCAATCAGAGCGCGTTCGGGTCCGAACCACGTGACCCGTTCGGCCAATCACAGCGCTAGCCGAACGTGCGCTCTTAGTTCGGCCATGTGGCCGAACGGTTTGGCCGAGCACCATCAGGTGTTCGGCCGAACTCGAACATCACCCGAACAGGGTGATGTTCTGCAGAACCCGAACAGTGGCGAACACTGTTCGCCCAACACTAGTCGGGAGTGCGCTCGAATGCCTGACGACCGACGCAATACAGCTTCCGCATCCCGGCATCAGGCATAATTTCCTGTGTCACTGCAGTGACAGCGGAAGTACAAATAGAGGGCGCTCTATTTGAACTTCCGCTGTCACTGAAGTGACAGAAAGTTATACGCGGATGCCAGCCGGAAGCCGATGTGCAGAAGATGCCGGGACCAGGCGGAGAAGACAGCGGTGGACCAGGGGACTCGCGCCGGCGGAGCAGGTAATGTATGCAAGGGGGGAGGCGGCAGCAGTGGCAGCTCCACAGATTGTGATCGGTTTCAGGCTGAAATCGATTCACAATCTGTTTGCAGTAAAGGTGGCCATAGGATCCCTCTCTGATCAGATTCGATCAGAGAGAGATCTATCTTTTGGTCGAACCTGATGGCAAATCGACCAGTGTATGGCCACCTTTAGATGAAGTCACAGATGATATAGATATTACTGTAGTGGTTGAAAAAGTGGTTAATCAAAAGCTAAAGGTTTTAATTGGCAGGATGTAATACCCTCCCTGGGTCAGTGTATTTTTGCTTGTTAGGAGTCTTTTTAGCTCGTTAATCTTTTATTTGTGACTCATTAAACAACTTTTAAAAGCGAAGCCTAACACATAATTAAACCAAACTCCTCTGCTTTTATCTCACAGTGGGATCCTCTACAACCACAACAAGAAATGTACTGCAGACTACAAGCAGCAAATCTTTGGACTTTACACCAACATCACCCAGGCGGACACCTATCAGAGTTATGGATACAAATCTTAAGGCTCAGAACACGTCTACTTCATCAACATCTTCATTTGCACAGTCAAAGGATGAAGCAAAAAGAACAGGAAAGACTAGATTAAGCCGGTCTACCAAAGTCCTATCCAGGAAGAACCCAAACCCACCAAGAAAGATCAAGCCTCTTCCAGCATCTACATTAACAACCACCCCATCAACACAAGGCAGCCCTGGGAAATCTGGAAGAGCTGGTAGTCAAGTGGCAACCACTACATATGTTGTAACTACTACAAGAGATATGAAAGCTAACACCACAACGCCAACAAATGATCCTACTTCAATACCAACATCTAAACCTGTTTCTACTACACAAGGTGTTACTTCTGTGCATGTTCCTACAAACCCAATATGGACTGATACTACCAGAACAACACCAATAAGCTTACCTAACAATGTTATTTCAACCACACCATCATCGACATCAGGATCATCTCATACAACAACTACAATAGGGCAGACTGTGACTATGAATGCTGAAACTAAAGGAACAACTACAGATGAGACAACAGCAACCATTAAACAAATAATTAGTACATCTGCGCCAATCACAGGACCTAATACAGCAACTACAGTGAGGTCAACAATGACTATGACTGCTGAAACCAAGGGAACAACCACAGAAGAGACAGCAGTAACAACCTCTGAACAAACAACAACAAGATTTGCAGCAGTTACAGGACCTGACACGTCAACTACAGCAGGGTCAGCATTGGCTACAACTGTTGAAATCAAAGGAACAACCACAGAAGAGACAGTAGTAACCACACCTGAACAAACAACTACAAGATTTGCAGCAGCTACAGGACCTGACACGTCAACTACAGTGGGGTCAACAGTGGCTACAACTGCTGAAACCAAAGGAACAACCACAGAAGGAACAATAGAAACAACCCCTGAACAAAGAAATACAGAATCTACAACAGGATCATCTCATACAACAACTACAATGGGGCCAACTGTGACTATGACTGCTGAAACTAAAGGAACAACTACTTATGAGACAACAGCAACCATTAAACAAATAATTAGTACATCTGTGCCAATCACAGGACCTGATACAGCAACTACAGTGGGGTCAACAGTGGCTATAACTACTGAAACAAAGGGAACAACGACAGATGGGACAAGAGTAACAACCCCTGAACAAATAACTACAACATTTTCAGCAGTTACAGGACCTCATACAGCAACTACAGTGTGGTCATCAGTGACTATGACTACTGAAACTAAGGGAGCAACCGTAGAAAAGATGTTAGAAGCAACCCCTGAACAAACAACAATAGTAACCACCCCTGAACAAGTAACTACAAGCTTTGCAGCTGAAACAGCAACTACAGTCGGCTCATCAGTGGCTATGACTGCTGAAACCAAGGGAACAACCGCGGAAAAGAATTTAGAAGCAACCCTTGAACAAACAACTACAAGATTTGCAGCAGTTACTGGACCTGACACAGCAAATACCGTGGTGTCAACAGTGGCTACAACTGCTGAAACCAAAGGAACTACCACAGAAGGAACAATAGAGACAACCCCTAAACAAATAACTACAAAACCTACAGCAGTTACAGTTTCTTATACAACAACTGCAATGGGATCAACAGTAGTTACAACTGCTATCACCAAAGAAACAACCACAGATGGGACAATAGGAACAACCCCTGAAGAAATAAATACGGAATCTACAACAGGATCATCTCATACAACAACTACAATGGGGCCAACTGTGACTATGACTGCTGAAACTAAAGGAACAACTACAGATGAGTCAACAGCAACCATTAAACAAATGATTAGTACATCTGCGCCAATCACAGGACCTGATACAGCAACTACAGTGGGGTCAACAGTGACTATGACTGCTGAAACCAAGGGAACAACCACAGAAGAGACAGTAGTAACAATCCCTGAACAAACAACTACAAGATTTGCAGCAGTTACAGGACCTGACACGTCATCTACAGCAGTGGCTACAACTGCCAAAATGGTAGAAACAACCACAAAAGGAACAATGGAATCAAACCCTGAACAAATAACTACAAGATTTGCAGCAGATATAGCACCTTATACAGCAACTACAGTGGGGTCAACAGTGACTATGACTGCTGAAACCAAGGGAACAACCACAGAAGAGACAGCAGTAACAACCTCTGAGCAAACAACTACAAGATTTGCAGCAGTTACAGGACTTGATACAGCAACTACAGTGGGGTCAACAATGAGTATGACTGCTGAAACGAAGGGAACAACCACAGAAGAGACAGTAGTACCAACCCCTGAACAAACAACTACAAGATTTGCAGCAGTTACAGGACTTGATACAGCAACTACAGTGGGGTCAACAATGAGTATGACTGCTGAAACGAAGAGAACAACCACAGAAGAGACAGTAGTAACAACCCCTGAACAAACAACTACAAGATTTGCAGCAGCTACAGGAACTGACACGTCAACTACAGTGGGGTCAACGGTGGCTACAACTGCTGAAACCAAAGGAACAACCACAGAAGCAACAATAGAAACAACCCCTGAACAAAGAAATACAGAATCTACAACAGGATCATCTCATACAACAACTACAATGGGGCCAACTGTGACTATGACTGCTGAAACTAGAGGAACAACTACTTATGAGACAACAGCAACCACTAAACAAATAATTAGTACATCTGTGCCAATCACAGGACCTGATACAGCAACTACAGTGGGGTCAACAATGACTATGACTGCTGAAACCAAGGGAACAACCACAGAAGAGGCAGCAGTAACAACCTCTGAACAAACAACTACAAGATTTGCAGCAGTTACAGGACCTGACATGTCAACTACAGCGGGGTCAGCAGTGGCTACAACTGTTGAAATCAAAGGAACAACCACAGAAGGAACAATAGAAATAACCCCTAAACAAGTACCTTTGAAATCTTCAGAAGTTACAGTTCCTCATAGAACAACTACAGCAGGATTATCAGTAGCTACAACTGCTATAACTAAAGAAACAACCACAGAAGGAACAATAAAAACAACCCCTGAGAAAAGAAATACTGAATCTACAACAGGATCATCTCATACAACAACTACAATGGGGCCAACTGTGACTATGACTGCTGAAACTAAAGGAACAACTACAGATGAGACAACAGCAACCATTAAACAAATAATTAGTACATCTGCACCAATCACAGCACCTGATACAGCAACTACAGTGGGGTCAACAATGACTATGACTGCTGAAACCAAGGGAACAACCACAGAACAGACAGCAGTAACAACCTCTGAACAAACAACTACAAGATTTGCAGCAGTTACAGGACCTGATACAGCAACTACAGTGGGGTCAACAATGACAATGACTGCTGAAACGAAGGGAACAACCACAGAAAAGACAGTAGTAACAACCCCTGAACAAACAACTACAAGATTTGCAGCAGCTACAGGACCTGACATGTCAACTACAGTGGGGTCAACAGTGGCTACAACTGCTGAAACCAAAGGAACAACCACAGAAGGAACAATAGAAACAACCCCTGAACAAAGAAATACAGAATCTACAACAGGATCATCTCATACAACAACTACAATGGGGCCAACTGTGACTATGACTGCTGAAACTAAAGGAACAACTACATATGAGACAACAGCAACCATTAAACAAATAATTAGTACATCTGCGCCAATCACAGGACCTGATACAGCAACTACAGTGGGGTCAACAGTGGCTACAACTGCTATAACTAAAGAAACAACCACAGAGGGAACAATAGAAACAACCCCTGAACAAAGAAATACAGAATCAACAACAGGATCATCTCATACAACAACTACAATGGGGCCAACTGTGACTATGACTGCTGAAACTAAAGGAACAACTACAGATGAGACAACAGCAACCATTAAACAAATAATTAGTACATTTGCGCAAATCACAGGACCTGATACAGCAACTACAGTGGGGTCAACAGTGACTATGACTGCTGAAACCAAGGGAACAACCCCAGAAGAGACAGCAGTAACAACCTCTGAACAAACAACTACAAGATTTGCAGCAGTTACAGGACCTGATACAGCAACTACAGTGGGGTCAACAATGACTATGACTGCTGAAACGAAGGGAACAACCACAGAAGAGACAGTAGTAACAACCCCTGAACAAACAACTACAAGATTAGCAGCAGCTACAGGACCTGACATGTCAACTACAGTGGGGTCAACAGTGGCTACAACTGCTGAAACCAAAGGAACAACCACAGAAGGAACAATAGAAACAACCCCTGAACAAAGAAATACAGAATCTACAACAGGATCATCTCATACAACAACTACAATGGGGCCAACTGTGACTATGACTGCTGAAACTAAAGGAACAACTACATATGAGACAACAGCAACCATTAAACAAATAATTAGTACATCTGCGCCAATCACAGGACCTGATACAGCAACTACAGTGGGGTCAACAGTGGCTACAACTGCTATAACTAAAGAAACAACCACAGAGGGAACAATAGAAACAACCCCTGAACAAAGAAATACAGAATCTACAACAGGATCATCTCATACAACAACTACAATGGGGCCAACTGTGACTATGACTGCTGAAACTAAAGGAACAACTACAGATGAGACAACAGCAACCATTAAACAAATAATTAGTACATCTGCGCCAATCACAGGACCTGATACAGCAACTACAGTGGGGTCAACAATGACAATGACTGCTGAAACCAAGGGAACAACGACAGAAGAGACAGCAGTAACAACCTCTGAACAAACAACAACAAGATTTGCAGCAGTTACAGGACCTGGCACGTCAACTACAGTGGGGTCAACGGTGGCTACAACTGCTGAAACCAAAGGAACAACCACAGAAGCAACAATAGAAACAACCCCTGAACAAAGAAATACAGAATCTACAACAGGATCATCTCATACAACAACTACAATGGGGCCAACTGTGACTATGACTGCTGAAACTAAAGGAACAACTACAGATGAGACAACAGCAACCATTAAACAAATAATTAGTACATCTGCGCCAATCACAGGACCTGATACAGCAACTACAGTGGGGTCAACAATGACTATGACTGCTGAAACCAAGGGAACAACCACAGAAGAGGCAGCAGTAACAACCTCTGAACAAACAACAACAAGATTTGCAGCAGTTACAGGACCTGATACAGCAACTACAGTGGGGTCAGAAGTGGCTACAACTGCGGAAATCAAAGGAACAACCACAGAAGGAACAATAGAAATAAATCCTGAACAAGTACCTTTGAAATCTGCAGCAGTTACAGTTCCTCATACAACAACTACAACGGGATCATCAGTATCTACAACTGCAATAACTAAAGAAACAACCACAGAAGGAACAATAGAAACAACCCCTGAGAAAAGAAATACAGAATCTACAACAGGATCATCTCATACAACAACTACAATGGGGCCAACTGTGACTATGACTGCTGAAACTAAAGGAACAACTACAGATGAGACAACAGCAACTATTAAACAAATAATTAGTACATCTGCGCCAATCACAGGACCTGATACAGCAACTACAGTGGGGTCAACAATGACTATGACTGCTGAAACCAAGGGAACAACCACAGAAAAGGCAGCAGTAACAACCTCTGAACAAACAACTACAAGATTTGCAGCAGTTACAGGACCTGATACAGCAACTACAGTGGGGTCAGAAGTGGCTACAACTGCGGAAATCAAAGGAACAACCACAGAAGGAACAATAGAAATAAATCCTGAACAAGTACCTTTGAAATCTGCAGCAGTTACAGTTCCTCATACAACAACTACAACGGGATCATCAGTATCTACAACTGCAATAACTAAAGAAACAACCACAGAAGGAACAATAGAAACAACCCCTGAGAAAAGAAATACAGAATCTACAACAGGATCATCTCATACAACAACTACAATGGGGCCAACTGTGACTATGACTGCTGAAACTAAAGGAACAACTACATATGAGACAACAGCAACCATTAAACAAATAATTAGTACATCTGCGCCAATCACAGGACCTGATACAGCAACTACAGTGGGGTCAACAGTGGCTACAACTGCTATAACTAAAGAAACAACCACAGAGGGAACAATAGAAACAACCCCTGAACAAAGAAATACAGAATCTACAACAGGATCATCTCATACAACAACTACAATGGGGCCAACTGTGACTATGACTGCTGAAACGAAAGGAACAACTACAGATGAGACAACAGCAACCATTAAACAAATAATTAGTACATCTGCGCCAATCACAGGACCTGATACAGCAACTACAGTGGGGTCAACAATGACTATGACTGCTGAAACGAAGGGAACAACCACAGAAGAGACAGTAGTAACAACCCCTGAACAAACAACTACAAGATTTGCAGCAGCTACAGGACCTGACATGTCAACTACAGTGGGGTCAACAGTGGCTACAACTGCTGAAACCAAAGGAACAACCACAGAAGGAACAATAGAAACAACCCCTGAACAAAGAAATACAGAATCTACAACAGGATCATCTCATACAACAACTACAATGGGGCCAACTGTGACTATGACTGCTGAAACTAAAGGAACAACTACTTATGAGACAACAGCAACCATTAAGCAAATAATTGGTACATCTGTGCCAATCACAGGACCTGAAACAGCAACTACAGTGGGGTCAACAATGACTATGACTGCTGAAACCAAGGGAACAACCACAGAAGAGGCAGCAGTAACAACCTCTGAACAAACAACTACAAGATTTGCAGCAGTTACAGGACCTGGCACGTCAACTACAGCGGGGTCAGCAGTGGCTACAACTGTTGAAATCAAAGTAACAACCACAGAAGGAACAATAGAAGTAACCCCTAAACAAGTACCTTTGAAATCTTCTGAAGTTACAGTTCCTCATACAACAACTACAGCAGGATCATCAGTAGCTACAACTGCTATAACTAAAGAAACAACCACAGAAGGAACAATAGAAACAACCCCTGAGAAAAGAAATACTGAATCTACAACAGGATCATCTCATACAACAACTACAATGGGGCCAACTGTGACTCTGACTGCTGAAACTAAAGGAACAACTACAGATGAGACAACAGCAACCATTAAACAAATAATTAGTACATCTGCGCCAATCACAGGACCTGATACAGCAACTACAGTGGGGTCAACAATGACTATGACTGCTGAAACCAAGGGAACAACCACAGAAGAGACAGCAGTAACAACCTCTGAACAAACAACTACAAGATTTGCAGCAGTTACAGGACCTGATACAGCAACTACAGTGGGGTCAACAATGACTATGACTGCTGAAACCAAGGGAACAACCACAGAAGAGGCAGCAGTAACAACCTCTGAACAAACAACTACAAGATTTGCAGCAGTTACAGGACCTGGCACGTCAACTACAGCGGGGTCAGCAGTGGCTACAACTGTTGAAATCAAAGTAACAACCACAGAAGGAACAATAGAAATAAATCCTGAACAAGTACCTTTGAAATCTGCAGCAGTTACAGTTCCTCATACAACAACTACAACGGGATCATCAGTATCTACAACTGCAATAACTAAAGAAACAACCACAGAAGGAACAATAGAAACAACCCCTGAGAAAAGAAATACAGAATCTACAACAGGATCATCTCATACAACAACTACAATGGGGCCAACTGTGACTATGACTGCTGAAACTAAAGGAACAACTACAGATGAGACAACAGCAACCATTAAACAAATAATTAGTACATCTGCGCCAATCACAGGACCTGATACAGCAACTACAGTGGGGTCAACAATGACTATGACTGCTGAAACCAAGGGAACAACCACAGAAGAGACAGCAGTAACAACCTCTGAACAAACAACTACAAGATTTGCAGCAGTTACAGGACCTGATACAGCAACTACAGTGGGGTCAACAATGACTATGACTGCTGAAATGAAGGGAACAGCCACAGAAGAGACAGTAGTAACAACCCCTGACCAAACAACTACAAGATTTGCAGCAGCTACAGGACCTGACATGTCAACTACAGTGGGGTCAACAGTGGCTACAACTGCTATAACTAAAGAAACAACCACAGAGGGAACAATAGAAAAAACCCCTGAACAAAGAAATACAGAATCTACAACAGGATCATCTCATACAACAACTACAATGGGGCCAACTGTGACTATGACTGCTGAAACGAAAGGAACAACTACAGATGAGACAACAACAACCATTAAACAAATAATTAGTACATCTGCGCCAATCACAGGACCTGATACAGCAACTACAGTGTGGTCAACAGTGACTATGACTGCTGAAACCAAGGGAACAACCACAGAAGAGACAGTAGTAACAACTCCTGAACAAACAACTACAAGATTTGCAGCAGTTACAGGACCTGACACGTCATCTACAGCAGTGGCTACAACTGCCAAAATGGTAGAAACAACCACAAAAGGAACAATGGAATCAAACCCTGAACAAATGACTACAAGATTTGCAGCAGATATAGCACCTTATACAGCAACTACAGTGGGGTCAACAGTGACTATGACTGCTGAAACCAAGGGAACAACCACAGAAGAGACAGTAGTAACAATCCCTGAACAAACAACTACAAGATTTGCAGCAGTTACAGGACCTGATACAGCAACTACAGTGGGGTCAGCAGTGGCTACAACTGCGGAAATCAAAGGAACAACCACAGAAGGAACAATAGAAATAACTCCTGAACAAGTTCCTTTGAAATCTGCAGCAGTTACAGTTCCTCTTACAACAACTACAACGGGATCATCAGTATCTACAACTGCAATAACTAAAGAAACAACCACAGAAGGAACAATAGAAACAACCCCTGAGAAAAGAAATACAGAATCTACAACAGGATCATCTCATACAACAACTACAATGGGGCCAACTGTGACTATGACTGCTGAAACTAAAGGAACAACTACAGATAAGACAACAGCAACCATTAAACAAATAATTAGTACATCTGCGCCAATCACAGGACCTGATACAGCAACTACAGTGGGGTCAACAATGACTATGACTGCTGAAACCAATGGAACAACCACAGAAGAGGCAGCAGTAACAACCTCTGAACAAACAACTACAAGATTTGCAGCAGTTACAGGACCTGATACAGCAACTACAGTGGGGTCAACAATGACTATGACTGCTGAAACGAAGGGAACAACCACAGAAGAGACAGTAGTAACAACCCCTGAACAAACAACTACAAGATTTGCAGCAGCTACAGGACCTGACATGTCAACTACAGTGGAGTCAACAGTGGCTACAACTGCTGAAACCAAAGGAACAACCACAGAAGGAACAATAGAAACAACCCCTGAACAAAGAAATACAGAATCTACAACAGGATCATCTCATACAACAACTACAATGGGGCCAACTGTGACTATGACTGCTGAAACTAAAGGAACAACTACATATGAGACAACAGCAACCATTAAACAAATAATTAGTACATCTGCGCCAATCACAGGACCTGATACAGCAACTACAGTGGGGTCAACAGTGGCTACAACTTCTATAACTAAAGAAACAACCACAGAGGGAACAATAGAAACAACCCCTGAACAAAGAAATACAGAATCTACAACAGGATCATCTCATACAACAACTACAATGGGGCCAACTGTGACTATGACTGCTGAAACTAAAGGAACAACTACAGATGAGACAACAGCAACCATTAAACAAATAATTAGTACATCTGCGCCAATCACAGGACCTGATACAGCAACTACAGTGGGGTCAACAATGACAATGACTGCTGAAACCAAGGGAACAACCACAGAAGAGGCAGCAGTAACAACCTCTGAACAAACAACTACAAGATTTGCAGCAGTTACAGGACCTGATACAGCAACTACAGTGGGGTCAACAATGACTATGACTGCTGAAACGAAGGGAACAACCACAGAAGAGACAGTAGTAACAACCCCTGAACAAACAACTACAAGATTTGCAGCAGCTACAGGACCTGACATGTCAACTACAGTGGGGTCAACAGTGGCTACAACTGCTGAAACCAAAGGAACAACCACAGAAGGAACAATAGAAACAACCCCTGAACAAAGAAATACAGAATCTACAACAGGATCATCTCATACAACAACTACAATGGGGCCAACTGTGACTATGACTGCTGAAACTAAAGGAACAACTACATATGAGACAACAGCAACCATTAAACAAATAATTAGTACATCTGCACCAATCACAGGACCTGATACAGCAACTACAGTGGGGTCAACAGTGGCTACAACTGCTATAACTAAAGAAACAACCACAGAGGGAACAATAGAAACAACCCCTGAACAAAGAAATACAGAATCTACAACAGGATCATCTCATACAACAACTACAATGGGGCCAACTGTGACTATGACTGCTGAAACGAAAGGAACAACTACAGATGAGACAACAGCAACCATTAAACAAATAATTAGTACATCTGCGCCAATCACAGGACCTGATACAGCAACTACAGTGGGGTCAACAGTGACTATGACTGCTGAAACCAAGGGAACAACCCCAGAAGAGACAGTAGTAACAACCCCTGAACAAACAACTACAAGATTTGCAGCAGTTACAGGACCTGACACGTCATCTACAGCAGTGGCTACAACTGCCAAAATGGTAGAACAAAAAAGAACTATAACATTTCCAGCAGTTACAGGACCTGATACAGCAACTACAGTGGGGTCAACAGTGAGTATGATTCTTGGAACCAAAGAAACAGCCATAGAAGGGACAACTGAAACCACTCCTGAACAAATATTTATTAAATCTACAGCAGGTACAGGATCTCACACAGTAAGGACAGAGGGGTCAGTGGCCTCTATCACTGATGAAACTAAAGGCACAATCACAGAAGAGACAACAGCAACCATTCAACAAATAACTACCACATCTGCAGCAGTTACAGAACCTCATACAGTAACTACAGAGGATTCAACAGTGACTATAACTGCTGAAACCAAAGAGATGACTACAGAAGAGACAATAGTAGCAACCCCTGAACAAATAACTTCTAAATCTTCAGCAGTCACAAAACCACATACAGTACCTACAGACAGTTCACCAGTTGCTAAGACTGCTGAAACCAAAGGAATGACCACAGAAGAGATAACAGCAACCATTGAACAAAGGACTACAGCAGTTACAGGACCTGATACAGCAACTACAGTGTGGTCAACAGTGAGTATGACTGTTGGAACTGAAGAAACTGCTACAAAAGGGACAACTGAAACAACTTCTGAACAAATAACTATTAAATCTACAGCAGTTACAGAACCTCATACAGTAACTACAGTGGGGCCAACAGTCTCTATGACTGCTGAAACTAAAGGAACGACCACAGAAGAGACAACAGCAAGCATTCAACAAATAACTACTGAATCTGAAGCAGTTACAGAGCCTCCTACAGTAACTACAGAGGGCTCAACAGTGACTATAACTGCTGAAACTAAAGACATGACTACAGAAGAAACAATAGTAACAACCTCTGAAAAAATACCCACTGAATCTGCAGCAGTTACAGAACCTCATTCAATAACTAAAAAACATTCAACAGTTGCTATGACTGCCGAAACCAAAGGAATGACCACAGAAAAGACAATAGTATCAACCTCTGAACAAATAACTTCTAAATCTCCAGCAGTTACAGGACCACATATAGTAACTACAGAGGGCTCAACAGTTGCTATGACTGCTGAAACCAAAGGAACGACCACCACAGAAGAGATAACAGCAACCATTGAACAAAAAACTACAAGATTTGCGGCAGTTACTGGACCGGATACAGCAACTACACTGGGGTCAACAGTGAGTATCAGTGTTGGAACCAAAGAAACAGCCATAGAAGGGACCACTGAAACCACTCCTGAACAAATAAGTCTTAAATCTACAGCAGGTACAGGACCTCACACAGTAACGACAGAGGGATCAACGGTCTCTATGACTGATGAAACTACAGGAACGACCACAGAAGAGACAACAGCAACCATTCAACAAATAACTACTAAAACTGCAGCGGTTACAGAACCTCATACAGTAACTACAGAGGGTTCAACAGTGACTATAACTGCTGAAACCCAAGAGAGAACTACAGAAGGGACAATAGTAACAACCCCTGAACAAATAACTACTGAATCCGCAGCAATTACAGAACCTCATACAGTAACTACAGACATTTTAACAGTTGCTATGACTGCTGAAACCAAAGGAATGACAACAGAAGAGACAAAAGTAACAACTCCTGAACAAATAACTTCTAAATCTACAGCAGTTTCAGGACCACATACAGAAACTACAGACAGTTCAATGGTTGCTATGACTGCTGAATCCAAAGGAACAACCACAGAAGAGATAACAGCAACCATTGAGCAAAAAACTGCAAGATTTACATCAGTTACAGGACCTGATACAGCAACTACAGTGGGGTCAACAATGACTATGACTGCTGAAACGAAGGGAACAACCACAGAAGAGACAGTAGTAACAACCCCTGAACAAACAACTACAAGATTTGCAGCAGCTACAGGACCTGACATGTCAACTACAGTGGAGTCAACAGTGGCTACAACTGCTGAAACCAAAGGAACAACCACAGAAGGAACAATAGAAACAACCCCTGAACAAAGAAATACAGAATCTACAACAGGATCATCTCATACAACAACTACAATGGGGCCAACTGTGACTATGACTGCTGAAACTAAAGGAACAACTACATATGAGACAACAGCAACCATTAAACAAATAATTAGTACATCTGCGCCAATCACAGGACCTGATACAGCAACTACAGTGGGGTCAACAGTGGCTACAACTTCTATAACTAAAGAAACAACCACAGAGGGAACAATAGAAACAACCCCTGAACAAAGAAATACAGAATCTACAACAGGATCATCTCATACAACAACTACAATGGGGCCAACTGTGACTATAACTGCTGAAACTAAAGAAACAACTACAGATGAGACAACAGCAACCATTAAACAAATAATTAGTACATCTGCGCCAATCTCAGGACCTGATACAGCAACTACAGTGGGGTCAACAATGACAATGACTGCTGAAACCAAGGGAACAACCACAGAAGAGGCAGCAGTAACAACCTCTGAACAAACAACTACAAGATTTGCAGCAGTTACAGGACCTGATACAGCAACTACAGTGGGGTCAACAATGACTATGACTGCTGAAACGAAGGGAACAACCACAGAAGAGACAGTAGTAACAACCCCTGAACAAACAACTACAAGATTTGCAGCAGCTACAGGACCTGACATGTCAACTACAGTGGGGTCAACAGTGGCTACAACTGCTGAAACCAAAGGAACAACCACAGAAGGAACAATAGAAACAACCCCTGAACAAAGAAATACAGAATCTACAACAGGATCATCTCATACAACAACTACAATGGGGCCAACTGTGACTATGACTGCTGAAACTAAAGGAACAACTACATATGAGACAACAGCAACCATTAAACAAATAATTAGTACATCTGCGCCAATCACAGGACCTGATACAGCAACTACAGTGGGGTCAACAGTGGCTACAACTGCTATAACTAAAGAAACAACCACAGAGGGAACAATAGAAACAACCCCTGAACAAAGAAATACAGAATCTACAACAGGATCATCTCATACAACAACTACAATGGGGCCAACTGTGACTATGACTGCTGAAACTAAAGGAACAACTACAGATGAGACAACAGCAACCATTAAACAAATAATTAGTACATCTGCGCCAATCACAGGACCTGATACAGCAACTACAGTGGGGTCAACAGTGACTATGACTGCTGAAACCAAGGGAACAACCCCAGAAGAGACAGTAGTAACAACCTCTGAACAAACAACTACAAGATTTGCAGCAGTTACAGGACCTGACACGTCATCTACAGCAGTGGCTACAACTGCCAAAATGGTAGAACAAAAAAGAACTATAACATTTCCAGCAGTTACAGGACCTGATACAGCAACTACAGTGGGGTCAACAGTGAGTATGATTCTTGGAACCAAAGAAACAGCCATAGAAGGGACAACTGAAACCACTCCTGAACAAATATTTATCAAATCTACAGCAGGTACAGGATCTCACACAGTAAGGACAGAGGGGTCAGTGGCCTCTATCACTGATGAAACTAAAGGCACAATCACAGAAGAGACAACAGCAACCATTCAACAAATAACTACCACATCTGCAGCAGTTACAGAACCTCATACAGTAACTACAGAGGATTCAACAGTGACTATAACTGCTGAAACCAAAGAGATGACTACAGAAGAGACAATAGTAGCAACCCCTGAACAAATAACTTCTAAATCTTCAGCAGTCACAAAACCACATACAGTACCTACAGACAGTTCACCAGTTGCTAAGACTGCTGAAACCAAAGGAATGACCACAGAAGAGATAACAGCAACCATTGAACAAAGGACTACAGCAGTTACAGGACCTGATACAGCAACTACAGTGTGGTCAACAGTGAGTATGACTGTTGGAACTGAAGAAACTGCTACAAAAGGGACAACTGAAACAACTTCTGAACAAATAACTATTAAATCTACAGCAGTTACAGAACCTCATACAGTAACTACAGTGGGGCCAACAGTCTCTATGACTGCTGAAACTAAAGGAACGACCACAGAAGAGACAACAGCAAGCATTCAACAAATAACTACTGAATCTGAAGCAGTTACAGAGCCTCCTACAGTAACTACAGAGGGCTCAACAGTGACTATAACTGCTGAAACTAAAGACATGACTACAGAAGAAACAATAGTAACAACCTCTGAAAAAATACCCACTGAATCTGCAGCAGTTACAGAACCTCATTCAATAACTAAAAAACATTCAACAGTTGCTATGACTGCCGAAACCAAAGGAATGACCACAGAAAAGACAATAGTATCAACCTCTGAACAAATAACTTCTAAATCTCCAGCAGTTACAGGACCACATATAGTAACTACAGAGGGCTCAACAGTTGCTATGACTGCTGAAACCAAAGGAACGACCACCACAGAAGAGATAACAGCAACCATTGAACAAAAAACTACAAGATTTGCGGCAGTTACTGGACCGGATACAGCAACTACACTGGGGTCAACAGTGAGTATCAGTGTTGGAACCAAAGAAACAGCCATAGAAGGGACCACTGAAACCACTCCTGAACAAATAAGTCTTAAATCTACAGCAGGTACAGGACCTCACACAGTAACGACAGAGGGATCAACGGTCTCTATGACTGATGAAACTACAGGAACGACCACAGAAGAGACAACAGCAACCATTCAACAAATAACTACTAAAACTGCAGCGGTTACAGAACCTCATACAGTAACTACAGAGGGTTCAACAGTGACTATAACTGCTGAAACCCAAGAGAGAACTACAGAAGGGACAATAGTAACAACCCCTGAACAAATAACTACTGAATCCGCAGCAATTACAGAACCTCATACAGTAACTACAGACATTTTAACAGTTGCTATGACTGCTGAAACCAAAGGAATGACAACAGAAGAGACAAAAGTAACAACTCCTGAACAAATAACTTCTAAATCTACAGCAGTTTCAGGACCACATACAGAAACTACAGACAGTTCAATGGTTGCTATGACTGCTGAATCCAAAGGAACAACCACAGAAGAGATAACAGCAACCATTGAGCAAAAAACTGCAAGATTTACATCAGTTACAGGACCTGATACAGCAACTTCAGTGGGATCAACAGAGAGTATGAGTATTAGAACCAAAGAAATAGCCACAGAAGAGTCAATTAAAACAACTCCTGAACAAAGAACTATTAAATCTACAGCAGGTACAGGACCTCACACATTAACAACAGTGGGGTCAACTGTCTCTATGACTGATGAAATGAAAGGAACAATCACAGAAGAGACAACAGCAACTATTCAACAAATAACTGCTGAATCTGCAGCAATTACAGAACCTCATACAGTAACTACAGATGGTCCAACAGTTGCTAAGACTGCTGAATCCAAAGGAATGACAACAGAAGAGATAACAGCAACCATTGAACAAAGAACTACAAGATTCACATCAGTTACAGGATCTGATACAGCAACTACAGTGGGCTCAACAGTGACTATAACTGATGAAACCAAACAGACAGCTACAAAAGAGACAATAGTAATAACCCCTGAAAAAATAACCTCTAAATCTTCAGCAGTCACAGAACCACATACAGTAGCTACAGACAGTTCACCAGTTGCTAAGACTGCTGAAACCAAAGGAACAACCACAGAAGAGATAAAAGCAACCATTGAACAAAGGACTACAAGATTTGCAGCAGTTACAGGACCAGGTACAGCAACTACAATGGGGTCAACAGTGAGTATGACTGTTGGAACTGAAGAAACTACCACAGAAGAGACAATTGAAACAACTTCTGGACAAATTACTATTAAATCTACAGCAGTCACAGAACCTCATACAGTAACTACAGTGGAGTCAACAGTCTCTATGACTGGTGAAACTAAAGGAACAACCACAGAAGAGACAGCAGCAAGCATTCAACAAATAACTACTAAATCTGAAGCAGTTACAGAGCCTCCTACAGTAACTACAGAGGGCTCAACAGTGACTATAACTACTGAAACCAAAGACATGACTACAGAAGAGACAATAGTAACAACCTCCGAACAAATAACTACTGAATCTGCAGCAATTACAGAACCTCATACAGTAACTACAGGGGGTTCAACAGTGACTATAACTGCTGAAACCAAAGACATGACTACAGAAGAGACGCTCGTAACAACACCTGAACAAATAACTACTGAATCTGCAGCAATTACAGAACCTCATACAGTAACTACAGACGGTTCAACAGTTGCTAAGACTGCTGAAACCAAAGCGATGACCACAGAAGAGATAACTACAACCATTGAACAAAGAACTACACGATTCACATCAGTTACAGGGTCTGATACAGCAACTACAGTGGGCTCAACAGTGAATATGACTATTGGAACTAAAGAAACGGCCACAGAAGGGACAATTGAGGCAACTCCTGAACAAATAATTATTAAATCTACAGCAGTTACAGGACCTTACACATTAGCTACAGTGGAGTCAACAGTCTCTATGACTGCTGAAACTAAAGGAACAATCACAGAAAAGACAGCAGCAAACATTGAACAAAGGACTACAAGATTTGCAGCAATTACAGGACCTGATACAGCAACTACAGTGGGGTCAACAGTGAGTATGACTGTTGGAACTGAAGAAACTGCCACAGAAGGGACAATTGAAACAACTTCTGAACAAATTACTATTAAATCTACAGCAGTTACAGAAACTCAAACAGTAACTACAATGGAGCCAACAGTCTCTATTACTGCTGAAACTAAAGGAACGACCACAGAAGAGATAACAGCAAGCATTCAACAAATAACTACTAAATCTGAAGCAGTTACAGAACCTTCTACAGTAACTATAGAGGGTTCAACAATGACTATAGCTGTTGAAACTAAAGACATGACTACAGAAGAGACAATAGTAACAACCTCTGAACAAATAACAACTGAATCTGCAGCAATTACAGCACCTCATACAGTAACTACAGAGGGTTCAGGAGTGACTATAACTGCTGAAACCAAAGAGACGACTACAGAAGAGACAATAGTAGCAACCCCTGAACAAATAACTACTGAATCAGCAGCAACACTAGCAATATCAAGAACAGCAGCTGGCAGGCCAACATCAGCTGTTGGTATTACAGAAGGATCTACACTTTCTCCGGTAACAACAATAGAAGGAAAATCAACACCTACCACAGCAGATAGTACTCTGGAAAAAGAAACAGAAGCTGCAGAAAATGCAACATCATTGCCCACAACCCATAAAGTGGTAACCACATCTGGAACAGAAGGTGATAGTAGCACAACTGCTCTAACGTTAGAAGAAATTACTAAGGAAATACCCTCAAAGGTCACAGGAATGACAACAATGGTAACTGACACTACAAGTGCCTCTTTGCCTGAGCATTTGGGGACAGGTGCATTTACAGTAGCTGTTACAAAAACAGCACATACAGCCTCTGTAAAAGCAACAACAGTAGAAAGTACAACAGATGTGGCAACAAGAATAACTTCTCCACACACTGAAGAAGCATCAACAAAATATTTAACCAATACAACCATGACAACACCAATAACCAATACACTGATCACAATGAAAACAACTAGGGCTGAATCAACTACAACCACAACTAGTGCATCATTGTCCATGGAAGCTGAAGTAGCACTCATGACAAGCACAAGCAAAGGAGATTTAACATTATCTGCAACTACTGTGAAAGAAGAAGATGGAACGTCACATCCCGCAGATAAAACAACATTTGGTCCATCTACAGTAACAACTGCATCATATACTGATAATATATCTACAGAAAAATTTGCAACAAAGCCATCCATATCTACAGTAGCAGAATCACGTTTTCCTGCATCTGTCACTGTTATACCTACAGAAGTGACAACATTGTTGACATTAGGGACAGTTGAAGACAGCGCAATAACATCTTCAAGTATGCCAATGGGGCTGACAGCAGCATCAACCTCAAGAACGTCTGTAAAAACAGAAGCACTCATTGCCGTCCTAACAGCAAAGTCTATAGAATCTATACCAAAAACAACATCAACAGAATTCAAAACTGTTTATTTATCAAACATGACTACATTGGGATCAACACCAGTCCCTACCATTGCGAAAACTAAAGAATCCACTGAAGATGTTGCCACTTTGTTGCCCAAGACATCTAAAGTTACTGCAGTTACAGATGAAACTTTACTAAGTAAGATAACAACAGTAAAATCATTAGATGATATAACCTCCCTTTCTGAACGTCTTACAACAAAGCTGTCACAAGAAACTGATGAGGCAAGTACCATAGCAATGTTAGATACTGTATCTGCAGTTGCAGTAACAGGAGGTGAACCTGCAGAATCTACAACAGTTAGAGGACCTCATACAACAAGTATAGAGAGGTCAACTGTGACTATGACTGCTGAAACTAAAGGAACAACTACAGAGGAGACATCTGCAATCAATGAACACATAATTAGTAGGTCTGCACCAATTACAGGACCTCAAACAACAACTATGGTGGGGTCAGCAGAGACTATGGCTGCTGAAACCAAAGAGATGCCTACAGAAGTGACAAGTGTAACAACCACTGAACAAATAGCTACAACATTTGCAGCAGTTACAGGACCTAATACAGCAACTACAGTCGGGTCATCAGTGGCTATGACTGCTGAAACCAAAGGAACAATCACAAAAGAGACTATAGTTACAACCCCTGAACAACTAACTACAACATTTGCAGCAGTTACAGAACCTCATACAGCAACTACAGTGGCGTCAACTGTGGCTATGACTGTTGAAACCAAGGGAACAATCACAGAAGAGACATTAGTAACATCCCCTGAACAAACAACTAAAAGATTTTCAGCAGTCACAGGAATTGACACAGCAACTACAGTTGGGTCATCAGTGGCTATGACCGCTGAAATCAAGGGGACAATCACAAAAGAGGCTATAGCAACAACTCCTGAAGAAATAACTACAACATTTGCAGCAGTTACAAGACCTCTGACAGCAACTACAACAGGGTCAGCAGTGACTATGACTGCTGAAACCAAGGGAACAACCACAGACGAGACATTAGTAACAACCGCTGAACAAACAACTACAAGATTTCCAGCAGTTACAGGACCTGACACAGCAACCACAATGGTGTCAACAGTGGCTTCAACTGCTGAAACCAATGAAACAACCGCAGAAGGAACAATGGGAAAAACCTCTCCACAAATTATGTCTAAGTCTTCAGAAATTACAGCATCTCATACAGCAACTGCGGTGGGGTCAACTGTGACTATGACTACTGAATCCAAAGGAACAACCAATGAACAAACAACAGCAATCTATGAAGAAACAGAACATACAAAATCCATAATGCCAGCACCTGTAGAAGGTACAAAGACAGCCCCTTCTACTGAAGGCCCAAACATATCTTCTTCAGCTATAACAAATTATGCTACTTTGTCTTTTACTGCATCCACACCAGTATCCAAATTTGCAGCAACTTCTTTTAATGTGGTAACAACTGAAACTCATGCTGACATTTTAAATACATCGCCAGAGACAGCAACTTTAGCGATATCAAGAACATCCGCTGGCATGCCAACATCAGCTGTTGGTGTAGGAGGATCAACCGTTTCCTCAACAACTACAACAAGAGAAGAAAAAGCAACATCTACCACAGATGCAGCTACAGTGGAAAAAGAAGCATCTGCAACTTATGAAACTACAACATCTCTGCCAATTACCCATGAAGCAATAATCACACTTGGGGCAACAGGCGAAAGTAGAACACGTTTTCTAACATCAGCATATGTTACTAACGATCTGCCCTCAAAAGAAGCAGGAACGGTTACAACAGTAGTTAACACAAAAAGTGCCTCTTCACCCGAGGATTTGGGGACAGGTGCATCTACAGTAGCTGTTACACAAACTGCACATACCATAGAAGCAACAACGGCAGATCATACAACAAACAAAACATTTGCTGAAGGGGCTAAAACATCAACAGATGTTTCAGTGACAATAACCTCTCCACATACTGAAAAAACTTCAAGAGAATCAACAAATACAACCATAACAGCAGGAACCACCACACTGATGGACATGATAATAACTAGTGCTGAATCTACGACAACCACGACTGCAGCATCATTGTCCTTGGAAGCTAAAGTAACACTGATGACAAGCACGAGTGATGGAGCTTCAACATTGCTTGCAACTACTGTGCAAGAAGATGGGACTTCACATCCTGAAGCTATTACAACATTTGGCACATCGAGAGTAACGACTGCATCATCTACTGATAATACATCAACAGAAAAAGCAGCAACTACACTGTCAATATCTACTGCAACAGAAACAGTGTTTCCTGCATCTGCCACTGTAATACCTACACAAGTGACAACAGAAGACAGTGCAACAACATCTGCAAGTGTTTTAACAGTGCTGACGGTAGCAGCAACCTCAGGAACAGCTTCACTCTCTGCATCATCAGCCGTTGAGCCTGTTAACACAGCACAGGCATATACACAGTTGTTTAAAACAACTCCAATGAAAAGTACAAGAGCTGCTTCAGCTGGAATAGTGAGCACAGCTTTGACTGATACAACATTGAAAATATCTGTAGAATCTGGAGCAGGACCATCTACAGTATCAGCAGTAAAAGGTATAACAGCAATCATGTGCGCTGTAATGACAGGTTTTCTGGTAATTAGGAATGCTCATTCGGATTCTGCGGAATTGAAAACTCCAAATTGGCATTTCTGATTGGAATTTGGAAATCGGAAAACGGAAATTGGAATTCCACAGAATTTTAACCCAATCATAGAACTCGGAAGCATTGGATCAATCAGAGAATGCAGATTTCTTTTTTTTTTTGCAAAAATAAGATCAGCATGGCAATTTTAGACCATTTTGGTGGCCATACATGGTACAATTTTTTTCATCCAATCTTACCATTTCTATGTAATATAAGGGAACTGCCTACATTATCCTTTCAGTATATTCACTTAATTTACCCTTATACTACATAGAAATGGTAAGATTGGATGAAAAAATTGTACCATGTATGGCCACCATAAGACTGATTTTACAATTTCAGTTTCTCAGATTTCAGTTTTTTTGATTTCCGTTTTTCCAATTTCCAGTTTTGCGTTGTTTTTTTTTTCATTCACTAATGCAAACAAATGACTAACAAAATACTTCTCGAAAATCGGAAAATTGAAAATCATAAAACCGGAAAATCAGGAAAAACAGAAATTGGCATTGGTCGGAATCAGAATTTCCGTGGAATTGGAAATGGCCGTTTCTAAACATCCCTACTGGTAATATTACGAGGACACCTATAGGTGCTTTAGTACACAATCTACGATAGCTATCTGCAGTATCTATAAATATATCAGGATGGGTACTTCTGGAAGAAAAGCCAAGGAAACTGATCCTTTTTATCTTTTAACAAGGACCACTATTGTGAAAAAAGTAGGCAGTAAAAATCTGACAGAACCGACAGGTTTTGCGCCAGTCCATCTCCTCATGGGGGATTCTCAGGGTTTTCTTTGTTTTCAACAGCATTTCCTGAACAGCAGTTTAACTGCCAAAATAGTAAGATACAAGCCAGCCTCCCTACTCACTTGCACACTATTTTGTCAGTTAGACTTTGCAACTGCTGTTCAGGAAATGCTGTTGAAAACAAAGAAAACCCAGAGAATCCCCCATGAGGAGGTGGACTGGCCAAAAACCTGTCAGTTCAGTCAAATATTAACTGCCTACTTTTTGACGATAGTGGTCCTTTAACCTCCCTAGCGTTCTGGATGAGCTTGTCCAGAGACGCTAGAGGGCACCGCACAGGCCCCGCTGGGCCGATTTTGATAATTTTTTTTTCAAACACGTAGCTAGCTTTTTGTTAGCTGCGTGTTTGCCCGGATCACCGCCGCTTGCTGCCGATCCGCCGCTACCCGACGCAAAAGAGGGCCCCCCCCGCAGACCCCGTGCACAGCCTGGCTAATCGCCGCCAGGCTGCGCTTTGGGGTGGATCGGGAGTCCCAGTGACGTCACGACGTCGATGACGTCGATGACGTCACTCCGGTCGTCGCCATGGCGATGGGGGAAGCCCTCAAGGAAATCCCGTTCAGAACGGGATTTCCTTATGGGCGTGATCGCCGGCGGCGATCAGAAGGATGGGAGGGAGAGAAGAGGAAAGGGAGAATCATGTAGCTAGCGCTAGGCTAGCTACATAGAAGAAAAAAAAATCGGGCGAAAAAAACCCAGCAGGTTAACTCTCCTTACCTGAATTTCAGTCCGCTTCATTAGCAGTAGCTAACTAAAAGTAAAACAGACGTTTGCCTTCTTAAAACAGAAGTTATTTGCAATATTCAGGTTGGAGTGAGCATTAGAGGCATCCTACAATGCATCACTGTTGATTATGCAAATCCTTTGCTGTCCAATAGCTAGACACACCTGCAGAACCGCTGGAATTCAGTGATGTGCCAGCTTATTCATTGTACAGAGACAGACTAATCCAACATGCATACAGACTGTTTAGGAAGGGTTGATCATCATCAGTCCATGACATGGATTAAATTTGGCTTTAGGGGGTAGGACTTGAAACACCCATAATAAACACAAATAGGGATGGTTTGAAATGCCCATTTCCAATTACGTGGAAATTCCAATTTCCGCCAATGTCAATTTCCAGTTTTGATTTTTCCAATTTCCAGTTTTTCTGATTTTCTGATTTCAGTTTTTCCAATTCTCCATTTTTACAACTTCCAATTGTATAATTTCAGAGAATGTGTTAATTTTCGCATCAAGGGATGCAAAAAAAAAAATCTAAAAATTGACAAAATGGAATCTTGCGATTGGTCTAAAATTACTGCTATAATCCGATTTTTTTCAGAACAAGGCTGCATTCTCCGATTGGCCCAATGCTTCTGAGTTGTCTGATTTGGTTAAAATTACAGAGTTGTGATTTAAAATGCCAATTTCCGATCAGAAAAGCAGAAGTTTCAATTCTGCAGAATCTGAATGAGCATCTCTATTTTAAGAAGTCAAAGTTCTGATTTTCATATCATCTTGGTAAAGAGCCTTTTTGATCACTTTTGGCCCCTTATGCTGGGCATACACAGTTCTTTTTTGAGCCATTAAGATGGATCGATAGATAATTTCCGACATGTCCGATCTCCCGCCCGATCGTTTCGCTGCTCGATTCCGGATTGCAGTGAATGGAAAAAGATAAGAAAAACAAGCTGAAGATAACATAATTGACTGTGGAATCAAGCGGCAAAATGATTGAGCGGGAGAATGGATCAAAAATGAGCCGTGCATGCCCAGAATTACACATTCCTAGTAGTTCTGGTTCACCATGAGCTTGCTGGGCAATTTGTATCTCTAAATAATAGTAGTGTTGGTGTTGCAAGGCAGTGAACTCCTGACCCTGTCTGCTTGTTTGGTGCTGTATTTGGGTGTTCCGAATTCGGCATAGAGAACACTAACACAACTGAAAAGTACTATTTTGGGTGTGTTATGCTCCACATGGTCGTTTTCCCATACTGTGAGTCATAGTTATCGGATACTGTGAGTCATAGTTATCTGTCATTTAGAGAGCAACCAACCTGCCTAGTACGGCAGTGAGTGTCCAAGTACATTTAATTATTCTTTCGGTCATCGAGACAAATAACAATGGTATTCTAGTTTCCTCATCCCATTTAATAACCTTTGAATGTCATTTTTGAATGTCACCTCTAGCGTCATGCATTACTGATATTTTTTTTCTGTGTTTACTTGCAGTGGATTTTGGCAGACTGGAAGCTCAAGAGGTAAATATCCGTGAAATGAAACTACTGGCAGCACGGAATGAACTGACTTTATTATTGTTGCACAGACAAAAATTAAAACAAAAATTGGAAGGTCAAAGGTCAGGGTTATTGATACAAGTAGTATAGGTGTCTTATGTATTGCAAATTCTAAATCCTGATTTGGTTTTATCCAGAGTCTCTGATGCTTTAGGATTTGGCTTAGCACATTTGGGTGCATATCTAAAAATGGGTTCATAATTCATAATTCCATTTCCTTCTGTGGCCTTACAAGTCACAGAACTGTGTGGAGCTAAGCTACAGCACTGAGCTCTCAAGGCAGCTTAATGCTCTTTTATCTCTGAATGCAGGGGATTAAGCTTGAGAGAGCTTCTGTGTGCAAGCTGCAAAGATGGACACTGACAAGTACCAATACAGACTGAAAATAGCAGTATGAGTGTGGTGCTTATTAACCTCTTGAGGACCATGGTGTTAAACCCCCCTAGTGACCAGGACATTTTTTGAGAAATTGGCCACTGCAGGCTTAAGGCCAAGCTGCAGGGCCACACGACACAGCACACTAGTGACCCTCCCCCCTTTTCTCCCCACCAGAGAACAGAGCTCTCTGTTGGTAGGGTCTGATCGCCCCCCAGATGTTTGTTAGTTTGTGTATGTTTGTTTATGTGTGTTTATTTTTAATAAAAAGTGTTTTTTTATATTTGATATACTCCTCCCTCCCCCCTCCCTGCCAGCCAATCCACGTCATAGGCTTCAGCCTATTACAGCCGATCACCCCTGTGCCTAAGTACAGCGCTGCTGCAGATCGCAGTGCTGTACCAGTACTTAGACGGCAGTTTCGCCATCTAACAGTCTCCCGAGCGTCTCCCGAGCGGCCATTGCCGCTCGGAGACTGAGGGCGGAGTTCCGCTCCACCCACAAAGCAGGAGATGTGCGCGCAGCCTGCGTGCGATCTCTTGCAAACCAGAGCCCCAGGACTTTACGCCGATCGGCGTTAGGCGGTCCTGGGACTGCTGCCACGCCCATCGGCATGGCGCGGTCGGCTACTGTTTAATTAATTTATTACAAAATTTCATACTATAGGTATGGGCATTGTGCAGGACAGTTTCTGAAAATGTGGTGCCCTAAACAAGCCCAGTCCAGTGTCCTCCTCCCCGTTATACCCTCCAGTCATCTATATTTGTGTGGCTTCATCATGCCCCTATCCTAAAAGGAACCCGAGGTGTGAGACCTATGGAAGCTGCCATATTTAATTCCTTTTAAATAATACGCCTGGCAGTCTGATCTTTTTGGTCAGTAGGGCTTTAATCACACAGCTGAAACAAGCATGTGACTAATCTTGTCAGATTTGTCATAGACATCTGATCTGCTGCATGCAGGGTCAGGGTCTATGGATTAATATATTAGAGGCAGAGGATCAGCAGGACAGCCTAGCAATGTGCAGTTATTAAAAGGAAATAAATATAGCAGGCTCGATATCACTCTCATCTTGGGTTCCCTTTAACAAATTGCTTCTATTATGTACCCTAGAACAAAATCCTACATATTGTCAACTATATAACACATTCTGCAGTTATGACTCTCCTGTAACCAATGTTTCTATACCCTCCTGTGACATCACATGTGCCTTTGTTATGTTTCACTCCCCCTTATTTCCCTCTCTTCTCGACATATAACTACAGGGAAATAGATTTGGGCACATCTACCTGATTCTTCTTTAGAAGTCCTCAGTACTGGCTCTCACATCCTGTTCTCACATCCTGTTCCATGCTCTGCCAGGGCTGAATTTCTGAAAAGGCCAAACAGGCCTGGGCCCTGGGTGGCTGCAGCCCAGGAGGGCAACTGGGCATGAAAAGGGGTTGCTACATATGAATAAGTAGACTGAAAATAGGGAGCAACACATGAAAAAAGGGAAACTGATGCTGTTCATAAAAGAGAAGGGCTACATACATGGATGATACACATGGAAGAAGGGGCTGCACATGGAATAGGAGAGACGCTGCTGCACTAGAAAAGGGAACCACAGCATACTTGGCCTAGGGGCACACAAAGTATAACTCTGGCCTTGTACCCTGCACTTGTCACTCAACATCACAAAATGTATATAGCTAGAAGCTGCTGGACACATCCAAACATTCTGTTTACCTAACGTTATACTGTGGAAGTCAGTAGCAACAGTTTTACACTGTGCTGTGTGAGGGCTGGATGAGTGGGCGGGTACGCAAAGAGGAAGTAGCACCACAGCTGGAAATGCTGGACTATATGATTGAGATTCTTCCCAGCTCCTAACCTTCCCGGCTTATGCATAGAAACAGTCCTATGTGTGTTAAAGTGGATCCGAGATAAACTTTTACTCATTGCATAATTGTGTTCCTTTCCTATTGTTTATAGGGCATTCCTCAAACCAAATACTTTTTAGTTTTTGTTTTAATACTCTTATTCCCTATAAACTAAATAAGCCACACCCACAGGTTTTCAGAGATCCTTGGCAGTAGCAAGGGCTCATGGGAGCTCTGTCTGGGCAGGAGGAGGGGGAGGTGTTACTAGCCATTGATTTCAGAGGCAAAGGGGAGGAGGGAGGAGGGGGGTTAGGTTTTTTTCACAGGCTGAGGGCTCAAGATACAGATAAGCCTGCCTCTGTGTAATGTTTACAAACACCATGGCTGCTGTCATTGTATCACAGGAAGAAATAATAATTTTCTATTAAAGCTGTTTGCAGCTAGATTTGCTGTGTAAACGATCTAAACTTTAGATAAGATATATAGACAAGTTACTTGTTATAGTTAGTTTTTCATCTCGGATCTGCTTTAAGTAACTGCAATAAAGTCTGCTACTTAATTTTGTGTATGTGTATATATGTGCCCAATTATATGAATGTCTAATTATTTTATATTTTTTCCTTTGCAGAGGGAAATTCTTACAAAACATTTAAGTAAGTTATTATTATTATTGTTATTATTAATAAACTTTATTTTTAAAGTACTAACATATTACTCAGTGCTGTACAACAGATTGGGGAGACATTACAGCATTAAATAATGTTACACAGGTCTATTAGGTAAAAAAAATAGTGATGTAAACAATGAAGGGATAAGTATAGCAGACAAAGTTATAGTAAGTTAAAATACAAAGCTAAGTACAATACTTACATTATTCTTAGGTGAAAATAAACTGATGAGATAAACAATGGTATCTATCCTCCTTCTCCTAAAAAATACTTTTTAAGGCATCCCACTGTTTTATTTTAAGTTTAAATCTACTTTTTAAGTTATTACTGTTTAATTGTCTCTGCTCAATGACACCTTCATTGAAGTATGCCAGAGCTAAAATCTTTGACCTATTAACCCTTTTTATCTCTTTCTTGCTCCGAGAAGCCATTAACTGCCAGGAAAATGTTTTATGGCTATAATATCTTATCAGTGAGGTGGTTTATGCTATAGTCCGATCCAATCTCCACCCAAACAGAAACTGTCACTTGCATACCTGATTTTTAACTTTTTCAGGCAAAGAAAGAAAAAAAAAGGAAAGCAGAATAGCTATTTGTGTGCTTGGCATAATACATACTCATGTCTATCTCATTGTATCATATGCCACCTTGGATGTCCTTTAAAGTGAACTCATAACTTTAAAAAATAAAAAGTCAGTGATTAGCGAAAACGCTGATATTCTTTTCATATTAATTGTTGCGAAAATAATGTTATATTTTGACTTTCACGTGAAAATGTCATTGAAAATAATTTTGTAATAAGTTTGTGATTTTTTTGCACTTATCATACATTTTTGCGCTAAAAATAAACAATTTGAAAATGGACCAATTAAATCTCACCAAGGTGGAATTTAATTGGTCTATTTTCAAACTGCAAAAATTTGCATATGCAAGATTTGCATAACCCTGTATCAACTCTGACTTATTTGAAGCTCACTGACCATTCCAGCTGTGACTCACTTTGGTGGCCGCATTTCAACTGCCCATGCAGAATGCTAGCGAGTACTGGGATGGTACATGGGAGCAGCTGACAGGTGGTGAATCCACCATCCTTGGTGAGGCTATCCATCACTGAGCTGGTTGAAAGAGGCAGGAAGTACCAGAAATATAGCAATCAATGAGACAAAAAGATGGCAGGCACTACAGCAATGTGGGATTACAGGTCTGTGATATATCATGTGGTCTGGGGGGTAATATAGACTGGCTTCTCTCACCCTAGTTAAAGCTCTGTGTGCTCTTGAACTTGAAGTGTTCATAAATGCATCAAATAGAAAGAGAGAGAAATCCGGCACTGCAGTGCAAAAGTGCAATTTATTGTGTGCAGGAAACGTCAGTTTCACATACTGTTAATGCGCTTTGCTGGAATGCAACAAGCAGAAAATGGTCCTACCATGGGTTAAGTGGATGACAGTGGGTGCAGGGTGCAGACGGGCAGCCTAACGGCTGTTTCACGTAGTGTTGCTTCTTTTGAGGCTGCTTGTTGCAGTCCAGAAAAGAACATTAACAGCATGTAAACTGACGTGTCCTGCACACAACAAATAGTACTTTTGCATTGCGGTGCCAGATTTCTCCCTCTTTCTATTTGATGCAGTACCAGAAAAAATGCTTCCACCAAATATTTGGCAAAAAAGGGGCACCAGAGTTTACAATGTAAAAAATGTTGACTTGTAGTCAGTAATGTTACTGCTTAAGTGTACTAAAATGAATTAATTATATTATTTTCTTTTTACTTCCCAAGCTGTAACGGCACCATCTACAACATCACCGACAACTGTCCGAGAAAAATCTATAGTCAGTTCATCAAGTGATGTTGCTACAAGAGGAATACTCACCAAAGATGAAACCCCTATGATACCATTGAGAAAATCTAAAGAAAGCACAACTACATCTGTACATCTATCCACCACAGGAAGTACTACTGACACGATAACACCAACATCAGGGAAAAGTCCACTTCCTGCTTTAACAGCTGTAGATTCAACTCAACGAACCACTGAAAAAGCACCTGGTAAATCTACATCTACTCAAATTACAGGGCTAAGCAATGCTTCAGAAACTTCCATATCTACAGCAAGAAGCACAGAACCTTCCACAAGTGGATCCAAAGCATCTACAACTATTTCAACAACCCCTACAGTTGTAGAAGATGCAAAAGTAACCAGTAAGCAAAGCACAAAATCGGCATTAGATACCATTACCGAAGGTAGGTTAGCAACCACAAGAGCTGAATCAAGTGTAACAAATACTTATGCAATCCCTTCACCTCCTGAACAATCAATCACTGTAACATCAAAGATAGATGCCAAAGTTTCTGATGCTATAACAACATCTTCTACTGGAGCTATTCTTGGAACATCTACAGGTCATACAACTGTAAGCAAATTAACAGCTAAAGATGATACATCCACCAAAGGGGCAGATTCAATAACAACATCCTTAGAACTGACAAGTCTGCCATCAAGCATAACCACTGATGTTCCAGCATTACAGTCCACAAAAGCAGTAGCTACGGTATCCACAAATACTGCTGCAACGTCAACAATTGGCATCACCCCATTAACACATATGGTTACAGTTAAAACAATTGCAACATCGGAACAAGCATACACAGTGGGGACACTAGGCTCAACAACAAATATAGCCACTACAACAGAAGAAACATTAAGCTTAACTACAACAACAGCATTACCACATGCATCTGCCGAATGGACAAAAGCCAATGGAGAAACAGTGACAACAAATAAAGATCTAGAATTTTCAACAACAGAATCCACAAATGCAACAACATACAGACCTGGAACAGCTGCTCAGAGTGTTACACCACCTATGGTAACTATTCTACCAACAGAAATCCCAATAACTACAAAGGCAGCTGGGACAATATCTACTTTACAAGCTAACATTGCAGAAAGTCAAACAATTTCTAGAGCTAGTGAAATACCAACAAAAGAAGGAGCACAATTTGGAACCCTGGAAACAATAGTAGTATCTGCAGAACCTTTTGCTAGTTCAAAGGCTAAAACAGTCACACCTGGGCCAGTTTTAGAAGGTACAGCGGCTACATCTGTTGTCTCATCAAAAGAAGTGTTAACTTTGTCTACACAACCTAAAACAGATAAAGGTGACACAACTACAAAAACCACATCCAAAATTGTCAAAGTTACTTCTACACTGACAACAAATGAAACAACAGCAACAACATTTGGGACTGGAGTAACAAAAACAACACCTGTAGGCAAAATAATAACCCAAGAAATATCTACTACAAATGCTATAGCCACAACAGGGGCTGCCATTATGGGACTTACACAAACTGTTGTAGTTACTCAACCAACAAAATCTCCAGCAATAATGACTACCACATTGTCTTCACAAGCACCTACTACAGACAGTCAAACAAAATTTACATCTGTTCAAATGACAATAACAGAAACAACAAAAACAGAAGCAGCAACATCATCTAGAGAGCGTTTAACTGGCCCAACAACTTTTCAAACTGAACGTGGGTCAACAATGAAAAATGCAACTGATGTATCTGTAGCCCATGCAGAAAAGATGTCCACTTTGTCTACACAACCTAAAACTGGAATAACTTTAGAAACGACATCCAAAATTGTAAGAAGGGATGACCCCACAATATCTCCAGAGGTGATAGCAACATCAGGTAAACAAAAAGAAAAAGAGACTACAGACAATTTAGGACCTTTCAGTTTTTCAACAGCTGTAACTGTAGAAACATTACCAGCTACCCTAGGAGCCACCATTGCAGGAATTACAAAAGAGTTGCCAAAAACTAAACCTCAGACAGTCACAAGCATCAGTAATGCTTCTACAGTAGCAGGTGGGGACATTTTATTGGCATCTACACCAACACATATAACACCATCAAAGATGACATCAGCTACAACAGAAAATGTTATAGATCCTCTAATATTAACAACACCCACAAGAGCTGCATCAGAACCAACTTCAGGACAAGACAAAACTTCTATAGAAGCTGCAAAAGCTGAAACAACACCAACCAGAGGACAATTAGCAGAGAGCACACTTCAGCCTACCAAATCTACACTACAAAAGCAGGAATCTATAGGAACAGCTTCAAACTCAACATTGCCAAAGACTACAACGTCTTCAGAAGATATCCTCAGTTCATCTCCAGTTTACACAACTTTACCAGTTACAAGTATTAAAGATTTAATTGATGTCACTACAACACAGTTCAGGGGATCAACACAAACAAAAACAATGACTACTGTAAGTACTGCTGCAGTGTTTTCAACAAGTACAGACGTTCCAACTGAATATCCAAGAACATCAACAAGAACTGCCACATCCACGACAACCCACCCATCATCCACTACTGAGTATGCAACACCATTAGTTACTAGTTTAAAAGCAGGTAGTCTGATGACTACAGGTATAATAATTACAGCCACTACAGATAATCCTACAGGAGCTATGAGCAAACATGCAACACTGGAGCATGCTGCAACATCTTCCACTATAACTATGCTTGAAGTATCTACTGAAACATTTCCAGGGACTACAATAACATCAGTAGATAGCTCAACTGCAAGTGCAGGAAAAGCTGACATTGAAACTAGATCACCATTAGACAACATAATACCTACAAAAGCAGTACAAGAAATAAAAACTGAACACGCCAATCAAACAACTCCACATAGTACATATACAACTGGAGAACTAACAACATTAACTAAGCCAACTGAAATAACATCCCATATAGTTCTATTCACAGACTCCAAAGCAACAACTGCTTCAAAATCACTAACTGAAGACGTTTCTACTGCTCAAGTGAAAACCAAAAATACAACTACAATTAAATCAATGTCCAGTTCTAGTGCAGACATTACTAAGCCAAGTATTGGAGGATCTAAAAAGACACCAACAATGGAAAACACAACAGCAGACAAAATGTCTACTACAGCAATAAAATCACCAGGTACCACTCTGGAAGCGAACATCTTTGCATCATCTGCATCATTTGTAGGTGCAACAAAAGAGTATTCAACAAAAGCCACACCAAGAACCACTATATCTGGGACAATTGCAGGAAGTACAACAATGTTCATTACAACAATCAAGAAATCCATCAATGATACAGCCAAAGAAACAAAAGGCACAACAACAGCAGCTGGTGTCTCTAAATCACTTGTGGAAACTGGAATATCAGTGATGAAAGATGCAACAACAGGAGCCCAGCCATCAACTACAACATCTTTAACAGATTCAAGTACACTAACTCAAACAGGTATAACAACAATAAAACCTACCAAATCAATGGAAACATCTTTGAACACAGAACTCTCAATCAGTACTAAAAATGCTTTTGACCAAGTGGCAATATCTACATCAACCTTTCAAGAATCAATGACTATAAGGGCAATAAATAGCACAATTTTACCAGGAACTACTACATCTGCAACAACCATACAAATTCATATTTCAACAGATCCTCACACAACTGGCACTACATCAGGACTGACAACTGATACTGTGATACCAACAAATTTGACTACTATTTCATCACGTGCAAATGAATCTATTACAACATTAACTACAACCTTGACCACTAAACCAAAATTGCTTCTTACAGCTGAAACTTCTGCTAGAACACTAACACCTAACACTGCTACATCAGCACATCCACCCAACGCTACTTGGATAGTTCAAACCACTAAACCTATTACAACCATGAACAAGGCCACATCTGTAGCTACTGAAACTAGAACCTTCCTCAAAGCTGAAAATACTACGTTATCATCGACAACTGGAGCTTTTACACAAATACCAACATTTACAGCCAAAACTACAGTGATAAAAACTTCTGAATCGCTTTCATCTGCAAAAACAGATGACTGGTCAGCAACCGAGTCAAAAACAACTGGAGCTTTCATAGTGACTAGCACAACTGCTTCACCACCAACAATTGTTAATGCGACAGCACTGACCACCACAGACTTAATTACAAAAATAAAAACAAGTGAAGGCTCAACTACTAAATTTAAAACACCTCTAACTAATGGAACTATTATATTAGAATCAATAACTAGCACTTCTACAGAACCACATTCAACTGAACCAAGTGGACTTGTAAAGACAACAGACACTATAACCGCTACTACTAAAATAGTTCTTGCAAATCAACACACCACATCATCAACAAGTAACACTATTACAACTATACTCTCTGATACTTCTACTACAACAGAAATTACAACAAATGCTAACATTGCTGAATCTGCAGCACCTGCCAAAGCCCCAACTACTACATCAGCAGCAACAAACAATGCTAGTTTGGAAGTACACGCCAGTACTGAAATTATTTCAACAGGGAAAGTGATCAAAAATACAACTCTTGACCCTAAAGGATCTCTGCCAGATAAAACTGCTACAACAACACTAATGACTAACACTGTAACATCAGTACCCTCAATCAAGACCTCATTAGCAGCACACACTACTGAATCTATCATATCAACTAAATCAACTGAAATTGTAACAGCAGAACCTAAAAAAAATGGTACAACCCTTTTGTTTGAGGGACATGGAGCATCTACTACAACAGTTAGGTCATTAGGATCCACAGGGAAGACAGCAGAAGACGTGTCAAAAGAAACAACTACAAATTTTATTTCAGGAGTATCTACAATTACTGAAAGTTCAGTATCTGCAAAACAAGCAACAGCATTAAAATCTCCAGCAAAGGCAACTACAAGTGTTTTTACAGGATCATCCTCAGCAGAAGGAATAACAGACTCAACAGTCTCAAGAAAAGCAACTTCTAACACTACAAGTGAAATTCATGTTCAACAGTCAACTGAACGATTTGGACTCTCAAGACAAATACCCACTACAGTTCCAGCAATTAAAAGCACAACAGTAGAGCAAACCGGACAAACCTCTCCTTTGCTAAAAGTTACAGTAGAGCCAACCACTCAGGGTACAACAGATATTTTATCGTCCTCAGATTCAGTAGTAACTGATACAAGTATCCCTACAGAAGCAATAACAAAAACAGACACAAAAACTTCAACAGTCCAAAAGGAAGCAACACAAAGCACTGTGGTACCTTGGAAAGGAATTATAACAAAAACTGTTAAAGATACAACCTTGCAGAGTACCACAAATTCAACTACAAAAACGACACCTGTTTGGGGAACTGGGGAACTTTCAAAGCAAACAACAGATTCTTTTATTGCAGTCACACAAAATACCTCAGGAGTAACCTCATCAAGAGATGTTCAAATGAAAGGAACTGCTTCTACTGTAGCAATTACAAAAGCAACAGTTCAAGGTGTAGATGTAGTTAGAATTGTTACTACGGGTGCAGCTATTAATATAACCAAGCACACAACTGGTGGAACTGCCAGTGGAACACAGCCAGTAGTGGACACCACAACAAGACCATTAGTAACTTTATCAAGCATTAGTTCAATAATTTCCAATACAACCAAAGAAAGGACTGTCAGTACAATATTGAGGACTACTACAATACAACCTTCTATGAACGCAACGAAAAGTACGCCAGCTATTACCAAAACAACCACAGGACCTAAACCTAGTAATATTAACACTACCAAACCTGGGACCTTTAATTTTAGCCATACTACAGTAACTGTAAATAGAACAACTGCTTACATTACAAGAAATGCTACGACAGTCCACAGCGCAGAGAAAACAACAATCCATACGAATACAACTGCAGAAAAGCCACCAGGTAAATTGTATTGTTTTGAACAGTATATTATATGCATTTTGTGAATGAAATCAGGTAAAGCATATTGCATGAACAAAACTTTAAAGGAAATTTATTTATTTTTTATAATCGTTCATTATCGATTGTGCCCATCAACTGAGATTATTTACAACCAATCCGATCAGAATTTCTGATTGCTCGAAAGATTTTTCACTAGAAATTGGACCGTTAGTGGCCAGCTTTAGTCTAACTGCTATTCTTACATGCATCACACAATTCTTATGTACAAGATTCATTGACATGAGTGATACAAAAGATTTGATATTCTTTTTTGGATTCAGATTTGAGGAAATTTGGGATTCGTCCCATCTCTAGCGTTTAACAAACCTCCCAGTTTTACTTTCAATTCTGCATTACTAATTCAGAAAATGTCTCAGGTGAGTTGGGTGGGAGAGACAGAGGGAAGAGGAAGTGACACAAGGCTTTCCCTGTAGCATTCTACAAAATGAAATTATTAAAGAAAACCTGTAATGAAAAAAGTTCCCTTGGGGGGTACTCACCTCAGTAGGGGGAAGCCTCTGGACCCTATAGAGGCTCCCCCCATCCTCCTCTGTCCCATGGCGGTCTCTCTGCAGCCCCCAGAACGCTCAAATCGATAGAAGGTAGATTCCGGGCACCCAGAACGCACAGGCGACAAATCTGACAGCCTGTGCAATATTTACCTTTTCTGGCTCCAGTGGGGCGCTGTTGCGGCTCTTCTGATGGAGATAGGTGAAATTAGCTGATCTTCGCCGGGTCTGCTCTACTGCGCAGGCGCAGGAGACTTGCGCCTGCGCAGTAGAGCGGCCCAACGGAGATCGGCTATTTTCACCTATCTCCGTGGGATACAGCGCCTGCGCTGGAGCCAAAAGGTAAATATTTACATCACCGCCGGTCCGGGAGGATTTTCTCCACCGCCGTTGGACCGGCAAGGAAGACAGGGGAAGCCTCAATAGGATTTGGAGGCTTCCCCCACCCGAGGTGAGTACCCACCAGAGGAGTGTTTTTCATTACAGATTTTCTTTAAGAAAAGATGAAAAAGGGCTTTAAAAATTCATATACTTAATGCAGGAGAAAACAGCAAAGCTGGCACTCGATGACAGATAGTGTGTACAACAAGCTTAAGATCAAAAGACCTGTGCTCTTGGTGAGGCATAGCATCCAGACGATCCAGTAAAGTAAGGCCAGGCAACATAATCCCAAAAAATCTTCACCGATTTATTACCCTCTATGGGTTAAACACACATCAGAGTGCACGAGTCTCTGAAGAAGCGGTACTGGGCTGTTAGGCTGCGGTTTCCTCCTATCCCCCACTGCACTGTAAATCTGCTATCTGTGTAATCTCTAGAGGGTAATAAAGCTGTCAAGATTTTTTGGAATTCTGGTACTTGGCCTTTCTTTAAAAATTCATGACAAGGTTTTCTGGAGCACTTGTCATCACTAATGTTTTCCAAGCCTATTAAAGACCCCAGTGTTGGGTTGGTGCTGCTGCAGTAAGAGGTAGGAAAACCAGTATCAGGGTCTGACAGGTGAAGGACTCTTATGCAAAAATGTGTGCATTAAACTTTTGGAGTATAATGAAAAAAAAAGTATAATAAAAATAGAGTAATGGGTTTTATACTGCCCTCTTGGAAAGCACTATTGTCCTATTTCTGTACTATGTGCTTGAATATTTACTTTGGGTTTCAATTGTGTGGTGTAACTTTATGTAGAGGTTTTTAGATTTGCTTAAATGCATTATTATTATTCAGTTGGTGCAGTAAACTTCTTTTAACACGTTTTATATTTTGTAGGGATTTTGTGATTTTACATATTTTTACTTTATAATTCACAAGCAATAAATAGCTATAAAAAGGTCTGTGTCAAACCTCCCCGCACTTATAAGCCGAATATTTAACTTTGCCAAATTCACCGACACTGCAGATGCAGTCAGATGGAACTTTTTATTGCCATGCTGTCGCATAGAAAAACCTTGTAGAGATCTTACTGCCCCCTCAGGGAATCAGCGGCGCTTGGAAAACTTCAGGCCCTACAGATCGTAGTGCATCGAGCTGTCAGCCACTCGCTATATTAGCTTGACCCCTAAGAATTGGTGAAAAGCAGGGAGATACCTCAAGCAATGAATCCCCCACAGCTCTATTTACCAGCTCTTATGGCCATCAGCAGCCCTTGACCTGGCTAATGTGTGCGAGTTATCTCTAGGCCTATTACACATTTGCCCAAAGTGGACAAAATAAAAAACAGAGTTAAAATGTATTGTATAGTATATTTTGATATTTTTGTATAAATCCACTGCTTAATTGAAATCAGGTTCCTTCCTATGTTGATTGCAGGCCAATAGCTTGATTTAAGAGTCATTTATCAAAGGTATGTATTTTTGAAGCTCCCTTTCTCACCTACCATATAGATTTGGCTGGGTGCTATGATATTGTTGGTCTATATCAATTATAGTGGCATTATCAAATAAGCTCCAGGCCAAACCTGTAAACATATGTTAGTTCAGTGGAAGAATTTAAACAAGGACCTTCTTTTCAATGACTCTAAAGTCAAGCTAAGAGCCTAAATAGACTTTTCCCACACTACAGACAGCCATGAGACCTGGTAAATAGAGTTAAGAGGACCCCTACAATTGAACAATCTCTCTCTGCTTCCGGCTTTTATAACTGAAAGGTGGAGATAGATCTCCTGAAGGCATCAACATTTTTCCCTTTATTTAAAAAAGAGCTAAATGTATACAGCACCTTGAAAAGCCCCCTGTGCAAGGCAATACCCGGCTAAAGCTAAAAGTGATAAAGAGCATTGCTGAGTCCAGCACCAGCTTACATGAGCTACAACTCACATTGGCCTCAATTCACTAAACTTTATCAAACACTTTATCGAATGTTTGATAATTGACCTCATGGGTAAAATCTAATTTTGAATTCACTAAGGTGTTATAGATTTATTTAATGTTTTATCGATAAAATGTTCAATAAATCTATAACACCTTAGTGAATTCAAAATAGATTGTACCCATGAGGTAAATTATCAAAGGTTTGATAAAGTGTTTGATAATGTTTAGTGAATTGAGGCCATTGTCTTACAATTCGTGATTGAGTGCAAGGTTCAGTTAGGTGTGGTAACCAGCAGCCATTGTGGAATTAATGCTCAGTTTAGTGCAGCTTTACTAAACTTTACTGCATTGTGCCCTATGTAGTGTAGTAAACAATAACATGTCAAAACTGCTGTCCTCAGATGTCCTGAACAGTTTTGTAGATAAATCCAATTAATCCTTCAGTGTTCAGCTTTAATTTGACATACCTGAGTCATCCTATTTAAACATGACCGTCTTTTATAAAGTCAAGGTTATATACCCATGAGATCTTTGTTATCCAACACTGTATGTATTAGTGAGAAACCATTTGGCATATTCATAAAATTACCAATAAATAACAATAACAATAACAATAACAATAATATTTATATAGCGCTTTTCTCCCTGGGGACTCAAAGCGCTGCGACCCTGCATTATGCAGTCTCAAAGGCTCGGGAAAAGAGGTGAGTTTTTAGCCTTTTTTTAAAGCTGTCCAGAGAAGGAGCCTCTCGTACTGATTGTGGAAGTGAGTTCCATAGAGTAGGGGCTGCGTAGGAAAAGGCCCGAGCACCAAATGTTAAGTGTATCCTGGGAATAACCAGCTTCATCTTGTTGGCAGAGCGGAGGGTGCATGAAGGGGCATAAAGTTCCAATAGATCCGCTATGTATTTGGGTCCCATGTGGTGTAGAGCCTTGAATGTCAGCAGGCAGATCTTAAAATTGATTCTCCATTTTACTGGCAACCAGTGAAGAGTTTGCAGTACTGGTGTGATGTGTGAGCTGCGGGGGGCATTAGCTAGGAGTCTGGCTGCAGCATTCTGTACTAGCTGTAAGGGGCGCAGAGCCTTATCTGTAGATCCGATGAACAGGGCGTTGCAGTAGTCTAGGCGGGAGGATACAAATGCATGAACCAGGGCAGGTAGGTCTTCAGCTGGGATAAGGTGTTTGATTTTCGCTATATTTCTTAGATGGAAGAAGGAAGACTTGACGACAGCTGATACCTGCTGTCTGAGTTTTAGATTTCCATCCAGGATCACCCCAAGGTTTCGCACAGAGTCTTTATACTGTACAGTATCTCCCCCAATTGCTAGTTTGAGGTGGTGAGCGTTTTGAACTTTATCCATCATGTGTGGACCACCTACCACCAACACCTCTGTTTTGTCAGAGTTCAGCCTCAGCCAGCTGGTGTTCATCCAATTTTGTAAATCCACTAGACACGCATTTATGGATGCTGATGGGTCTTGGGTGCCAGGCTTGAAGGACAGATACAGTTGTGTGTCATCTGCATAACAATGGTATCCTAGGCCATAGTTCTGGATTATTTTGCCCAGTGGGAGCATGTAGGCTGCAAAGAGTAATGGTGATAGTACAGAACCCTGTGGAACTCCATAGGCAAGTGGCACTGGATTAGAGTAGTGTGTGCCCAGACATACTTGCTGTGTCCTGCCAGATAGGAAGGTCTGAAACCAGCTAAGAACAGTACCCCTTAGGCCACAGTAATTCTTCAGTCGCTGGATAAGAATTTCATGATCCACAGTATCAAATGCTGCTGACAAGTCAAGAAGAATCAGAACTGAGCAATCACCCTTGTCCCTTGCAGTAAGTAGATCATTCATTACTCGGACTAATGCTGTTTCAGTGCTGTGCCTTTTCCTGAATCCTGACTGAAAAGTATCAAAGATGTTGTTATCTGTAAGCCTGGCTTCTAGCTGGTTGGCGACTGCTTTCTCGATAACTTTTGATAGGAATGGTAAGTTCGCCACAGGTCTGTAGTTGGTTACAGAATCAGGATCTAGTGATGGTTTCTTCAGGAGGGGTTTTATGATTGCTTTCTTTAGTTCTTCTGGGAAAAGACCACTTTGCAAGGAGCACTGAGTGATTTTGTGAAGTGCTGGCCTGATCAGCTCTGGGCACTGCATTAAGGATCCAGTTGGGCCAGGATCCAGGTCGCAGGTAGTGGGGCGGAGACTTTGAATGAGAATTCCAAAATCTTCTACACTCAGAGTGTCAAAGACTTGCCATGGTGGTACGGTAGTAGGCATATGCAACGTCCAGTGGTCAATTGATGTAGTAAATGCTGCTCTTTCAGTTGAGTTAAACAAATCATTTTATATTTTTAAAAGCCATCAGAAAAAAAACCTTCTAAAGCTTAGATCTAGAGAAAAATATTATTTTAGTTTTGTACTGAATACGTGATAAGGGATTGACTCTCTTTTTGGGAGTTTAAAAATTACCTCCATTCCCAAAGCAGATTTTTTTCCCTTTCTTTCTGTTCCTGTGACCTGTGTGGGCATCCAAGAATTTGACATGATCCCATCTGGTCACAGGATAGGGAATGACATACAAAAATAAAAAACTTAGTGAGAGTTTTAAATAGGGGCTAGTCTAGTTGAGTTTACCCATGTCCTGCCTACAACAATCTGGTCATCACCACTAGTTCAGCTGGATAACGTAGCGGTTAAGGCTGTTGACTTTGATGTAGGGTTTGAGCCTTTTGATCAGGGTTCAAATACCGACTGAAGACAGTATGTAAAACAGTAAGGAGTCTTTGGGCAAGGCTCCTTAATGATCCTGGTCGCCAGTGGAATGTGCCCTAAGTGACTGCACCCCTGAAGCGCTTTGTGTCGATCAGGAAAAAAGTGCTATATTAGTGTACTTTGTCTTGGCTGCTCTCTAATGTGTAAGAAATAGGGGATCCAGCCAGAAACACTATTCATGCCACCAAACAAATAGGTTTAGCAAAGTTGAGCGGAGGCAGCAGCCAAAGCAAGTGACTTACCTGAAGCTTAGTGGCCAAAGGCTGTGGTCAGTTTTTCAATTTCAGCTTAAATGTTTGCCCCTGGGTCCCCTGTTTCTTATATTAGTGGAGACAACCAGATTGCCACGAGCAGGAAGCAGCTGCTGATCTATGAGGTTTCCTGACAAAAAAATGTATAATTTATTGCTTTCACTGTCTCTGCTGGAGAGACCTACTCGCTTCTTGTTCAGAGACTACAAAATAAGAAAAAAAAACATTGACAGATGAGGGCACAGAGACGATTAAAAACCCAGGACACGGTCAGTCCTCTTATAATACTATCAAAAAATAAATATATGAACCTAGTACTGAGCTGTACATTTGCCTAATCTCACTAATATTATAAATGCAAAAGTTTGGATGTTTGATGTTAAGCAACAATGGCCAAATGGATTTGAATGAAATTTGGCACACACATAGTAGATTACCTGGTGGAATAACATATAGGATACTTTTTATCCCCATAACCAAAATTGGCCGGAGACGGACGCAAATTTTCACTGGAAAAATGTAAACTGCAGCCAATCTTACACTGTTAAAGGCAGGAGTCTCACACTTTGCACAGTAGGTCACTGGGTGACTGGGATTAATATTCAGAAAAGTGGGTGGAGCCTATAAAAACTATCAAAATTCACCTATTGATTTTTAAGGGGAGTATTTAATTGCTGCCATTCTTGCACTGCTAATGGCACAAGTCTCAAACCTGGTACAGCTGGTCATTGGGTGACTGGGCTCAAATTCAGAAAACGGAGTGGAGCCACAAAAAGCCAATCCGATTTGTTTCATTTCAATGCAAATTATTGATAATAATAATTCCTTTTTTTGTATAGCACTTTTCTCCTGTCAGACTCAAAGCACTTGTGAGGCAGCGCACTTAGTAGGCAGTAGCAGTGTTAGGGAGTCTTGCCCAAATAACTCCTTACTGCATAGGTGCTGGCTTACTGAACAGGCAGAGCCGAGATTCGAACCCAGGTCTCCTGTGTCAGAGGTGGAGCCCTTAACCATTACACTATCCAGCCAATGCCAAAGAACACAAAGAACACAAAGCTCACAAACTTGGTCATTGAGTAATTGAGTGTTAGTGTTAGAAAAAGTGGGTGGAGCCAACACCAGCCAAATACATGCCCGGGCAACATAAGTTAGTTAATAAAAGTGTTTCATGACAATGTGTTTAATACATCCACTCTTTCATCCATCTGACTTTAATGTACAGTATCTTATCAATGTATTGTTTGAACTGTGTTTCAGTGGCAAGTGAATCCATAGATTTGGACAGTTGGCGTATTATACTTATTGGCCTGGGAGTAATAGCAGGAACAGTTTTGTCTTTGATGACTTGCTTTGTGGTAAGTTTGACACATTTTTAAGATTGGTTCTGGTATCACTATACCTAAAGACATATAACCTGCCTCTGCAATTCATTTTAGTGACCCACATAATTATAATATTATTAAAAAGAACAATGTGAAGTACACCCATAAGTTTACTATGCCAATTCACAGGGGATTTCCCCAGCTAAACACTTTTAAAAATCACATCCCCCCCCCCCGCCTTACACACATACACACACTCACACACTAATGAACCTCTGTACAGCTTTTTTTTTACACATCCTCAGTTCAGTATAGCTCATCCAACTAGCTTGCTACCTTCCCCTTTTAAAGTCACCTCCAATCAGCCATATCCTTTTAGCAGTGGTAGCTGTTTAAAGTGAGAAGCTGGAGAATGTCCCATCTACTCAAAGGCCACTGAATATTTTATGTTGTTTGTCGAACTACAAAATTACCGTAGCTTAAAGTACCCCATCCCTTTATTAACCACTTATGTCGTTCATGGCAGTATATCTCCAGCTCGCAGGACTTCAGTTCCTATGCCCCAGGGGCATAGATATACGCCTCCCACTGTGATCGCTGCTGTGCGTGCTCCCGCTCGCTCCCGTGCACATTCTCGTCTCTGCCCATTAGTGCACAGATCAGTGAATAAGAACACAGTTCCCATTTACTAATCTAAGTGCCTGTGATCAATGATCACAGCATCAATGAGATGCTGTGGTCATTGCAATAAGAGAAAGTAACATATACACACAACTCCTTCTGCGTACTGCTCAGTAGTGTGTGTGTGTGTGGGGGGGGGGGGGATTTCTAATGGCCAAATACTAAAATGACACCTACATACATTGATTTTATAAAAAAAAAAAAATACAAACATTTCCCTTTCAAATCAACCCCTTACCTCCCCTACTCTCCCAAAGTTTCCAAAGTAAAAAAATGTATATATTAAAGAACAACAACACATAAATAGTTACCTTAGGGACTGTGTTTTTTTTTTTACTATAAATGTCATAAGGGTATATTACTGTTATTTTTAGCAAACATGGGCTTATAATTAGTGTCAGAAGCAAAAACTGAAAAAAAAAATCACCTTTATTTCCAAATAAAATATTGTTGCCATACATTGTACTAGGGACATATTTTATACATTGCAATAATTGGGTATAAAATGGGCAAATAAAATGTGTGGATTTTATTTACAGCAGCACATTTTATTTTGAAACTATAATGGCCAAAAACTAAGAAATAATGATGTTCTTCCATTTTTTTTTTCTTATTATTGCTGTTAAAATGCGTTTAGAATAAAATAATTACAGAAGGGGAAAAATCCCTCAGTAGGGAAGTGGTGAAGTGGCACTTAACCTAGAGAAAGGTTGAATACTGGGGGGCAGTGTCTTCCTGCTGTCAGTTCAGGCAATGAAGAATTTGACACTAGCGTAGTTCCATTCATCTGCTGACTCAGCACAATCTCTGTGTTTAAGTCAGTGTGGTATGCTGGCTGAGTAACCTGATATGAAGTGGAGACTCTGTTTACTGCTTTCACTGTATTGAACTCTTTCATGGGGTTAAAGCCCATATGCAATTAGTTTTTTTTTTTTCAGATGAGTTTTCTCTTGGGAGATATTTTATTTCTTCTCTTTAAAATAACTTTTCAGCTCTTTGCAATTGAAAAAGTACCAAAAAGTAAGTAAAAAGTACTATCAAAATTATTTGGAGTATAATATGATTGCTTGCCAGTGATGTTTAATACATTTTATTAACAAGGTGTAAAAATATGTTGGGCTCTATTCACAAAACTTCTCATAAATAACTTATTTCTATCAACTTATTGATAAAAATAACCTTTCAGCATGTTTACAAGCAAAATAATCACTCAAAATAAGTTGTTCCTGGTTAACTTTATTTCAATATTACTTTTCTTGCCTTAATTATATTACATTTTTGCTCTTTGGGAGCTTAAAAATGTAATATATGTAAGGTGAAAACAGAGGAAAACAGGTGAAAAAGCTTTGTAAATCATGCCCAATCTACGAGAAAACTCAGGAGAAAAAGTAAATTGCACACAGGAGAAAAGTCGAAAAATTAGAATATCGTGCAAAAGTAAATTAATTTCAGTAATTCAACTTAAAAGTCATAAAAGATGAAACTATTATATGAACCAATATATGAAATAGGAACCATTTGCAGGGGTTTTGGATGAATTAGCTGATTAGAGTCTAACACTTTGCACCTAGAATATTGAACATTTTCACAATATTCGAATGGTCTGAGATTTGGATTTTGGGGTCTACATAAGCTGTGAGCCATAATCATCAAAACTATAACAAATAATGGTTTGAAATATCTTGCTTTGCATGTAATGAGTCTATTTCATATATTAGTTTCACCTTTTTAAGCTGAATTACTGAAATAAATGGACTTTTGCACAATATTCTAATTTTTCACATTTCACCTGTATTTGCCGTTTTGTGTCTTAGCCTAATGACAGAGTTGTGTTATGTACACATATTATCTATGTTTGTCTAAAACTGTATCATAGTGTTCTTGGCCAAGTATACAGTACATCCAGTTGGGTTGGAAATCGCTTGAATTTGTATTTTGTCTTTTCTAGATGCTGTATCTTAGAAGGATGTCATATTTCTCTCGAAATGTGTATGTAATAAATGAGCCCTGACACAGCTATCTAAGGAATGAATATATCTGAAAGAAAGGGACGTGTTTCCGCTCCAAGTGTTAATCTCAGGAAATCTTTCCAAGTGGAAGTGAAGAGCTCCACAAATGCCATTTCATTCTGCTTGCTGTTGTTTTAAAATGTACAGGAAGATTTGAAGACTTTACACATGATGACAAGTTTATTGTTTATTAGAGACCATTCTTCAGAAGACCAAAGGAATAAATCATTCTTGAAGGGAATCCAATTTTGCCGGCCACATTGTAAACAGAACTGGTTTTCGACAATGGAAGCCCTTTGAGCTAAACTTATGAATTATGTACCATAGATTCAGATATGTCAATCGTATCTTCATATAACCAAAAAACGACATTTCAGGGCCTGCTGGTTGTCTTATTGTCATCAGTCCTGCTGTCAGCCATTTCCACAATATCTATGGATTGTATCGCGTTTTCGAACATCTGCTCACAAAATCAACAATTGTGTTGAAGAAGACGTATCATCCAGTAATCAAGTACAGCCTATCGCATACTCATCTTTGGTAAAGCAGAAGATAGAGGAAGCCCTTCTATGCGATGGCTGCTATTGCTAATTTTACCCAGACAAGACCTTTTTTTTTTTTTTGGAAACCAGTCAAATGATTTTTTAAAATATATACTGTGAATATATATATATATATATATATATATATATATATATATATATATATATATATATATATATATATATATATATATATATTTTACAAACTCATACAGCTGGACCTTTTTTTGACCAGATAGAAAATCCAAAAATCACAAGACCTAACTTACATATGCACTTTGAAGGATCCCCAATGGGAATATCATAAGAGATGCATCGAACTAACATATTATTTCCAATTGTCTCCTGTAATAAAAATGCAGTCCTTTCCTGTGCCAAATTAAAGCACAAGAGGGACTGTTCAAATGTTGGCAAATGAGTAATTACGTGATTACAGTCTCATGCAGGCACCCGCAGTGAGAATTTTCAATCAGCCAAGGCTACCCTTTATCTTACTGTGGATGCTGCATACAACTGTGATCACATAACCACTAATTCACACCTCACCCTGCTCTGATATTAGCCAAGTTATAAATCATGGATGCGTGATATGACCAATTTCAGCCGTTGTCAAGGCTTCATTTTAGGTTTTCCAATATTATGTAGTTTATTATTGCACTATGTAAGACCTGAGGGCATTTGGTCTTAAAGTGACTCCAAGCACCTCTCATGGGTATGCTTTTAAGCCAGACGACTTCCAACAAACTTGTGCTATGACCCCTTTGGACGAGCCTCTTGCAATGGCCATGCGTGTCACTTCCTCTTCCTGCTTCATTCAGTGATGCACTTCTCTAACAGAGAAGACAGGGGTGACACGGAAATTATAACATAGCCAAGATGGCAGCCGCAATTTTTAAAATGAAATCAAACTAAAACTAGTTGGTGCAGAACAGCGATTTCAAATGAAAGAGGAGAGCACAAGCTACAGAATGATATGCATCTTTAAGTACTTTGCATTACTGGTCAGAGTCTCTAGGCATACCCATGAGAGGTGCTCGGAGTCCCTTTAAAGGAAACCTGACATGAGTAGCACATGGCAGCAGGCATATTTGTATCCTTTTAAATAACACCAGTTGTCTGATAGTCCTGCTGATCTCTTTGGCTGCAGTAATGTCTGAATGATAAATGATACACCTGAAACAAGCATGTAGCTAATCCAGACAGTTTTCAGACAGAGCACTTGATCTGCATGCTTGTTCAGGGTCTATGGCTAAAAGTATTACAGGCAGAGGATCAGCAGGACAGCCAGGCAAGTCTTCATTGTTTAAAAGGAAATAAATATGTCAGCTTACATATCCATCATAATTCAGTATGTATACGTCACCATGACAAGAATTATTTTGTATAAAAATGTATTTTGTGTAAATATTATTTAATTTATTAGCTGTGATGCTTTGTAAAGTGTGCACATTGCTGCTGTACTTTCTGATTTATGATATCTGTTATGTTTCTTTACATATAACTTGTCAGTAGTAGGGTTCTCATTATTTTTAATGAACACCCCAGCTTAACCCTTCATTTCCAACTGCATTTTTTAGAAGCAGTGCATCGCAAATAAAGTAAATACCTCTAAAGAGTTACATCTGTTTTATCTAAGTGCTTTATCATGCTATATAATGCAGATCTCAGAGGCCCGAGGGATTTAAAAAAAAACAAAAGAAAACTTTTTGCTCACTATGAATTGTATTGACCCAGGTTAGCTCTGTAGACATTCGGAACTGAAAGTTTGGAAACAAAATTGTGGGGCCCTTATTTGCTTTGTTCTCCTAAATTTTATCTTAAAGTACACAGAGGCAAGTGCTGTATACATTGAGCAGCCTCAGTGTCCTTACAGGCTGTCTCCAGGCTCCCCCCAGGCTCTGCTGTCCCCCAATAAAAAAAACGCCAGGCTAGCAACACCCAGATTGTCGCTAGCTGGCTATTTATTATTATTTTATTATTATTTTTTATTTATATAGGCTGTCAGTCACCTGCCACTTCCCCGCCTCCTCTATAGCTCGGCTCCCCGCTTGTGTCCCTTCCCACCCTGCCTCCTTAAGCTTCCTCCAATCAGCTTACGGAGGCGGGAAGGGACACAGGCAGGGAGCCGTGCTATAGAGGAGGCAGGGGAGCAGCGGTGACTGACAGCCTTAGGTAAACAGCCAGCTAGCGACAATCTGCGTGTCGCTAGCCTGGCGTTTTTTTTTATTGGGGGACAGCAGAGCCCGGGGGGAGCCTGGAGACAGTGTGTAAGGACACAGAGGCTGCTCAATGTATACAGCACTTGCCTCTGTGTACTAAAAGGATCTTATTAATAAAATGCCTTTTAACTACCTGGAGACGTGGGCGTGGCCGCGGCGGCAGCCCCAGGACCGCCTAATGCCAATTGGCGTCAGGTCCTGGAGCTGGCTACTGAAGGAGATTGCGCGCAGGGTGCACGCGCATCACCTTCTCGGGGGGCGGAGCACTGCTCTGTCTTTAGTCTCCGAGCGGCTATTGTTAGATGGCGTAATAGCCGATCAGCAGCATCGCTGTACTGGGGACAGCCGTGTGACACAGCTGTCCCCCTGGGGGACAAGAGAGCGGTCGGCTCTCATAGGCAGAAGCCTATGACAGCCGATCGCGTGATTGGCCGGCTGGGGAAGGGAGGGGATTTCTGAAACAAAACAACACACAAAATTAGTACAAAAAAGTACAAAAACATTAACATAAATATTTATAAAAAAATAAAATAAACACAGAGGGGGCGATCAGACCCCTCTCAAAAAGAGAGCTCTGTTGGTAGGGAGAAAAGGGGGAGGGGGGAACCACTTATGTGCTGTGCTGTGCGGCCCTGCAGCTTGGCCTTAAAGCTGCAGTAGCCAATTATGAAAACAGCAGCCTGGTCTTTAGGGGGGTTTACCACTGTGGCCCTCATGTGGTTAAGCCACCTGCAAGCAAGAAAATATTCACACTAATTTTGATACTTTTTCAGCTATGTTTTTGGTACATTTTTAATTGCAAAGCAATGCAAACTTTATTTAAAAGAACATTAAAAATGATCTCCTAGGAGAAAACTCAAGAGAAAACGTTAAGGCATATGGGCCTGGATCTCTTAAATTCTACAGTGTTTTCCACTATTTCTAAACCTTAATCATTGAATCTCACTAATAATGTGGCCCTTATTCAATTTACAATGGCCTCAATTCACTAAGCTTATCTCCTGTCTTTAATAACTCTTCTAGAGTTGTTACCATGGTGATAAGGCATGTAGTATTCAGGAAACATTTTACCTCAGGCAAACCTAAAGTTAACTCTTCTGTCTTTAAGTTAACTCTTTAATCCTTAAAATAACTCCAGAGTTAAAGACAGGCTGTTCATTAACTGCGTGTGAAAATAACTACAGAGGAGGTAAATTAACTACAGAGGAGGTAAATTAACTACAGAAGAGGTAAATTAACTACAGAAGAGGTAACGTAAGGAATGGAGAGATAAGATAACTCTCTCACTATGTGGAGGTAAGTTTTCTCTTGCCTTATTATCTCCAGCATGATCTTAGTGAATTGAGGCCTATGGCCTCAATTCACTAAACTTATCTCCTGTCTTTAATAACTCTTCTAGAGTTGTTACCATGGTGATAAGGCATGTAGTATTCAGGAAACATTTTACCTCAGGCAAGCCTAAAGTTAACTCTTCTGTCTTTAAATTAACTCTCCAATCCTTAAAATAACTCTAGAGTTAAAGACAGGCTGTTAATTAGCTGCATGTGAAAATAACTACAGAGGAGGTAAATTAACTACAGAGGAGGTAAATTAACTACAGAGGAGGTAAATTAACTACAGGAGAGGTAACTTAAGGAATGAAGAGTTAAGATAACTCTCTCACGTGTGGAGGTAAGTTTTCTCTTGCCTTATTATTTCTAGCATGATCTTAGTGAATTGAGGCCTTTGTCTCCTAAGTTTTCTCCTAAGAGATAATTTTTCATCTTCAAGTTTAAATAACTTTACAAGCCTCTGCAATTGAAAAACTACCAAAAACAGGCAACAAAGCAGTGCAAATATTATAATATGTTCCTGTGTCAGTGCTTTTGCGCTAGTGCGCATGTCCTGCACTGACAGCCGTTGGGACAGGATGCAGGACAGGCCAGCCGAGACGGCCGGTGGGCGTGTGTGCGCGCGGCAGGCAGGTGCGCCCGGCAGTGACAGACCTAGAGCCCGTTTTTAAATGGGCTTAGACCACTAGTTTTGAATATTTTTTTGCTTGCTGGTGGCTTAAAAGGTGTTTTCTTGATAAGGTGTGAAAATATTACCTGGGAGAAAAAGTAAATTGAATAAGGTCCAGTGTATGCTTTCATCCTGAGTTTGCCACCTCTCGCTTGTCATTGTTTTCAGCAAGGGAACTGAACAGGGTGAAATTAAGCCAGCTGGCAATTTTATTATTTGCTTAGATTTTTCCACTGCACTCAAGACAAATTCCACACTTAGGCCCAGTGCACACTGATCGGTTTTAGCAGCGATCCGCCAGCCGCATCCGCCAGTGAAAACGCTTGGCTAATGTATTTCAATGGGATGGTGCACACCAGAGGTTTGAGTTTTTTTCCAAACCGCAAACGTGCCTCCTGCTGCACGCTTTGTGGTTTTCAGAAGCGTTTCGTCCTCAATGTAAAGTATAGGAAAAACGCAAACCGCTGTGGAAAACGCTACATCAGAGAGGTTTTCAGGTTTTCCAGGCGTTTTTTGTTACAGAAGCTGTTCTGTAACAGTATTTGTAATCTGCTACACAAAAACACTCCCAAAAACACTAGGCATTTTTAGAAAACGTCTCTAAACATGCCTAGAATCGCTCTGAAATCAGCTCCAAAAACCGCTAGCGTTTTGACGATCTACTAGCGGTTTTGGTGTGCACTGGGTCTACGAGCTGGTGCACACCAGAGCGGTTCTGGAGAGTTTTTAAAAATGCTAGTGGTTTGAAAACTGCTTGGGTAATGTATTTCAATGGGCTGGTGCACACCAGAGTAGTTTGTTTTTTCCACAAATGCAATCTCGGGCTGCAGCATTTTTTAGATTTCTGAGGTGTTTCTGCCTCAATGTTAAAGTATAGGAAAGTGGCAAACCGCTCTGAAAAAATGCTAGATCAGATCAGTTTTCCAAGTGTTTTTGTTACAGAAGCTGTTCAGCAACAGCTTTACTGTAACAATATATGAAATATGCTACACAAAAATGCTCAAAAAAAACACTAGGCATGTTTAAAAAATCTCTCTCAGGCCCCATTTACACTTAGAAGCACAAAACGCCAGCAATTTTTGGCGGCGTTTTGCAGGAGTGATTTTTCCATGATTTCACGCGGAAATATCACTGGACATTGCAGAGATTTATCCGCAATCGCATTTAGCGCTTCTATAGCACCGAAACGCGATCACCGGGAAAAAATATGGCTGTATGGGATAGGGCTTGGACCAGTACAACAGAGTAACCAAGCAGCTCGGGGTGTTTGGAAAATAGCGAGAGAACACATGCAGCAAGGTGTGAGATCACTGTGACATTTAGTACTATTAATGTATTCATCATTTCTTTATTTATACTATTTCACAATGCACATGTTGCAGAATAGAATAGACATAGTGTAATACAATAAGAGGAAATACTCTCATTGAAAAGGATAATAGGAATAAAGGAACACTCAGAACTGGGCTTGGAGTTGGCTAATGTTGAAAAGTTTCTGTAAGCTGTCAGTTCTTTCATCGCGACCTTTCCATTTTGGCTGTGAGTTACCCATTTCACCAAACAAGTCTGTCTAGATTTTTGGTACAACAGAAACCAACATTTCTAAACTAGTTTTTAGTATAAAAAGTAAGTACTAATATTTAAAGTGAAACTTAAAGGGGCACTATGGCGAACAATTGTAAAATTTAAAATACAGTACGTGCAAACGTAAACAAAAAAGTACATTTTTTTCCAGAGTAAAATGACTAAATTACTTTTCTCCTATGGTGCTGTCACTTACAGTAGGTAGTAGAAATCTGACAGAAGCGACAGGTTTTGGACTAGTCCATCTCTTCATGGGGGGATTCTCAGGGATTTATTTATTTTCAAAAGCACTTAGTGAATGACAGTTGCTATATCCAACTGCCAAAAACTGTGTAGTGAGCAGGGAAGCTGGCCAGCACCATTGTTTAAATCCTTTTTAGAGAATATCTTTACAAAGAGTAAAAGCCTTGCTGAGAATACCCTATGAAAAGATGGGCTAGACCAAAACCTGTCACTTCTGCCAGATTTCTGCTACCTACTGAAAGTGACAGCAACATAGGAGAAAAGTAATTTATGGCTCATTTTACTCTGGAAAAAAACATACTTCTTATTTGTCTATGTTTGCACATATTTTAAATTTTGCAATTTTTTTGCCATAGTGCCCCTTTAAAGAGGAGCTGTCAGCCATACTATTTCAGAAAAAAAACACATATATAAGTAGATAAATACTTACTCTACTTACATAACATATGTATTGCATTGTCCACGTTTTGATTTTAGTGATTTTTCTATAGTAAAAAAAGAGAAAATCCTTCTTAGGATTCTCCAATTTAATGGTGTCTATCTTAAAGCCAATCCTGATGTCATTTCCTTCCTTCCTCTCCTCTGCCTGATTGTGTATGCATTGCCCTCCCTCCTCCAAGTCTTCAGGCACTCCCACCCAGCTCTGCAATAGAAAGTGCAATGTCTCAGCATGAGGAATATTGGCCCATCAAAGAGGAGCAGAGGTGTGGGAGGGGAAAACAGGAGGGAAAGAGGCTTCAGCCAGTCAGGCTGCATTAGTTAAGTCTGAGGGGAAAGTAAAGAAGCAAAAAAAGACAAACTGGCATGCCCCGCAACTTCCTTTGTGCAGCAATGTCTTGAATAAGAGTCAGGTAAACTGGGGAATAAACATTTATCAGCAAGAAAATATAAACACTACAGGTTCTCATTAAGTGTGCTTTTAGTGCCCTTCTAACCCTAAAATCCACCTTCCTAATAGTGATGGGCGAACATCCAGATGTTCGGGTTCGGGGGGTTCGGCCGAACATGCCCCCGATATTCGGCATGTTCGGGCCGAACCCCGAACCCAACCCGAACATGTCCCTTTGGGGCCCCTATAGGTTCCTAGAATAAAGGGAGAGCATGCCCCGAGCGCGGGGGGGGGGTCGGAAATGCCCCCCACCCCTCCCCGCTAAGCTCTCCCTTCTGCTGGACCCTATAAAATTAAATCTAAGTCCCCTGAAGGTACCTTGCAGGCTGGCAGGAGGAGGGCAGGAAGCGGGCAGCCGGAGAGCATAGGCGCTAGTACCATCTGATACTTCCGCCCTCTCTCTGACGCACTTCCTGTTTACATTTGTAAGTCACGTCAAGAGAGAGCAGAAGTACCGCGATGACGCGTACAAGGGTACGCGTCATCTACATGATGACACGTACCCTCGTACGCGTCATCGCGGTACTCCTTCTGTCTCTTGACGCGACTTACAAAAGTAAACAGGAAGTGCATTAGAGAGAGGGCGGAAGTACCAGATGGTACTAGCGCCTATGCTCTCCGGCTGCCCGCTTCCTGCCCTCCTCCTGCCAGCCTGCAAGGTACCTTCGGGGGACTTAGATTTAATTTTATAGGGTCCAGCAGAAGGGAGAGCTTAGCGGGGAGGGGTGGGGGGCATTTCCAACCCCCCCCCCCCCGCGCGCTCGGGGCATGCTCTCCCTTTATGCTGGGACCCTATAGGGGGCTATGTTCGGCCGGAATCGGCTGTGTTCGGCCAAACAAAGAAGGCCTGTTTGGGTTCGGGCAGCGTGGCCGAGCACCATCCCGAACACCATGAGGTGTTCGGGGCGTGCCGAACCGAACCCGAACAGGCCAAAATCCGGGCGAACCCGAACAGTGGCGATCACTGTTCGCCCATCACTACTTCCTAACCTTATAATGTTCAAAATGTTAAAAATCCTGCCTTTTCTGATTGGTACGGTGCTTCTGAGTTCTGGGATTAGGCAAAAACTTCTGAATTGCGGTAATGCAACATAACTGCAGAATTCCAATTTCCGCATACCGATTTACTATCAGATACTCAGGAATCGGAATTCCGCAGACATTTTCTAAGCATCCCTACTTTGGAATAACTTGCCACACCCAATCAAGACAGGTCAAACCTTAGAGACGTTTACATCAAAACAGAAAAGCCACCTGTTTAGTCTGATGTTTATGATCACATAACGTTCTCCACTGTAATGTGTCACAAACCGGAACTATGTACTGATCTAAGACAAGTGTATGCACTTTGGGTCCTAAGAGGATAAACAAATATGCATAGCCCAAAATAACCCTAAAGTAGCCATGCATCTAGTGATTTGGCTGAACGATCGACTATTCAATTCAATCATTTTATAGAATCGAGAGAGAATCGAGAGTGTTCCAGAATTCCCAATCAATGAAAAGTGGCTGATTTCGTGTCGAATTGACCAGCTTAGTCGATGGAGCAGAATTGATTTTTGCATTCAGAGCATGGAGACGCAACATCGGTCGAATCAAATGTGAAGGTGAGGATTACTAGCTGCCCGATCGCCGCATACAAAGTGTATAATACACTTTGTAATGGATGCAAAGTGTATTATACAGGCTGCCTCCTGCCCTGGTGGTCCCAGTGATCGAGGGACCACCAGGGCAGGCTGCAGCCCCTCAGGTAAGCACCTAAACACACTGATCTGCCCCCCCTTCCCTCTGATCACCCACAGCACCCCTCAGACCCTCCCTGCCCACCCCCTTGACCCCTGTTTGCACTCAATCACCCCCCTAATCACCCATCAATCACTCCCTGTCACTATCTGTCACGTTATTTTTTTGGTTAGGTCCTAAACTGCCCCCTGGGGGCTCCTGATCACCCCCCACACTCTCAGATCCTCCCCAGCCCCCCCCCCCTGTGTACTGTATACATCTATCCTCCCCTGTAATCACCTGTCAATCACCCGTCAATCACCCGTCAATCACCCGTCAATCACCCATCAATCACCACCTGTCACTGCCACCTATCAGATCAGACCCTAACCTGCCTCTTACGGGCATCTGATCACCCACCCACACCATCAGATCGCCCGCAGACCCACCCTCAGATCACCTCCAAAGTGCATTTTTTACATCTGTTCTGCCATCTAATCACCCACTGATCACCCATCAATCACCCCCTGTCACCACCTGTCACTGCTACCCATCAGATCAGACCCCTATCTGCCCCTAGGGCACCCAATCATCCGCCCACACCCTCAGAACGACCTCAGAACCCCCAGACCTCCCCTGTGTACTGTATACATCTATTTGCCCCTGTGATCACCTGTCAATCACCTGTCAATCACCCGTCAATCACTCCGTCACCACCTGTCACTGCCACCCATCAGATCAGACCCTAACCTGCCTCTTATGGGCATCTGATCACCCACCCACACCATAAGATCACCCGCAGACCCACCCTCAGATCACCTCCAAAGTGCATTGCTTACATCTGTTCTGCCATCTAATCACTCACTGATCACCCATCAATCACCCCCTGTCACTGCTACCCATCAGATCAGACCCTAATCTGCTCCTTGGGCACCCAATCACCCGCCCACACCCTCAGAATGCCCTCAGACCTCAGCCCTGATCACCTCACCAGTGCATTGCTTGCATCTATTCCCCCCTCTAATCACACCTTGAGACACCCATCAATCACCTCCTGTCACCCCCTAGCACACCTACCCATCAGATCAGGCCATAATTTGCCCCGTGTGGGCTCCTGATCACTCGGCCAAACCCTCAGATCCCCCTCAGACCCCCTTCCGATCAGCTCCCCAGTGCATTGATTGCATCTATTTTCCCCTCTAATCACCCCCGGAGACACCCATCAATCACCTCCTGTCACCCCCTAGCACTCCTATCAATCAGATCAGGCCCTAATCTGCCGGCTTCTGATCACCCAGCCAAACCCTCACCCACCCCACTGCAGTGACAGAATTTTTTTTCTGATCACTGCTGGTCTCTATGACTTAATTGTGGCTGAGACCAACCGTTATGCCACACAATACGCATCCGCCAATCCAAGAAGCAACCATGCCCAGCCTTTTCAGTGGAAACTACTCCAAGTTTCCGAACGTAACATTTTTTGGGGCCTTCTCCTTAACATGGGTCTAGTCAAAAATAATGTATTGTGGTCTTATTGGTCTAAGCACCCAATACATCACATGCCCATGTTCTCTGCTGCCATGTCCAGGACACGATTTGAGAACATCCTGCTCTTCCTGCACTTCAGTGCCAATACAACCTGTCATCTAAGAGGCCACCCTGCTTATGAACGGTTCCTCAAAATTCACCCCCTCATAGACCACCTGTCATCAAAATTTGCAGATGCTTATACCCCTGAACAGTCATTTTGAGGCATTTGGTTTCCAGACTACTCACGGTTTTGGGCCCCTAAAATGACAGGGCAGTATAGGAACCCCACAAGTGACCCCGTTTTAGAAAAAAGACACCCCAAGGTATTCTGTTAGGTGTATGACGAGTTCATAGAAGATGTTTTTTTTTTGTCACAAGTTAGCGGAAATTGATTTTTATTGTTTTTTTTTTTCACAAAGTGTCAATTTCCGCTAACTTGTGACAAAAAAAATCCTCTATGAACTCACCATACTTCTAACAGAATACCTTGGGGTGTCTTCTTTCTAAAATGGGGTAATTTGTGGGGTTCCTATACTGCCCTGGCATTTTAAGGGCCCTAAACCGTGAGGAGTAGTCTAGAAACCAAATGCCTCAAAATGACCTGTGAATAGAACGTTGGGCCCCTTAGCGCAGTTAGGCTGCAAAAAAAGTGTCACACATGTGGTATCGCTGTACTCAGGAGAAGTAGTATAATGTGTTTCGGGGTGTATTTTTACACATACCCATGCTGGGTGGGAGAAATCTCTCTGTAAATGGACAATTGTGTGTAAAAAAATCAAAAAAATGTCATTTACAGAGATATTTCTCCCACCCAGCATGGGTATATGTAAAAATACACCACAAAACACATTATACTACTTCTTCTGAGTACGGCGGTACCACATGTGTGGCACTTTTTTGCAGCCTAACTGCGCTAAGGGGCCCAAAGTCCAATGAGTACCTTTAGGATTTCACAGGTCATTTTGAGACATTTGGGTTCAAGACTACTCCTCATGGTTTAGGGCACCCCAAGGTATTCCGTTAGGTGTATGACGAGTTCATAGAAGATTTTATTTTTGTCACAAGTTAGCGGAAATTGATTTTTATTGTTTTTTTTTTCACAAAGTGTCAATTTCCGCTAACTTGTGACAAAAAAAAAATCTTCTGTGAACTCACCATACTCCTAACAGAATACCTTGGGGTGTCTTCTTTCTAAAATGGGGTCACTTGTGGGGTTCCTACACTGCCCTGACATTTTAGGGGCCCTAAACTGTGAGGAGGAGTCTAGAAACCAAATGCCTCAAAATTACTTGTGAATAGGACGTTGGGCGCCTTAGCGCACCTAGGCTGCAAAAAAGTGCCACACATGTGGTATCGCCGTACTCAGGAGAAGTAGTATAATGTGTTTTGGGGTGTATTTTTACACATACCCATGCTGGGTGGGAGAAATCTCTCTGTAAATAGACAATTGTGTGTGAAAAAAATCAAAAAAATTTCATTTACAGAGATATTTCTCCCACCCAGCATGGGTATGTGTAAAATACACCACAAAACACATTATACTACTTCTCCTGAGTACGACGGTACCACATGTGTGGCACTTTTGTGCAGCCTAACTGCGCTAAGGGGCCCAAAGTCCAATGAGTACCTTTAGGATTTCACAGGTCATTTTGAGACATTTGGTTTCAAGACTACTCCTCATGGTTTAGGGCCCCTAAAAAGTCAGGGCAGTATAGGAACCCCACAAGTGACACCATTTTAGAAAGAAGACGCCCCAATGTATTCCGTTAGGTGTATGACAAGTTCGTAGAAGATTTTATTTTTGTCACAAGTTAGCGGAAATTGATTTTTATTGTTTTTTTTTTTCACAAAGTGTCAATTTCCGCTAACTTGTGACAAAAAAATCTTCTATGAACTCACTATACTCCTAACAGAATACCTTGTGGTGTTGTCTTTCTAAAATGGGGTCACTTGTGGGGTTCCTAAACTGCCTTGGTATTTTAGGGGCCCTAAACCGTGAGGAGTAGTAAACACACCCCACAAATTACCAATTTTGGAAAGTAGACACCTTAAGGTATTCACAGAGGGGCATGGTGAGTCCGTGGCAGATTTCATTTTTTTTTTGTCACAAGTAGAGTTGAGCTGAAATTTTCGTAATTTCGCATTACTATAATTACGCATGCGAAATTTGCGATTACGATGCGAAATTAGCGTAGCGAAATTGCCATTAAAATCGTAATTGAAAATACCGTAAGCGTAATTTTCAACGCGAAATTTCGCGTTTCGTTCATGCCGTAATTTCGCATTAAACGCTACCGTAATTTCGCGTTAAACCGTAACGCTCCGTATAATATAAAAAAGCCGCCGACTTTAAGGGTTAATAGCAAAGCCCCCTTAAATGCTAAGAGCCTCAAATTTGTAGAATATATTAAGGAGATCAGGAGGAATAAGAGGAAAAAAATTTTTTTCAAAAAGACCTTATAGTTTTTGAGAAAATCGATGTTAAAGTTTCAAAGGAAAAATGTAAACATTTAAAAACCCGCCGACTTTAACGGTTAATAGCAAAGCCTGCTTAAAGTTTAGGAACACCAAATTCCCAGGGTATATTAAGGGGATCAGTGGGAATAAGAGGGAAACATTTTTTTTCAAAAAGACCTTATAGTTTTTGTGAAAATCGATTTTTAAGTTTCAAGGGCGAAAATGTCTTTTAAATGCGGAAAATGTCAGTTTTTTTTGCACAGGTAACAATAGTGTATTATTTTCATAGATTCCCCCAAGTGGGAAGAGTTTTACTTACTTCGTTCTGAGTGTGGGAAATATAAAAAAAAAACGACGTGGGGTCCCCCCTCCCAGACCTCTTTAACCCCTTGTCCCCCATGCAGGCTGGGATAGCCAGAATGCGGAGCACCGGCCGCGTGGGGCTCCGCACCCTGACTATACCAGCCCGCATGGTCCATGGATTGGGGGGTCTCAGAAGGGGAGGGGCAGCCAAGCTTTCCCCTCCCCCTCCGAGCCCTTGTCCAATCCAAGGACAAGGGGCTCTTCTCCACCTCCGATGGGCGGTGGAGGTGGAGGCCGCGATTTCCTGGGTGGGGGGTTCATGGTGGAATCTGGGAGTCCCCTTTAAAAAGGGGTCCCCCAGATGCCCACCCCCCTCCCAGGAGAAATGAGTATAGAGGTACTTGTAGTACCCCTTACCCATTTCCTTTAAGAGTTAAAAGTAAATAAACACACAAACACATAGAAAAAGTATTTTAATTGAACAAAAAACATAACCACGAAAAAAGTCCTTTAATATTCTTAATTAACCATTAATACTTACCTGTCCCTTTAAATAAATGATCCCTCGCAATATCCTCGGAAATGTTGTATCAGTTACAATGTAACAAAGTTATTATGTAACAACTTTGTTACATTGTAACTACGCCGCACCCGACGCCACTCGCCGCTCAGCCGCCGCATACGCGTCCGTGCAGGACGCTAAGTCCCCGCAGCTCCCGCTGTCCACCCCGCTCACATCTGTCACCCACATGTCACCCACATGTGGGTGACATGTGGGTGACATGTGGGAGAGGCGGGGAGGGCAGCGGAGCCGGCGGGGACTTAGCGTCCTGCACGGACCCGACAGAGCTCTGAGCTATATAGCTCAGAGCTCTGAGAAGCATCTTTGTATTTGGGCTCCAAGGAGCCCCATTGGTCCTTAGCAGACCAATGGGGTTCCTTCAAATCAGAAGGAACCCCATTGGTCTGCTAAGGACCAATGGGGCTCCTTGGAGCCCAAATACAAAGATGCTTTCGAGAGCTCTGAGCTATAGCTCAGAGCTCTGTCGGGTCCTGCAGCGCAAGTTACATTGTAACTGATAGAACATTTCCGAGGATATTGCGTGGGATCATTTATTTAAAGGGACAGGTAAGTATTAATGGTTAATTAAGAATATTAAAGGACTTTTTTCGTGGTTATGTTTTTTGTTCAATTAAAATACTTTTTCTATGTGTTTGTGTGTTTATTTACTTTTAACTCTTAAAGGAAATGGGTAAGGGGTACTACAAGTACCTCTATACTCATTTCTCCTGGGAGGGGGGTGGGCATCTGGGGGACCCCTTTTTAAAGGGGACTCCCAGATTCCACCATGAACCCCCCACCCAGGAAATCGCGGCCTCCACCTCCACCGCCCATCGGAGGTGGAGAAGAGCCCCTTGTCCTTGGATTGGACAAGGGCTCGGAGGGGGAGGGGAAAGCTTGGCTGCCCCTCCCCTTCCGAGACCCCCCAATCCATGGACCATGCGGGCTGGTATAGTCAGGGTGCGGAGCCCCACGCGGCCGGTGCTCCGCATTCTGGCTATCCCAGCCTGCATGGGGGACAAGGGGTTAAAGAGGTCTGGGAGGGGGGACCCCACGTCGGTTTTTTTTTATATTTCCCACACTCAGAACGAAGTAAGTAAAACTCTTCCCACTTGGGGGAATCTATGAAAATAATACACTATTGTTACCTGTGCAAAAAAAACTGACATTTTCCGCATTTAAAAGACATTTTCGCCCTTGAAACTTAAAAATCGATTTTCTCAAAAACTATAAGGTCTTTTTGAAAAAAAAATTTTTCCTCTTATTCCCACTGATCCCCTTAATATACCCTGGGAATTTGGTGTTCCTAAACTTTAAGCAGGCTTTGCTATTAACCGTTAAAGTCGGCGGGTTTTTAAATGTTTACATTTTTCCTTTGAAATTTTAACATCGATTTTCTCAAAAACTATAAGGTCTTTTTGAAAAAAAAATTTTTCCTCTTATTCCCACTGATCCCCTTAATATACCCTGGGAATTTGGTGTTCCTAAACTTTAAGCAGGCTTTGCTATTAACCGTTAAAGTCGGCGGGTTTTTAAATGTTTACATTTTTCCTTTGAAACTGTAACATCGATTTTCTCAAAAACTATAAGGTCTTTTTGAAAAAAATTTTTTTCCTCTTATTCCTCCTGATCTCCTTAATATATTCTCCAAATTTGAGGCTCTTAGCATTTAAGGGGGCTTTGCTATTAACCCTTAAAGTCAGCGGCTTTTTTATATTATACGGAGCGTTACGGTTTAACGCGAAATTACGGTAGCGTTTAATGCGAAATTACGGCATGATACGACTGTAATGCGAAAATTACGCGAAAATTACGCTTACGCGAAATTTCGCGAAATCCTTCTTCATTACGATGATGTACTTACGGCCATAATCGTAATTACACTAATTACGCGAAATTTCACAAAATCGTAATTAGGTCATTACGCTCATCTCTAGTCACAAGTTAGCAGAAATGGAAACTTTTTTTTGTCACAAAGTGTCATTTTCCGCTAACTTGTGACAAAAAATAAAATCTTCTATGAACTCACCATGCCTCTCAGTGAATACTTTGGGATGTCTTCTTTCCAAAATGGGGTCATTTGGGGGGTATTTATACTATCCTGGAATTTTAGCACCTCATGAAACATGGCAGGTGGTCAGAAAAGTCAGAGATGCTTCAAAATGGGAAAATTCACTTTTTGCACCATAGTTTGTAAACGCTATAACTTTTACCCAAACCAATAAATATACACTAAATGTTTTTTTTTTTTATCAAAGACATGTAGCACAATAAATTTGGACAAAAATGTATATAGAAATTTTACTTTATTTGAAAAATGTCAGCACAGAAAGTTACAAAAAAATCTTTTTTTTTGACAAAATGCATGTCTTTTTTGATGAATATATTAAAAACTAAAACTCGCAGCAGCAATCAAATAGCACCAAAAGAAAGCTGTATTAGTGACAAGAAAAGGAGGTAAAATTCATTTAGATAGTAGGATGTATGACCGAGCAATAAACCGTTTAAGCTGCAGTGGTCTGAATGGAGAAAAAGGCTCTGGTCCTTAACCTCCTTGCCGGTTATCCCGAACTCAGTTCGGGGTAACCTGCGCAGGAGGATTTCTCAGGCCCCGCTGGGCCGATTTGCATAATTTTTTCCCTACACGCAGCTAGCACTTTGCTAGCTGCGTGTAGTACGCAATCGCCGCTGCTCGCCGCGGAATCGCCGCTACCAGCCGCGCCGAGCCGCCCCCCCCCCCCCTGCCCCAGACCCCTGCGCAGCCTGGCCAATCAGTGCCAGGCAGCGCTAAGGGGCGGATCGGGATTCCCTCTGACGTCACGACGTCCATGACGTCGGTGACGTCATCCCGCCCGGTCGCCATGGCGGGGAAGCCCTGCAGGAAATCCCGTTCTCAGCGGGATTTCCTGCATACTCTGATCGCCGAAGGCGATCGGAGTGGGCGGGGGGATGCCGCCGCTCAGCGGCTATCATGTAGCGAGCCCTGGGCTCGCTACATAATTTAAAAAAAAATTTAAAAAAAGTGCGGCGCTGCCTCCTTGCCGGATTTTTTAGACCGGCAAGGAGGTTAAGGGGCGAAAAGACTGTGGTCCTTAAGTGGTTAATAAAGTCGATCGCTTTGTTGACTGAATCAGAATCACTAGATGTATGGCTACCTTTAGAGTGAGCAAGGCAGATTTTAGTAGAAATTGATAGGTGAAGATGAAGATAAATAGTGAAGAGAAGCAAAGCGCTGGCTAGAATATCTTTCTCAGGGAAATATATGCCTGGAGCTGCAATACAGCTTGCTTCCTGTCCTGCCTAAAGTTAGCTGGTGTGTGAAATAGGAGTGATCATGTGAATTTCAAATTACTTCTTCCAGCTTGCAAGCAAGAGACATGTGGCTGAAGGTGGTGGCAAAGAACAGTGGCAGATGTAGTGGTATGGGTAGAGCATGAAACTCATTTTAATATTTCACTCTTTAGCCAGCTTACTGCCCGTCTCATTCATATTTAGTTTTGTGCACGAGAGGTGCATTAATCATGGTGCTGGTACAGCCTGCTGAAGAATTAAACCTCACATTAAAGTGTAACTGTTGGGCATAAAATAAAATTAAAAAATATATATTTTATTTTTATCTGGTAAACAAGTAATAAGAATGCTAACCAGGTAATCCAAAAGTAAAAAAATCACTATTACTTTTCTTGTTGATAAATGAACATTCCCCAGTATCTTATTTGGTACATTGGCATGCTGTGCTGCCTTTTTTTGCTTTTTTACTTTCCCCTCAGACGTAACTATTGCAGCCTGATTGGCTGAAGCCTCTTTCCCTTCTGTTTTCTCCTCCCACACCTCTGTTCCTCTCTGATTGGCCAATATTTCTCATGCTGAAACAATGCACTTTCTGTTGCAGAGATGGGTAGAAAGTCCTGAAGACTTGGAGGAGGACGAGCAATGCATACACAATCAGGCAGAGGAGAGTAAGGGAGGAAATGACACCAGGATTGGCTGCAAGATAAACACAGTTAAATGTAGAATCTTTAGAAGTATTTTCTCTTTTATTTACTATAGAAAAATCAAAACATGGACAGTGTAATACATCTGTTATGTAAGTAGAGCAAATATTTATCTACTTAAATATTTGTTTGTTTTATGAGATGGTATGGCTGACAGCTCCTCTTTAAGTGATATTTCAAGACCCCACTGTCTGAACAGGAAGCAAGAAAAGAGTCTTATGTTTGTATAAATAGCGTCAGGTAAGCACAGCTCTAAAACAGATTTTAAAGGTATTATTCATATAATTTACATTAGATTGCATGTGTGCTTTTAGACTTAAGCGCAATGCGCACTAACACTTTAACATTAACCCTTAGAATGCCACGGACATTTATAAGCGTTCTGTGTTTTTGCAATAATACGCAATGGGCGTCTAAAAGCATTTTAATACAAAATCACTTCCGCTTGCAGTGGATGTCTATAATCCATTTTGTCTCCTTACATTCCTGTACTATGAATGTCTAAAAGGGGTTTCATACAAAGTTTTATTTGGAATATTCAGTTCTAAGTTGATGCAGAATCACTTCAGCTTGAAAACAGACCAATCAAACTGAAACATTTTACAATAGATCCCCTTGATCATTAGCATAATCCTGTACAATAATATAGCATACTTTTCAATCTACTCAAATTTATTTGCACCCTTAATGATATATTGTGTTTAGTGTAGATTTTGATACATGTAGATTTGGGCAAGACATTTAACCACTCTGCGACCGCCTATAGGATGGCGGCCACAGAGTGGCTCTCTTGTTCCTCGCGTGCGTGATCTCGTGAAGCGAGGGATTAGCAGGGAACGAACACTCGCGCTCGCACGTGTTTACTGCAGGAGGAGAGAGGAGACTGCTATCGGAGCTAGCAGGCTGTCAGGGGGATAAACAACTGCAATTTTCTTTTGTACAACATTGCGATCTAGAGGCACACAGACTGATCCCTCTCATAGACTGATGCCTATGAAAGGTGATCTTGCTGATTGGATCTCTGGGGGAGGGAGGGGGAGAAGAAAATATAAAAAAATTAGCTTATTTTACTAAAATAAATATTTAAATTAATTAAAAATAAAATCACAGCAGCAATCAGATCTCACCAACAGAAAGATTTGTTGGTGGGCAGAAAAGGAGGCAAAATGCAAGTGGGTAGTAAGTTGGATGGCCAAGCAATTAACCATTCAAGCTGCGCAGTGCCGAAGTGTAAAAAATCACCTGGACACTAGGGGGGTTTAAGCCTGTGGTCCTCAAGAGGTTAAGCCTCATCTCCATGGTACAATTTTCTGTCAGATCGGATCTATTAGACAGATTTATTAGATAATTTCAAACCGGTCCAATCAGATTGCATTAGATTTTGCAGTAGATCTTGGGTACTTATCAAGGCAAAATCACAAAATTGATCTGAAACAATTTGGATGTCTACACATGATGCAATTTCTTATTAGATCTATTAGATCTATCTAATAGATCCAGCTATCTGATGGAAAATTGTACCGTGTAGATGAGGTCTAAAGTAGGATTATACTCCCTCAAAACTAAAATTTTAGGAACCTCTCTTAGGTACATAAAAGAACATTTGAAAGCATTCCCTTTGCTTTGCAGAGGGCAGTACAGGCTTGCTTATCTCTATCTAATTGGCATATGTAATGATTGCCAGCAAGAATCTCTCTGCCTGTGTCTCCACTCTGCCCCCCTCCTTTTATGTGAAAGCGAATCAGCTGTTGCCAAGGAGATGTGTCTATTCAGCAGAGGGAGGGGAGAGATTAATCAAGACACAGACCAAGAGTGTCTCCTGACCGGCCATAATTGCATTTGCCAATTAGCCAGAGATAAGCAAGCCTTTACTGCTCTCTGTAGTGAAAATTAATGTTTTTACACACGGAGAATGTGTGGGACTGCTTTCAAATATTTTTTACACACCTATGAGTAGTTACTGAAATTTTAATTTCGGGAGTATAATCCCATTTTAATAGACAGAATACAAACCTAACTGGCACTGGTGGGTAGCTTTTTTTTATAAAAAATAGCTGGCAGTCTAAGGGTTAAAGACAGTGCGCAGAACTGTGTATTATTTTTACACACTGCTTTGATTAATTTCTGTGTCCAGATTTGCTGACGTATAACTCAGATATAGTATAATACTGAACAAATAGAGTTATATAAATAAAAGGTATATAAGTAACTTTAAGAATATTTTTGGCACTGTGACCCAGGGACCAAATTCCTAAATTAGAATCCCCTCCGTTACATTACTACATCATCCGCAGCTCATAGTCCATAAAAAAGATACAGTTCATAATTAGCTAACTTTTTTCGTGTGTTTGAACTTGTCTCAGTGTTGTCCTGATCACCTGTAGCCAAGCCTCGGGTCTTTTCCTCATTCCTCGCACCGTACGTGGCTGCGCAGCTTGAAATGACTCCAATATAAATCACCAGCGATGAACCCAGCTGCTTTGCACTGTCATATAAAAGGGAAGGTGAATCAATTAACTGTCATTTGTTTCTCTGCAAAGCCACCAAGCGTTTTGGACTACAAGAAGATCTGCTGGTGATCAGGTTCCTGCACTGCAAAGATGTTGCGTGGATTTGGCAGACAACAATGGAATATTATCTTCACTCTCTTCGTCTTTCTCCAGTTTGCAGGTAAAGGACTACAAGTCCGTCAATGGAATTTAATACAAGTTAAGACTAGGGAACTGCATTGGGTTGAGAAAAGAATGTGTAAACTCAGAATGCATTCCGCTTTATATGCAAATATTAATTTAACGTTAATGTGTTTGTACCTCTACTTAAAGTGCATCTCCTGTTTCCCAAACAAAAAACATCATCTCTATAGCATTTAAGTATTTGCACAAACTGTGTTGCTGGCATGTATGGGATTACTCTGGTTATTCCCAGATCACTGCTTATGAGGTCTGCATGTTCCAAAGTGAAAACTGTCTAGCAGGGTATTCAGCTGTAAGTGAAGGGGGAAGTGATTCCACCCACCTGCCATATAGGCACAGCCAATATCCACATGGATGTGCAGAATCCCTTCTTCTGCCACTGTCATTGTAGCAAATCCAGCAAAACAGGTGTAAAGGGATGCAATGCATTTTACTACCTTCTTTGTGCAGAGTTGTGAACCTGCCTGTCCTCCTGTGCTGGCCAAAGTCTGTCCATGTGCTGCGCATGTGCGCCAGGCATGACATACGACACAGGGACACGGGGACACAGGACAGGGCAATTATTATAATGGATCCTTTCTATTTTTCAATCATTTATATTCTTTACGTTTCCTAAGGATTCCCAACAAATTATATATATATATATATATATATATATATATATATATATATATATATATATATTGTATTTATTTATTTTTGCAACTGCAGACTACAGTTGAGAGAGATTTTTGGGGGCGAAAGAATATTCTTTATTTATTTCTCCATTTAGTAAACAAGTAATGTGGCAAACAATGCCACTACAACATAGTAACAATGCAATCCTAGGAACAACTGTACATGTGTATCATCATGGTTCTATGCCATGGAAGTTCTGGTCTGGTCACAACTGTCTCTGATGAGTCTCAGGGCTAGATATGCGTTTGTTTCAACACATAGATCGGTCATCGAGTTTCAGTTTGTAAAAGGAAGTCCATTTGCACCAAATTCTTTTACAGTTTTTAATGACATTTTTGCTTGCTGGACACTCATTTTATAAGGGCCAAATCTTTATGTACACAGGCGTGTGTATGTGTGTGTGTGTGTGTGTGCGTGCGTGCGTGCGTGCGTGTGTGTGTGTGTGTGTGTGTGTGGGTGTGTGTGTGTGTTTGTGAGTGTATGTGTGTGGTGTGCATGCGTGCGTGTGTGTGTGTGTGTGTGTGTGTGCGTGTGCGTGTGTGTGTGTGTGGGTGTGTGTGTGTGTGTGTGTGTGTGCGTGTGTGCGTGCGTGCGTGCAAGCGTGCGTGCGTGCGCGTGCGTGCGTGTGCGCGCGTGCACGCGTGTGTGTGTGTGTGTGTGTGTGTGTGTGTGTGTGTAAGGTTCTTGGTTCTATCTCAGTACTATCACTTTACATGCATATGCTATAAGCTCTAAAAGCTTGCATTTTATGGGTTGGTAGGGGGAGTCATTTGCAATATTACCCAACAACAACATTTCTGGGGAGAGGGGCAGACTGATATTGAATATCCTCTGGATCTCCGCATGCACTTGCTGCCAGAACGGGGTTATACGTCCAGTGGACGAGGGATAGATTTTTAGCAATCTTCCTGGGGATAAATAAATTTGAGAGTAATTAGTATGTCACAAGATGCCAAGTTTGATGTAAAGGAGAAATTTTAAATGTTCTCCCAGCTATCTGGTGTTAATTCTGGTATGTCAGATTGCCACTTATTTAGGCGATCCTCCAGTATTCCTCGTCTTCTGGAAGGAAACGTCTTAAATAAGACAAGACACAGAACATTTATATTGCGCTTTTCTCCTGTAGGACTCAAAGTGCTAGAGCTGCAACCACTAGGGCGCGCTCTATAGGAAGCAGCAGCATTAGGGAGTCTTGCCCAAGGTCTTCTACTGAATAGGTGCTGGCTTACTGAATAGGAGGAAGTGGGTAGTGGGTGTCAGGACACCTTCTGAAAAAGGACACAGGGAACAAAAACGGGGAGCCCAATGGTGCAGTACGTCAATACAATCGGGTAATTGTAGTAAGTGAAAATCTACTCACATAGGTAGGTTGCAGAGGGGCAACCGACCGCAGGAAGCAGGTGGAGACCATAAACCCGACTCCACTCGGGGAGGTCACCGAGGACCTGGATGCGGTCGCACTCCTTGGGAAAAAAAGGGGGACAGGTGTCCACCGTGGTGTACACCGCACGTGGTCTGTCTCCACCCCTCAAACGGGACAAGTATGGGGGTACAAAATGCACTAGACAATTGTAAAGAGGCGCCCTAATCGTAGGTAAAAGCATCTAAAAACAGTTTAAAATTGACAAAAACGTGAGGTAGCTTACCTCAATGACGACAAATCTTTGTAATAAACAAAAGATTTATTATAGCACAGGCCACGCGTTTCGCGGGTCCAAGCCCGCTTCCTCATGCCAATACAAGTGCCAAGCTAAATGAAATATTTAGCCAAGGGAGGCTATATATATATATATACACACACAGCGATAGCGCGCCGGACTCCTAAAGAGCAGGGAATTCCTCAGGCCAACCTGAGCTCGGGCTAACCGCTCGCAGCTCATCTCTCCCAGCCCGAGCTCAGGTCGGGCTTACCGCCAGGGAGGCTACATGGGAACACAGCCTAATGGTGGTACACTAGCTGAACAGTGTACTGATCCCTGTTTCAGTATTTCTTCTGAAATGTCCCTTTCCTTATCTCTTGTTGTAGATAATCTGTCTGCACTGTGAAGATACATCAGGTGACATTTCGGCTGATCAGCTATCTTATTTGATTATTATAATTGAAATTGGATGAAAGTGCTGCCAAGTGCATGCCCGACTGAACATGCTTCCAATTTTGGGGCAAAATTGGTTGCATTAGTTGATCGGACATGCTTCAAGATGTAGGCCTTACTTGCTTGTTCGCGTGCGCAGCGGTAACGGCGAGTGATATCGGGACAAGCGATGAAACCTCTGGCGCTGTGTGTGTATGTATGCATGTAATGTACATGTGCTGAAATGTGCATTTATACATTACATGTCCTGCGTCGTGGTGCCCGTCTGCCTTCATCCACGTTCATACATGCTGTTGGTGCATAGCACGCCTCTGCGTGACGTCACACATGCGCCACGCCGGCAAAATGTATGCGGATATTTGAGGAGCGACAGAAGACGGATGGCCACCGCGATACTGGACAGGTAATTTATAAATGCACATTACAGCTCATATACATTATTAGCATTTATAGGGCTGCACTGCCAACAGTCTATGTAAAGTTTACTAATAATTCCACTCAACTTATATTTAGTCAAATCCTGTAAAGAAACCTTTGCCTAAAGTTCTACAAGGTAACTGGTGGTGGGATTGCTGTTCCACTTTTCCAGTGAGAAATGTTGTAGGTTATATATACATTACATGTATACACACATACACAGGGCCGGGCCGAGGCATAGGCTGGAGAGGCTCCAGCCTCAGGGCGCAGTGTAAGAGGGGGCGCAGAATTCATTCAGCTGTCATTCCTAATTGTGTTTGAAGCAGAAAGAAATAAGAAAAGGGGATACATGGCAGTGACTGCAAGCCAGATAACTAGATATTAAGGTGTTGGGGAGGTTGTGGGCCCTGTGGCGCCTCTTAGTCTAATAGCAATCAGTGAGTGATGGCTGGGGTGGCAGGGATGGAGGGGCGCACTTTGGGGTCTCAGCCTTGGGTGCTGGAGGACCTTGTCCCAGCTCTGCACATACATACAGTACATACACAGCAGTGAGGTGAAGGATGTGGCGGCCTCGGACGATTCCTGAGAGATTTCAGCTGACAAATCTCTCTCTCTTATCAGATTCGATCAAAGAGAGATTAGACTCGTGGCTGAATCTGGCCACCATTGCTAGATGTATGGCTACCTTGAATCATCCTTGTGCAGATCTTGTCCACACTTCTCACATGCCTAAAGCCCTAGTTCGCCCTATTAGATTTTTCATAATCGGTAAAGGTGATGAATAGAAGGTTATGCCAATGTTCATATGTGAAGCAATCCAGAGTTTCCTTTCAGAAAAGTCAGTCACATGACCTAGATTTGTGTACAAAGCATAAAGTTGCCAGCAAAATGAGTTTCTTCTTGTGCACAGAGCTTTCCCCTTCCTCTCTATCTGCTCTCTCCTTTGGGCAGGGTCAGCTTTTTGTTTACAGTAAAAGATTGGCTTGTGCTTTCTCCCAGCTATGTCCTGACTACCTCATGTAGGTCATAGTGGGATGGGGTGTGGAGCTTGGGTAACTCATGCAAAGCAGGTGGTTTTTGGTGCTTGGCATCACGCACTGAGCTAGGCATGCATGCACGATCCAAAAAACAATATCTTGCTAATCACACAATTAGGACAATCAATTGGAGATCAGTGATCCATTCACTGCCTTGCACTACTCGAATGCTGCCAATTCAACGCAGCTCATCTCAGTCACTTTTTTATTACCATGAGTACCCACATGCTGATTGTAACCCAGTGTAAAAATCCCCTGCTGTCCTATCCTCCGGACAAAAAGTTTGGCAAAATGCTATTCCACCAATTCCTGTCCACACAACAGCAGTGGCTGGATAGTGTACTGGTTAAGGCCACCACCTTTGACATGGGAGACCAGGGTTTGAATCTTGGCTAGGGTCAATACCTATTCAGTATGGAGTTCAAGGCAAGACTTTCTAACACTGCAGGGTGGCCTTTCGAGCGCATCCCAGTGTCTGCAGCTCTTGAGTGCTTTGAGTCCAACAGGAGAAAAGCGCTATATAAATGTTAGTATTATTATTATCGGATTATTATAACTATTATCTTTCAGAGAAAGTAGGTAGGGAGTTGCACCACTGGATGAGTGAGGTTTCAACAAAACTGGAATTCTTGCTTGAGGTCAGCTGGAGATTTTTAAAGTGGGCTCCTGCCAGGACATTAATGGAAATGACAGGACAAGTTTTTGACAAACTCATTAGTTTATGTTTAATTTAGCATAATAAAATAATTTTCAGTTACATTTTAAAAATGTGGAATGAGGTTGTTTTGTTCTGTGACTGTCCAGCAGTCATGAGCAAAAATGACAATATTCCCTTTGCATACATTTTTGCAAAAATAATGTAAATTTCGACTTTCAGTCGAAAATGCCCCTGAAAACCATTTTGTAATACGTTTGTGATTTTTTTGCAGTTTTCCAATTTTTCGCGTTTAAAATTGGATTTTTTTTAAGGTTTTGTGTGTTTTTGTGAATTTTCGCATCAGGGGAGAAAATTGGAGTGGTTTTTCTTTTTTTTGTGCATTTTCACCAAAAAAGTGTTGTCTTTGACCCTAATGTGAAAAATGCAATGTATTTTTGTGAATACGTTCTCAAAATCAGAAATAGCATTCAGGGCCGGCCTTAGGTTTCACAGCGCCCTGAGCGAACCAGATTTTGGTGCCCCCCCCCCCCATTCATCCTCTTCACGCACGCAGACACAGATTGCACACATGCAGATCACACAGACACATGCAGATCTCGCACACACATGCAGATCTCGCACACACACATACACACACTCACAAATGCAGATCTCATACAAGCAGATCACACACACACGCAGATCTCGCTCTCGCGCGCACGCGCGCGCACACACACACACACACACACACACACACACACACACACGCAGATCTCGTACACACACATGCAGATCACACACACACATATACACACTCACACACATATACATATATATATATATATATATATATATATATACATATATATATATATATATATATATATATATATATATATATATATATACATATATACACACTCACACATGCTGATCACATACAAGCAGATCTCGCGCACACACACATGCGGATCTCACACATAGACATATACACACTCATACATGCAGATCACATACAAGCAGATCGCACACACACACAGATCACATACAAGCAGCACACACACACACGCAGATCACATACAAGCAGCACACACACACGCAGATCACATACAAGCAGCACACACACACGCAGATCACATACAAGCAGCACACACACACACGCAGATCGCATACAAGCAGCACACACACACACACACGCAGATCACATACAAGCAGCACACACACACACGGGCAGATCACATACAAGCAGCACACACACACGCGCAGATCACATACAAGCAGCACACACACACGGGCAGATCACATACAAGCAGCACACACACACGGGCAGATCACATACAAGCAGCACACACACATGCGCAGATCACATACAAGCAGATCGCACATACGCAGAACACAAACACACACACACACACACACACACCACACACACACACACTTACACACACACACCACACACACACACACTTACACACACACCACACACACACACAAATAAGAAGCCCCCTGGCACTCAGCTTCCCTCCCTCCAATAAAAGTATCTTTCCCCGGCACACAGCTTCCCTCCTTCCCTTTGATTAATGCGCCCCGCTCTGAGCACCTGTCATTTCCCTTCCTCCCTTCCTTCCTTCCCTCCCTCCCTCATAGAGAATGGTGCAGGCAGTGTCACTTACCATCCATCTCGCAAACAGCAGCTCTGGTCAGCTCCCGGGACATAAGGGCTTTGCTTGATGACCTCATCAAGCGAGCACCCTTAAAGCCACAATGCAGAAGAATGTCCCGGGAGCTCAGCTGAGCAAAGCTGCTGTTTGTTTGCGAGATAGACGGTGAGTCAGAGCCACTGCCTGCACCGTTCTCTAGGAGGGAGGGAAGGAAGGAAGGGAAATAAGAGGTGCTCAGAGCGGGCGCATAGGGAAAGAGGGAAGCTGTGCGGCGGCCGGCGGGGAAGATACTTTTATCTTAGGGAGGGAAGCGTTCGCCCCCCTGAAAGCAGGCGCCCTGAGCGACCGCTCCGGTCGCTCAGGTCAAAGGCCGGCCGTGATAGCATTTTCAATGTGAAAATGACAATTCGCAAGCAACACTGCTGTCCGGCTACGTTGCACTGTTAAACATTGGCATATGCATTTAGCCCTCCTGTTTCCTGGACTCCTCAGTGTATCCTTTTAGTTCTAGTTGAACTTGATGGATGTGTTTTTTCAACCAAACTAACAATGTAACTATGGACGGAGGCTTTTTGGTCATTTGTAGCCAGGGCCGGTTCATAAAGCAGAACGCAATGGATGTTGCAAGGTAGGTGTCGGTTGTTTGGGAGGTGGGTGCGAGCAGCTCTTCCCGGCGCTGGCCACGTTTGGAGGGGTCGTCTGCACTCCCAGCCTCCCCCTCCGGGGTGCCGCTGTGGGGTTTCCGAGCAGTTAGAGGGCTTGGAGCTCTGCAGCTCCCCAATTGATGGGGGCATGAGGAGCCTTTCCGTGGCGCCTCTGGATAGTGCTAAATGCTGCACGAACTAATCCCCTCAGGCCAACCGTTTTGCTGTAATTAGTTTTAGACCCTGCATATTTTGGCATGCGAAAGCAAATGCATATTTGCATGAGCATTGCCTTGTGATTAGCCAATTAGGCCAAATTTGCAAAGCCAGATATATCAGGTTTTAACTTGGTGTTTGATGCACGCACTACTGCTGTGCTCTCATGAAACAAGGCCGGTTCGCTCATGAAGCATTTTCATCAGGTGCATAGATTACAGGGGCAGCATGTCTGTACTGTGTTTACACTAACAGCATGCAGTCAGAGTAGGAGGAGAAGTGAGAGGAGAGCGAGTTAGGTGAAGAGATCATCATTGGGGAAAAGCAGCTTGATGTGCTGTACGATGAGTCTGATAGTGAGTGGGGAGTCAGGAGAGCAGCAGTGTTTCATTTGACTTGCACTGCAGAAGGGAGGAGATGGCATTGCTGTCCTGACTGAGGAGGAGTGGAATAGCTGAGGGTGAGCAGTTTGTTTGTCACAGACACACAGGCAGCCAGTGTGCAATTGTGTTGAGCTGCAGCATGTCATGTGAGAACATTAAGGCCTCTTTCACACCAAGACGTTGCGTTTTAGGGGATGTTACGATCGCAAAACGTGCCCCTAATGCAACGCATGGTGGTGTTGAAGTTGGATGTCAGATTGAGCCTCGTTATGTGGCTCTTGGTGCGCTGTTTTCGTTCTATCTATACTGATAGAACACAGGATAGTGATGGGAAGTCCAGGTCTTTTCAAGGATTCAGATGATTGTAATTGGATCATTGAAAAGATCCGGATCTTTGAACCGAATCATTTGAATCATTTTACTAGGGAAGCAGACTGGGGGTGAAATGACTAGCAGGACACGACTTTCCCTGCACTGTACATTCTGTATGTTCCTGTTTCTTCCAGACAGACATCCACTGTGAACCGAATCGTTCATTGTGATGATGCGGATGATTCGACTCACAAAAAAGATCCGGATCAAATGAACGATTTATTCATGATCCGGACAATACTATGAGTCCAGGTTACGTCACCACAGTGCAGTGAATATTAATCAGCCATGTGGCTGGTCACTGAGCATGTGCAAGCAGTCTAACGCAGCTAAAGCCCAGTATAACCACAGCATGCTGCACTTTACCAGAACGTGCAGAGTTACAATGTTACAGGCTGCTCTAACGTGCTCCTGTAACGTCCCACTGTGAAAGCAGCCTAAAGGAAGCAGAGTAAATTGTCGGGTGCTGTGCGATCATTCCAAATCAGGAGGGTGCATTCTCCCAGGTTTGCCTCAAGCAGCAAATAGTCTAGAACCGGCTTTGTTTGTAGCCCCTTACACACTTCATGGAGTTTTGATTCACCGTGAGCTTGCTGGGCAATCTGTAACTATGTTGCATCAAATAAGTTCTATTTTAGCGCATCATTTTTTCTATTCTCAGAACAATGTATTCTCCAGTTCTGGCATACACATTGAGGTTTATTTGTTCACTTGTGTTGTTTGTTCCCATCAATTCCTCTGTTAAATCAAATGCACATGTATATCCATTATTTACTAAGCTAATGCACACTGTACTTGAGTTGACTAATTGTGGTGTTATGCTTGAAATACTTTCTTTTTGTTTTCACTCTTACTGCTGTTATACTTGGAAATAAGGATAGATTTGTACTTTTTTTGCCCCAGGCCAATGTACTTGTAGCTCCCTCTTCCACATCTAATATCCACGTATAGCAGCCCCTCTCGTTTATGTTCAGCTCTCTTCTTTCATGCATCACTCTCCATTTTAAGTGCCTTTTTTTCCATTTGCAGCCTCGTGTTCCATATTCATTAACCTTGCTTTAATGTTTAGCAGTCGCCCAAGACCAAGGCCTTTGTAGCCTTTCCAGAAAATCAGCCCTGCTTTTGAAGTATGCTGTGTTGACGATATTACTGTGTATGTAATCAGCACTGCCTAATATGTTGGCGCTTTATAAATACAATAAATAAATAAATAAATGTACACAACCTTGGCATGTTCAACCACTTCGGGACCAGCCGCCTAACCCCCCTTAAGGACCAGGGCATTTTGCGGTGGAGGGGGTGCGCGCGTTTGGGGGGATCGGGCGGCCGGATCCTGTCTGTGGCTGCCTGGGCAGTGTCCCCCTCATAGTGGCAAGTGTCCCCCCTGTAGCTGGCAGCCATCACTTACCTTCCAGGTTCCAGCGATGAGCCTCAATAGCCTCTTTCTTCTCCAGCCGGCATCTCCGCTCCAAATGACGCTCAGGTCGGACCCGGCGCTGCCGTCAGACGGAGCAGAGATGCCTGCCAGAGCAGAGGGGGGCGCCGATCGTCGCTGGAATGGCAGGGAGGTGAGTGGATCCTCTTCTTTTCCCCCCTGCCGCCTCCGCTGTCAGAGTGATCACTACGATCCGATGATCACGCGATGGCTGCTGATCACTAGGGGGAGATGCCAGCTGTCATATGACAGCTTAATCTCCCCCTCCGGGTGCGCACGATCGCGTCGGGAGCAGTGGTTTAGCACGGACGTTGAATGAACATCCGGTCAGAAGGGTACCACCACCTGCCGGACGTTGATTCAACCTGCGGCGGTCCCCAATAGGTTAATAAAACAATTAAATGAGGGGAAAACATATTTAAAGAGAAACCATAACCAAGATTTGAACTTCATCCCAATCAGTAGATGATATCTCCTTTCCCATATGAAATCTTTTCCTTCTCAAAAACGGATCATCAGGGGGCTCTGTATGGCTAATATTGTGGTGAAACCCCTCCCACAGTGTGATGTCAGGACCATGGTTCTGACACCACACTGTGGGAGCCTTGTTGCATTGTGGGAAATAACAACTGTTTACAGCTGTTTCCAACTCCCAAAAAAGCAAGCAGCATCTCCTTCCAGTGACATCACCTGCCAGCAGTAAAAATGTCACCATGTGATGAAAGTCAGAATGTAAATCAGGGAGAGGAAAGACTGTACAATGGGCAAACACTGACTAAATTATTTATACATTGTATATTGTAAAATAAAGCACTTTTTTAATATTATATTATTTTCACTGGCGTTCCACTTTAAGTATTTATTCAACCCCCATGTCATTGCTTAAAAATAGCCAACAATTTAGTAATTTATTTTAATTTTACTGTCAAAGCACCGACAACACTACATTCAAGTAGTTCAAAGTAAAGGCTGATTTAGGGGTTGTCAGCTTTAACCTCCTTGGCAGTAACCCCGAGTCAGGCTTGGGGTGGAATAAAGAAGCCAAGATCAGTAATCCTGAACCTGACTCTGGGTAGCCGCTGGGAAGTATGCAGAGGCAGTGTAGTGCAGTGGGAGTGTCAACTCACTTTCCCCGGGATCAAGACTCTGGAAGCCATTATTCTTCTGGTCCTCAGGGGCCCTGGATCCCTTGAGGGAGATCTCACTATAGCACACTATAGACTCAAAGCAGATAATGTGCCTCTGCAGTGTGTTAAAGCCAGTGATTTTCATGGAATTGAACTTGAGATTAGATCATCAGGCCAAACTACTGTACATTTGTATAATTGTAAAAATTAGAATTCCCTGTAAAAATGCTACAGCTGCTCTCATGTCCATGATGTCCTCGGAATTAGGGTCATGCTGACAGATCCTTCAGTGTCTTGATTCAGTACTTCCTTGCCCAGAAATACTTGGCATCAGCACGCTGCTGAATGATCCATATGCAGCATAGATAGTTTCAGAAACATCTCCAAGTCACTGGTATTTAGATGGAAGCTTCCCTGTCACCTTCCTGCACGGTTGCTGGAATGGAGATTTCAACTGCTATGCTTAAAGGAGTCATCAGGCTATTTATCCTACCCCCCGATCTACTTACCTGAGGCTTCCTCCATCCCCTTTCAGCTGACATGTCCCACACCGCAGCTCCGCTCCCAGCCACCGGCCCGGGATCTTCGATGGTGTCTCGCCAGGCTGTCCCCTACTGCACCTGCGCTAGCGCTGCTGTCAATGAAGTCCACGTTGTCCCGGACTGTACTGCACCTGTGCAGTACAGTCTGGGCAACGTGGACTAGATTGAAAGCAGCGCTCAAGCAGGCACAGAAGAGGACAACCTTGAGGTCGGCCACTGCACCAGCTGGGACCCCGGGCGGGCGGCTGAAAGTGGAGCTGCAGCGTGTGACGTGTCAAGGCAATTACCGAAGAACAGTTGCTCAGTCGAACTGCCAGAATAGTGTGCGAGCGAGGATACTAGCTGGCTGACATCTTTGTATAGATACTTGCTTTGCTTGCTTGCTAGGTACCCCATAAGGAGAAAGACTAGTCCAAAGAGGTAACAAGTAAGAAGAATCAACTTAAAAAAACACTGTGCTAAAAAAAACAAAAGTGCTGATCGTATACCATATGTGAATTGCTGCGCATTGCTATCTGTTTCCAATCGCATGCAAATAAAGCGGTTTAACTAACTGGAGCTCCTTGCAGCCCCCTGCAGTCATCCAGTGCCCGCACCATCCTTCCACAACTCTCCAGCCCGCAGTGGTGACCCCCTTAACCCTCCTGGTGGTCTATTAAAATCCACCAGGGGGCAGCGCAGCAGTCTTTTTTAATTTTTTTTTTTTTGAAATGATGTAGCGAGCCCAGGGCTCGCTACATGATAGCCGCTATGCAGCGGCATCCCCCCGCCCGCTACGATCAGGAAATCCCGCTCTAAGAACAGGATTTCAAGGAGGGCTTCCACCCACACCATGGCGATGGGGCGGGATGACGTCACCGACGTGATTGGCCAGGCAGCGCACGGGATCTGAGGGGGGGGGGCGGATAGCGGCGATCGAGCGTGGGGCGGCGGCGATCGGTGTGCTCACGCAGCTAGCAAAGTGCTAGCTGCGTGCAGCAAAAAAAAAAAATATGAAAATCGGCCCAGCAGGGCCTGAAAAAACCTCCTGCGCGGCTTACCCTAAACTATGTTCGGAGTTACCGCCAGGAAGGTTAAAGCTGGAAGATCATGCCAGTCACTGGCTGCTGAGCATGAGCAGCTCCGAGCTGAACGGACCCTGATTTGGCTCCTGTTGGCGGGACCATTCCGCACATGCTCAATCGCAATTTCCCCATACTGCACATGTGCAGAACGCTACCGTGCATGGGCAAGCGATAAGGAGGCAATTGGCCAACCAGCCTTGAGGGGGTCACTGCTGCAGGCAAACAGTTTGTCTCACAGCCAGACAGTGTGTTATTGTGTTGAGCTGCAGCATGCTGCGTGAGAACTATAAATGAAGCAAAGTAAATTGTCGGGTGCTGTGCGATCATTCAAAATCAGTAAGGGAGGGGGGCACATTTTCACAAGTCTGTCTCAGACAGCAAAAGGTCTAGAACCAGCGCTGATCATAACATTATGTCTATGGCAGCCCCAGGCAGGTCAGGAGCAGCACGGGTTAGAGTGCGCACAGAAATAACCTGCTTTGGTTTTATGGATATTCAACCCTACAGTATAAAAACTTTACAGAATAAAAGAAATAGTGATTTTTTTTTATAAAAATGATAATCTGTTATTGATAAAAAAAAATAAAGATTTCAGCAGCAATCAGAGACCACCAAAAGAAAGCTCTGTTTATGAGAAGAAATTGAGGTAAAATTCATTTGGGTTCTAAGTTGTATGGCCGAGCAATAAACAATGAAGTGCTGAATTGTAAAAAATTGCTTGGTCACTAAGGGGATATAAACCTGTGGTCCTCAAGAGGTTGTTCACCATGATCCAAATGTCCATACACATATATTGGGCATTATAGCTTAAATGTTCACGGCTGTGTTTTCTAGTAGTCTTGATGGCGCAATTCTCAAATTTGTATTGGCAATTGCGTTAGTACGCACAAATTGCCAACACTACTCCCAATGCCATTGTCAATATTGTAAAGCTAAATCCTCGCCTGACAATAGATCAGGGAAACTCACAGCGACGTCTCCCGGCAAATGAATAATAATAATAATCCTAAAATTTGTATAGCGCTTTTTTCTTGTTGGACTCAAAGTGCTCAAGAGCTGCAGCCACTGGGACGTGCTCAAGAGGCCACCCTGCAGTGTTAGGGAGTCTCGCCTAAGGACTTTTTACTAAATAGGTACTGACCCTAGCCAGGCTTCGAACCCTGCGCGGGGGAGTCATGTCCAAGTTCTCACTAGCTGTCCTCAAATCTTACAATCTAATCCCTGTTATAATGTTGGTCAGGGGTCAGCTGGTGATAGTAAAAAGTACAAATCTGGCCCAGCATGTGCATACAGGTTGCCCTTTTGTTGTGTTATAGTTTAGAAATTAATTTCAAAAGTAGCAACCAGTAGCACATTTTGGTCTGCTTTGCCTTGCCCAGTGTAAGTTCTGGGAACTGGGAGTGCTGGAGGTAGAAACAATATTCACATGTACTCGCTAAAGGCTTTGACTGGCAGGTTTAAAAATAACACCGAAAGCTGCTCTTGAGCTGTTGAGCAGTTGAGCAGAATGAGGTTTATAGACCTGCCACATCTAATTGACATAAATGTAAGCACGTACTCCATGTCAGCAGAAGCTAAGGAGCAGAACACAGGGCAGGAGTTTCACCTGCAGAGTGCTTTTACTAAGGACGGCATTCAGTGAGCTGCATTTCTGGTCTGTGTAATGAGATACTGTGTGCTGCTGGGCACCAAACAGTTTTATGCTTGTGAAATTGTTCCCCATAAGCCACACAAGGGTTGCCAATGCATATAAAAGACTGAACACAATTGCTGTTGCCATTGTTAAAGGTCCACTATCGTGAAAAAAAGTAAAATTAAACATACAAAAAATAAAAATGTAAAATACGTGTAAACACATACAAATAAAAAGTGCATTTCTTCCAGAGTAAAATGAGCTATACATTATTTTTCTCCTATGTTGCTGTCACTTACAGTAGGTAGCAGAAATCTGACAGGTTTTGGATTAGCCCACCTTCCCATGCGGTATTCTCAGGGTTTTCTTTATTTTCAAAAACACTTAGTGAACGTCTGTTTCTCAGTACAACTGCCAAAATAGTGAGCAACCAGGTAGGAAGGCCACCCTGCATCTTTGTATAGATCCCTTCCATGGGGTGCTTTTGTATAGAATGAACAAAATAAGAAACATCCCCCATGAAGAGGTGGACTAGTCAAAAACCTGTCAGTTCTGTCAGATTTATACTACTTACTGTAAGCTACAGCAACGTCGGAGAAAAGTAATTTATGGCTTTTTCTCTGAAAGAAATGTACTTCTTATTTGTATGTGTTTACATGTATTTTTAATGTTATTTATTTATTTATTCATGATGATAGAGGTCTTTTAAGTGTGGAAAATGATACCCATCATTTACACGTGGAAAAGCATTTTGGACCCAATGGATATTTCTCAAAATTAAATGAGTTTGGGTACGTACACACAGCACATTTACATCACCAACACATATCTTCCAGCTTTCGTGGTCAGGGATGGTTATAGTCAGCCAACTTCGCTATGCTGGGACTACGCGTAGTTTTAGGCAATTACGCTTCGCAAATCTACGGCTTCGAAATCAAATATTAATTTTGTAAGCATTTTGTACACTACGCGTTAAAATACGCAATAACGCGTAGTGCGAAGCGTAATGTATGCGGATGCTTATACCCATATGCAGAAAATTGTACACATTAATTCCTCTGCAAATACTTATACTGGGAACTCTTTTTTTGCGTACATTCCCCTTTCCAATGAATAAATTTGTAAGCATACAATAGCTTGCAAAAAATTAGACGTGAGTAACGCATTCATAATTCACTACGCAATACACTTGTTAACTACCCATAGTGGGCGTAAGCTACGCGTAGCGGTACTTCGCTTCTCGTAAATTCGTAAGCGTAGTTTGGAAACTTCACCTACGACCTATGATGCGTAGATGCGAACTACGATGCGTAAATTCGCACTGGCGTAGTTTCTGTTCATGCCTGTTCGTGGTGTTCAAATAAGTAATCCACAGAGCTAGTTACAGCTTGGCTCATCACTATTGTAGATCCACTTGACCAGAAGTGGGATACACCCGGGGTATTGTAAAAAACAGTAGTTAGGTATTGCAAACCTTGATACATATAAAGCATGTATAGCAACCAATATACAGTTTTAAAGGGGGTACTGTGTCAATAATAAGAACCAATATAGAACAAGAGGACAGGCACACCAAGTTGTTAGATGCTCATGCTCAAGTTGTTAGATGCTCAAGATCTTGATGTATGTTAAAGAGAAACTACAACCTAGAATTGATCTTTATCCCAATCAGTGGCTGATACCCCCTTTTACATGAGAAATATAATGCTTTTCACAAACAGACCATCAGGGGGCGCTGTATGATGGATTTTGTGCTGAAACCCCTCCCACAAGAAGCTGTGAGTACCGCGGTACTTTTGGCAGTTTGTTACAATGTAACAAGGTTCACAGACAGGAATTAGCTGTTTACAGCTGTCTCTAACAGCCAAAACAGCTAGTAGCAGCTATATAGCCTGCCCACAGTAAAAAATGTCACCATGTAATAAATGTCAGAATGTAAATCGGGGAGAGGAAAGATTTTACAATGAGCAAACACTGACTAAATCATTTATACATAATTATTGTAAAAATGAAGCACTTTTTTTTACTACATTATTTTCACTGGAGTTCCTCTTTAAAGGCAATGGGTACCGTTTAAAAAAAGAAAAAGTCAGATACTCACCTAAGGAGAGGGAAGGCTCGGTCCTAATGAGCCTTCCCTCTCCTCTCCTGGTGCCCTCGGTGCTGCGCTGGCTCCCCCGTTCGCGTCCGCCGCCGCAGGGACTTCGGAGGTCTTCGGGAGCACTCGGGCTTCCGAAGACGGGCCGCTCCGTACTACGCACGCGCGAGTGCGTCATAGAGGACACTCGCGCATGCGTAGTATGGAGCGGCCGCGTCATCGGGAGCCCGAGTGCTCCCGAAGGCTTCCGAAAGCTCCCTTCGGCATGTGGAAGTGGCAGTATTTGACCGAACTGGTCGAATACTGCCACGGGGGATCCTGCGCGGGACCGGGCACCGGGAGAGGAGGGGGAAGGCTCATTAGGACCGAGCCTTCCCTCTCCTTAGGTGAGTATCTGACTTTTTCTTTTTTTTAACGGTAAACATTCACTTTAAGCTTGATTTGGTACTGTAGGTCCAGACTTACATGTTGTTATTGTATAGACCTTTGTAACAGTTTTACAATATAAGATTTCATGAGCATCTACCAACTTGGTGTGTGTGTGTCTTCTTGTTCTATATATACCCTCAGTATTCCCACCTCCATAGTATAGATGAACCTGCTCAACAGGAAGCCATGGAAAATCTCTGTGTACTGATTGAAGATAAACTGTCACCTGAAGCACTCATGAAATAACATATTGAGTGAGATTTATCTCAGGTCTGTGGGCAACTTAAGGAAAAAACGGGGAAATTAAAGTTGGAGTGATGGTATCGGTATCAGTTTCAAGAGAATCTGTGACCAAGGATTGAACTTCATCCCAATCAGTAGCTGATACCCCCTTTCCCATGGGAAATCTTTTCTTTTTCTCAAACGGATCATTAGGGGGCTCTGTATGGCTGATATTGTGGTGAAACCCCTCCCACAGTACATCACACTGTGGGAGCCTTGTTGCATTGTGGGAAATAACAGCTGTTTAAAACTGCCAATAAAAGCAAACAGCAGCTACTTCCACTGACATCACCTGCCAGCAGAAAAAATGTCATCATATGATAAATTGATTTGTATGTGTAGTACAGGTAAGAAATAAAACATTAGGAGCAGAGACATAAGTCTTATATTGTTTCCAGTACAGGAAGAGTTAAGAAACTCCAGTTGGTATCTATGCAAAAAAGCCATTGAGCTCCACAACTTTCAAAATCGCAGGAACCTCTGTCTTCGGAAGCTTGTTATCTCAGCTGTAGGTCAATGTATTTTATTTTTCTCAGGTCAGGACAGGTCAATAGTTCACAAGACTGCTCTGTAAAAACATTTAGAATGCTGAGTAGTGTGTAAACTGCAAGTATTAGAGAATGCTGCAATGCTATAAAAAACACTATATAACTGAAAATAAAAATATGAGAATATTTTCTTTGCTACTAATCTTCTAGTAATTATCTGTACTACACAACCAATTCATTGTATCATATATATTTTTTTGGTTCAGTGTCTCTTTAACCCTTCCTACCTCATGCCTAACCTTAACCACTTGAGGACCTAGGGCTTTCTACCCCTTAAGGACCGGCCACTTTTTTTCCATTCAGACCACTGCAGCTTTCACGGTTTATTGCTCGCTCATACAACCTATCACTTAAATGAATTTTGGCTCCTTTTCTTGTCACTAATAAAGCTTTCTTTTGGTGCTATTTGATTGCTCCTGCGATTTTTACTTTTTATTATATTCATCAAAAAAGACATGAATTTTGGCAAAAAAAATGATTTTTTTAACTTTCTGTGCTGACATTTTTCAAATAAAGTAAAATTTCTGTATACATGCAGCGCGAAAAATGTGGACAAACATGTTTTTGATAAAAAAAAAACCCATTCAGTGTATATTTATTGGTTTGGGTAAAAGTTATAGCGTTTACAAACTATGGTGCAAAAAGTGAATTTTCCCATTTTCAAGCATCTATGACTTTTCTGACCCCCTGTCATGTTTCATGAGGGGCTAGAATTCCAGGATAGTATAAATACCCCCCAAATGACCCCATTTTGGAAAGAAGACATCCCAAAGTATTCACTGAGAGGCATAGTGAGTTCATAGAAGATGTTATTTTTTGTCACAAGTAAGCGGAAAATGACACTTTGTGAAAAAAAAAAAAGTTTCCATTTCTTCTAACTTGCGACAAAAAAAATTGAAATCTGCCACGGACTCACCATGCCCCTCTCTGAATACCTTGAAGGGTCTACTTTCCAAAATGGGGTCATTTGTGGGGTGTGTTTACTGTCCTGACATTTTGGGGGGTGCTAAATTGTAAGCACCCCTGTAAAGCCTAAAGGTGCTCATTGGACTTTGGACCCCTTAGCGCAGTTAGGCTGCAAAAAAGTGCCACACATGTGGTATTGCCGTACTCAGGAGAAGTAGTATAATGTGTTTTGGGGTGTATTTTTACACATACCCATGCTGGGTGGGAGAAATATCTCTGTAAATGACAATTTGTTAATTTTTTTTACACACAATTGTCCATTTACAGAGATCTTTCTCCCACTCAGCATGGGTATGTGTAAAAATACACCCCAAAACACATTATACTGCTTCTCCTGAGTACGGCGATACCACATGTGTGGCACTTTTTTGCACCCTAACTGCGCTAAAGGGCCCAAAGTCCAATGAGTACCTTTAGGATTTCACAGGTCATTTTGAGAAATTTCGTTTCAAGACTACTCCTCACGGTTTAGGGCCCCTAAAATGCCAGGGCAGTATAGGAACCCCACAAATGACCCCATTTTAGAAAGAAGACACCCCAAGGTATTCCGTTAGGAGTATGGTGAGTTCATAGAAGATTTTATTTTTTGTCACAAGTTAGTGGAAAATGACACTTTGTGAAAAAACACAATTAAAATCAATTTCCGCTAACTTGTGACTAAAATGGGGTCATTTGTGGGGTTCCTATACTGCCCTGGCATTTTAGGGGCCCTAAACCGTGAGGAGTAGTCTTGAAACGAAATTTCTCAAAATGACCTGTGAAAGTAGTCTTGAAACGAAATTTCTCAAAATGACCTGTGAAATCCTAAAGGTACTTATTGGACTTTGGGCCCTTTAGCGCAGTTAGGGTGCAAAAAAGTGCCACACATGTGGTATCACCGTACTTGGGAGAAGTAGTACAATGTGTTTTGGGGTGTATTTTTACACATACCCATGCTGGGTGGGAGAAACACCTCTGTAAATGACAATCTTTTGATTTTTTTACACACAATTGTCCATTTACAGCGGTATTTCTCCCACCCAGCATGGGTATGTGTAAAACCTTTAGGATTTCACAGGTCATTTTTGTTTCAAGACTACTCCTCACGGTTTAGGGCCCCTAAAATGCCAGGGCAGTATAAGAACCCCACTAATGACCCCATTTTAGAAAGAAGACACCCCAAGGTATTCCGTTAGGAGTATGGTGAGTTCATAGAAGTTTTTATTTTTTTGTCACAAGTTAGCGGAAATTGATTTTAATTGTTTTTTTTCACAAAGTGTCATTTTCCGCTAACTTGTGACAAAAAATAAAATCTTCTATGAACTCACCATACTCCTAACGGAATACGTTTGGGTGTCTTCTTTCTAGAATGGGGTCATTTGTGGGGTTCCTATACTGCCCTGGCATTTTAGGGGCCCTAAACCGTGAGGAGTAGTCTTGAAACAAAAATGACCTGTGAAATCCTAAAGGTACTCATTGCACTTTGGGCCCCTTAGCGCAGTTAGGCTGCAAAAAAGTGCCAATCATGTGGTATCGCCGTACTCGGGAGATGTAGTATAATGTGTTTTGGGGTGTATTTTTACACATACCCATGCTGGGTGGGAGAAATACCTCTGTAAATGACAATTGTTTGATTTTTTTTACACACAATTGTCCATTTACAGAGAGATTTCTCCCACCCAGCATGGGTATGTGTAAAAATACACCCCAAAACACATTATACTACTTCTCCTGAGTACGGCGATACCACATGTGTGACACTTTTTTGCAGCCTAGGTGCGCTAAGGGGCCCAACGTCCTAATCACAGGTCATTTTAAAGCATTTGTTTTCTAGACTACTCCTCTCGGTTTAGGGCCCCTAAAATGCCAGGGCCGTATAGGAACCCCACAAGTGACCCCATTTTAGAAAGAAGACACCCCAAGGTATTCCGTTAGGTGTATGGCGAGTTCATAGAAGATTTTATTTTTTGTCACAAGTTAGTGAAAAATGACACTTTGTGAAAAAAAAACCAAAAATCAATTTCCGCTAACTTTTGACAAAAAATAAAATCTTCTATGAACTCATCATACACCTAACAGAATACATTGGGGTGTCTTTTTTCTAAAATGAGGTCCGTTTCTGGGGTTCCTATACCGCCCTGGCATTTTACGGGCCCAAAACCGTGAGTAGTCTGGAAACCAAATGTCTCAAAATGACTGTTCAGGGGTATAAGCATCTGCAAATTTTGATGACAGGTGGTCTATGAGGGGGCGAATTTTGTGGAACCGGTCATATGCAGGGTGGCCTTTTAGATGACAGGTTGTATTGGGCCTGATCTGATGGATAGGAGTGCTAGGGGGTGACAGGAGGTGATTGATGGGTGTCTCAGGGGGTGGTTAGAGGGGAAAATAGATGCAATCAATGCACTGGGGAGGTGATCGGAAGGGGGTCTGAGGGGGATCCGAGGGTTTGGCCGAGTGATCAGGAGCCCACACGGGGCAAATTAGGGCCTGATCTGATGGGTAGGTGTGCTAGGGGGTGACAGGAGGTGATTGATGGGTGTCTCAAGGTGTGATTAGAGGGGGGAATAGATGCAAGCAATGCACTGGCAAGGTGATCAGGGCTGGGGCCTGAGGGCATTCTGAGCGTGTGGGCGGGTGATTGAGTGCCCTAGGGGCAGATAGGGGTCTAATCTGATAGGTAGCAGTGACAGGGGGTGATTGATGGGTAATTAGTGGGTGTTTAGGGTAGAGAACAGATATAAACACTGCCCTTGGGAAGTGATCTGACGTCGGATCTGCGGGCGAACTATTGGTGTGGGTGGGTGATCAGATTGCCCGCAAGGGGCAGGTTAGGGGCTGATTGATGAGTGGCAGTGACAGGGGGTGATTGATGGGTGGCAGTGCCAGGAAATGATTGATGGGTGGCAGTGGCAGGGGGTGATTGATGGGTGATTGACAGGTGATTGACAGGTGATCAGTGGGTTATTACAGGAAAGAACAGATGTAACTAATGCACTGGCAAATTGATAAGGGGGGTCTGAGGGCAATCTGAGCGTGTAGGCGGGTAATTGGGTGCCCGCAAGGGGCAGATTAGGGTCTGATCTGATGGGTAACAGTGACAGGTGGTGATAGGGGGTGATTGATGGGTGATTGATGGGTAATTACTGGGTGTTTAGAGGAGAGAATAGATGTAAACACTGCGCTTGGGTGGTGATCTGATGTCAGATCTGCGGGCGATCTATTGGTGTGGGTGGGTGATCAGATTGCCCGCAAGGGGCAGGTTAGGGGCTGATTGATGGGTGGCAGTGACAGGGGGTGATTGATGGGAGGCAGTGACAGGGGGTGATTGATGGGTGATTAACAGGTGATCAGTGGGTTATTACAGGGAAGGACAGATGTAAATAATGCCCTGGCGAATTGATAAGGGGGGGGGGGGGGGTCTGAGGGCAATCTGAGCGTGTAGGCGGGTGATTGGGTGCCTGCAAGGGGCAGATAAGGGTCTGATCTGATGGGTAACAGTGACAGGTGGTGATAGGGGGTGATTGATGGGTAATTAGTGGGTGTTTAGAGGAGAGAATAGATGTAAACACTGCGTTTGGGTGGTGATCTGATGTCGGATCTGCGGGCGATCTATTGGTGTGGGTGGGTGATCAGATTGCCCGCAAGGGGCAGGTTAGGGGCTGATTGATGGGTGGCAGTGACAGGGGGTGATTGATGGGTGGCAGTGACAGGGGGTGATTGATGGGTGATTGACAGGTGATCAGTGGGTTATTACAGGGAAGAACAGATGTAAATATTGCACTGGCGAATTGATAAGAGGGGGTCTGAGGGCAATCTGAGCGTGTAGGCGGGTGATTGGGTGCCCGCAAGGGGCAGATTAGGGTCTGATCTGATGGGTAACAGTGACAGGTGGTGATAGGGGGTTATTGATGGGTGATTGATGGGTAATTAGTGGGTGTTTAGAGGAGAGAATAGATGTAAACACTGCGTTTGGGTAGTGATCTGATGTCGGATCTGCGGGCGATCTATTGGTGTGGGTGGGTGATCAGATTGCCCGCAAGGGGCAGGTTAGGGGCTGATTGATGGGTGGCAGTGACAGGGGGTGATTGATGGGTGATTGACAGGTGATTGACAGGTGATTGACAGGTGATCAGGGGGGATAGATGCATACAGTACACAGGGGGGGGAGGTCTGGGGGGGGGGTCTGGGGAGAATCTGAGGCGTGGGGGGGTGATCAGGAGGGGGCAGTGGGCAGGGGGGGAGATAAAAAAAAAATAGCGTTGACAGATAGTGACAGGGAGTGATTGATGGGTGATTAGGGGGGTGATTGGGTGCAAACAGGGGTCTGGGGGGTGGGCAGGGGGGGGTCTGAGGGGTGCTGTGGGCGATCTGGGGCAGGGGGGGGGAGAAATCAGTGTGCTTGGGTGCAGACTAGGGTGGCTGCAGCCTGCCCTGGTGGTCCCTCGAACACTGGGGCCACCAGGGCAGGAGGCAGCCTGTATAATACACTTTGTAAACATTACAAAGTGTATTATACACTTTGTATGCGGCGATCGCGGGGTTAACATCCCGCCGGCGCTTCCGTATAGCCGGCGGGATGTTGCGGCGGGCGAGCGGTGACAGGCGCCGGCGGAGGATCGCGTCACGGATGACGCGATCGCTCCGCCCATGCCCTTAGAAGGACCGCCGCCTCTGTGGGTGAGCCGGTCCTTCAGGGCTCCACTTCCCGGCCGCCTCTGTGCGTTAGGCGGTCGGGAAGTGGTTAACTGTCCCTACCACTGCAAAACCCACACCCAAGGCTAAACTTAACTCTTGCTACCCAAAGCCTAACCTTAACTATCCCCGCCCCTGCTAACCCCGCACCCTCAGCTAACCTTAACCTTTTCTCACTACCGCTAAAAAAATAAAATCAGGAGGGGAAGGTATAAATATCGGGCACTGCGGGTGCCCACTTTTTCCCTCCTTGCTGATAAATTTACTGGGCTCCAATCGCAGTGTTCAAACTTCCACCGCTAGTGGGTGCCAAAATTTCCTGCTTCCGGTGGCATACAGTCTGCATAGCCTTCATTTATTGACCTAATTGCAAATTTAGACATCAGTGATTTTTCTAATCACATTGGCCATAAGAAACATCTGAGTTTTTCTCTGGGCATGCTATCCTATTTACAAATTACCTTTTCAGCGTCTAGCAAATCAAAAGTACTAAAAGTACTGTAAGTAAGAAAGTAATTTAGAAACTTTACTTAAAGGGACACTATCAATAAACATGTTTTTTTGCAATTGAGATAGGAAATGTTTTGGAAGTGCTGCTAAGTATACATTTCACTGCTTATCTATTTGATTATTGTTATCTAATTCATTTCTCATTTTTCTGACAGCAGTCTGCTGAAATTCTGACAGCAGACTCAGCCATGAGGGGAGGGGGGAAATTCCCTTCACAGTGCATCATTAACTCTATGGGCTCGATTCACAAAGCGGTGATAACCCAGTTAAAGACTTTAGGCGTGATAACCATTTTTATCATGCCTAAACTCAGTTTAGGCATGATAAGTTTAGGCATGATAAGTTTAGGCATGCTAAGTTTAGATAAGTTTAGATCGCATGCAAAGTCCCGCACGCAAAGCAGCGCCATTAAACTCTATGCGAAGTGCACCAGACTTTGCTAGCGCAAAACTTTTGATCAGCTGTGCACTGCGGTGCTAACCCAGTTGGTGCTTAAACTTATCACGCCTAAAAACTTATCACACCTAAACTTATCACACCTAAACTTATCATGCCTAAACAGAGTTTAGGCGTGATAAAGGGCTTTTCACCAGGGTGCTAACTGTTAGCACCGCTTTGTGAATCAGGCCCTATGTGTGCAGAGAGCTCAGTCAGAAACAGGTAGAGCTTTCTCTCACAGAGAGCAGAGGAAATGTATCTTATGTGCAACATAATCATCTGTAATACCGTAGTGTGTGAAACCTGATACGTGTTTTCAAATAATCTGCTTCAATATTACACTGTTCTTAGCATGTCAGACTGCAGAGATTTACCTCTGTAAATGAGACATTCCAAACGTACCTAAAATCTACACACAATGAATTACAGCTTTTGCCTCTGATATTTAACATGAAAAGTAGGAAAATGATAACACAGCTACTTAGACATTATTTGTACGTTGTCATTTTAGAACACGTGGGCATTGATAGTATTCCTTTAATAATTATATGTGGACTATGATAAATAGCTATCTGATCTAAAATCTATCCAATACCTATCTATATTGATAATGTATGACCTTAGTCAAAGTACTCCACTTGAACCTCAGTCTTGTGCAGCTTAAACAGACCCCACCCTCCACTCCACCCCATTCTCCTATGGGTCAGCCTTTCCCAATCAATGTTCAACTGACAAATTGATCAAAGGGGGCTTCCTTTTTTAATAGATTTTGGTTTAAAACAAATAAAATATCTAATCTATTGAAATGGTCTGCTAGTGTGTGCCCAGATATACTCTTCCTGATCTGAACTCCTCAGATAATAAATCAACAGAGATAGCGAAAACTACCTGAAAGAGGAACTGCAGTGAACATAACATAATAAATAACATTCAGTGTGTTTTACAATTTTCACTTATAAATTATTTAGTCAGTGGTTGCTGTCTGATTTACAAACTGAAATTGATCACAGTTGACAACATCTTTAGACCTGGCAGGTGATTTCTGTGGAATGCCTTTTAAAGGCAGTAGGAAATATATCTGGTCCCCCAGAAAGCCTGGGGGACGGTAATTCTGCAAATCTCTCCAGCCTTTGCTAAGCAACACTGGGAGGGCAGAGTTACATAGCAATAAACAGCAATCAGTGGTGTAGCTAAGGAGCTGTGGGCCCTGATGCAAGTTTTACACAGGTCACCCCCCCGACCCCCCCCCCCAAGCACTCTATACATAACAATTGATACGGCACATCAAAACCTGCCAATGGAAACTACAGTGTCAGAGGTGCAAGAAGGGGATGGGGAACAGTTTGCTAATGATTACCACTGTTCAAAGTATCTATAGAAGTGATTATTATTAGCACAGGACCAATAGAGAGCCAATACTGTAGTTGAGGGAGGGCCCTTCGGGGCCCCTCTGGCCCAAGGGCTCCGATGCGGTCGCAACCTCTGCAACCCCTATTGCCATGCCCCTGACAACATTATATAGATATAGGATTTCTTTCTGATACTGAAACCAGAAATTAGCACAAAAGTTGGCAGTGGCATAGCTAAGGAGCTATGGGCCCCGGTGCAAGTTTTACATGGGGCCCCCAAGCACTCTATACATAACAATAGATATGTACCTGCCAAGGATTTTCACAGTGTCAGAGGTGCAAGAAGGGGATGGGAAACAGTTTGTTAGGGCCCTTTTCCACCGGCGCGTTTGCGCTGGCTGAATCGGAAAGACGCAAACCGCTAGCGATTTTACAATCGCTACGGTTTGCTTTTTAACATAGGAATCGTGGTAGGTCATTTCCACTACCGCGATTCGTTTCTTACGGGAACGCGAACGTGCTGCGGAGCGATATTTGCCGCGATTTTGCTATGCAGTGCACAGCATAGCAAAATCTCGGCCGCAAACGTCGGGGAATCGCCGGTAATTGCGATTCAGCAATCGCTAGCGTTCAGCGTGAACGCTAGCGACTGCTAGTGGAAAAGGGCCCTTAATGATTACTACTATTTAAAGCATCTATAGTAGTGATTATTACCTGCACAGGGCCAATAGAGGGATAAAATTGTGCTTGAGAGAGGGCCCCTTGGGGCCCCTCTGACCCAAAGGCCCTGATGCGGTCACTACCTCTGCAAACCCTATTGCTACTCCACTGAAAGTAGGTATCCTGAATACGTAGCAGTAAGCACTCTCACCTTGCAGTGCTGGGTCCCCAGTTTGATTCCCAGCCAGGGCACTATCTGCACTGGGTTTGTATGATCTCCCCGTGTCTGTGTTGGTTTCCTCTGGGCACTCCAGTTTCCTCCCACATCACAAAAATATACAGATAAGTTGATTGGTTCCCCCCTAGACTACAATACATACATAGACATATGACCATGGTAGGGAATAGATTGTAACCCCTCCGAGGGACAGTTAAGTGACAATATACTCTGTACAGTGCTGCAGAAGATGTTGCTGCTCTATAAATGCTAAATAATAATAATAAATGACTGCATTCTACTGTATGTCACAACAGTGCCTCTTTGATATACAGTAGCTGAATGATCATTGAGTAGTCACTAGTTAGTGATGAGTGGAATCACTAAAATCTCGATTCGGATGTCTTTCTGGTATTCCGGGATATTTTTTTTCGGTTTCCAGGACAATATCCTTGTTTTGCTTTGGCTTTTACTATGGCCAACTTTCTAGGCTGATTCCTAAGCCGCCAAACATTTTTATTTTTTGGGGGGGTGACAGTCATGTAAGAATGTTTTGGCCTTCATTAGTGCAAGGTATGGATTGTTTAGGCTTTATGGGTAAGATTTGTCAATGCCATAATTTTTACCCCTAGGAACTACCAATCCATACCTTGCACAAATGAAAGCCAAAATGTCATTAAAGGATTTATTGTATGGCTCTGTAAAATTAGTAAGGTATATAGATACAATAAACAAGCTGGTATGGATGTAAACCTGGCTTACTCCACAATTTGCACAAACTATTTTAACGCTTCAGGATCTAATGCTGACACCTTGTGGCTTACAGTATAATAACATGCCAATGAGGAATTTGTATACTGCTAGAGATAATCCCAAGTGTTTATTCAGTTCTGATAAAAGATCAGACAGCTGTGGACTTCCCAAAATTTCACCTAGCATCTGTTGTAACTGTGAGTAAGAACCTTTACCATGTAGGTACCTGTCCCACCAGAAAATAGAATTCCAAATCAGAATCAGAATCACGTTTATTTCGCCAAGTACAATGGGGGTTGTACCCGGAATTATTTTTGGCTCAGACAGGGTCGGAGATGGTGCAAACACATGCATGCAATCCAACATGTACAGTCAGGTACAGTAGTACAAGTAGCATATACCTATATATACAGCACACTAACTATAATGACAGACGCGTGGGGGAGTCTGGAGAGCTGTGTGAGGGGAGCAGCCGGTGGCCATCTGCCGGTGGCGCTCGCTCAGCTCTGCAGCAGCTCCAGGCACCCCTCCGTGTGTCCTGGAGAGAGTGGACAGCGAAAGAGAGAGAGAAACAGCAGGAATAGCTAAGAGACTTAGGAAGGAAAGAGAAAAGAGAAATAACCAGGGCAAGAGGAGAGAGACAGAGGCAGAGTCCCCCCAGGGCTGCAGGATAAAAAAAGCACCCCAGGGTCCAACAAAACAGTCCAAACAGAGTCTATCCCCGTGGAGAAGTTGCCAGGTGTAGTCCGCTAGTCCTCCAGGCTGAGTGGTGGGTGGTGGAACAGGCTGACCGCTGGACCTCACGGCTGAGTGGTGGGTGGTGGAGCAGGCTGACCTCTGGTCCTCCCGGCTGAGTGGTGGGTGGTGGAGCAGGCTGACTGCTGGTACTCCCAGCTGAGTGGTGGACGACACAAGCCTCGGCAGTGGCAGATGACCCTGGTAAGGCTGGGGGCCGTGGCTGGTAAAGACCCACTACCACGTGGGAGGCCTGACAGGAAGCGGCGGTGGTCAGGCCTCCTGCCCGCATGGAGTGGCGGTGGCTGAGGGGCTGGCTCGGGGCAGCAGCCGAGCAGCACCAAAAGTGCCTGTGCCCGAGAAGAGAAAAAGCCCGAACAGCTGATCAGCTGTCAGCCCATAGGCGGTTTGTGCAGCCGGGCGCACCGACCCGTTGGAGGCCTGCATGGCCTCGTCCTCCGTGGCTGGAGTGTGCGGAGGATGGTGGCCTCTCCCCTAGGAGCCATCCTGTCATCGGGCCTCAATCCTGCTTGGGGTCGTCGCGAAAAGTGTCCCTGATGGTCCGGGGCAGCGGCGGCAGATCAGCGGAGCTCCGTGCTTGCTAGACTCCATGCTGCTCGTGAGCTCCCGAACAGCTGATCCTCTCACCTGCCTTCCCGCCCGCGGTCCGTGGCTGTTGCAGGGCCAGACTGACTCCGCCGATGTCCTCCGCCTCTTACCCCGCACAAAGATATGAAGCCAGAGGTGAGTGGAGGGAGAGACCTCCTCAAAAAAGCGAAAAAGGCCGGAGCCCTGTGGCCGTGGCGTCCGAGTCCGGCGCCATCTTGGTCAGTAGTAGCTATATATGAAATGTACGTTTTTAGTGATCGGTCTTTAGTTTTCAGTATTCTATATGTTGCTGCATTATTTTTATATGAATAAATACAAATTAATAAAAAGGTAATGTTCCCATAGGTGACTCTAGGTAGATACCTGGGTAAGGTAAGATGGTCCGCATATGCCAGAAATGTTCTGGCAAGTAGAACATATTCTGTGGTCCTTTATCGAATGCAAAAACATTTTTTTATCAGATAATCCATGCCTTAAAAATTCCTGAGGCAAGAAAAAGGGACATTTAAAGAGAGACTGAAGCAGTTTTTAAAACGGGTTTTTACCTTTTATTTAGCTTAAGCATGTTGGTCCCTGCTAAAACGCCACTATCCCGCGGCAGAACATGGTTTTTCTAACCCCCAAATCCCCTGGGAAAGAAATCAGGGAGCACTTCCTTGTAGAGGCAGAGCTTTGGGCTTTAGCTCTGCCTCTACTCGCGTCAATCCCCGCTGATCGCCGCCTCTCCCCACCCCTCTCAGTCTTCTTTCACTGAGAGGGGTGGGGTGAGGCGGAGATCAGCGGGCAGATTGACGCGAATGGAGGCAGAGCTACAGCCAAAACCTCTGCCTCCCTCCCTGGGTAGCAAATTCTACGACCAGGAAAGTTGTGGATTTTTGCCCTAGGATTTGGGGGGATAAAAAACCCTCTCTCTGCAGCTGGAAAGCGGCGTTTTAGCAGGGACCAACATGCTTAAGCTAAATAAAAGGTAAAAACCCATTTTTTAACTGGCTTCAGAGTCGATTTAAGAAACAAATACATGTGAAGAACTGACGTGCCCCCACACACCTTTAGTCACTCATAACGCCTATAGACAGACACAGCATGCAAAACTCAAGAGCAGAAGACATATGGGCCCATATGCAGATCACTTTTTCTCCTGAGCTTTCTCCTAGAAAATACATTTTCATCTTCTTTAAAATAACTTTTTGGCACTTTGCAACTGAACACTTACTAAAAAGTAGGAGAAAAAATACTATTACTTTGAGTATTAATCCCACTTTAAGTGGTAAAAACCCAGGAATGTGAGGTTGTTAAAAAAAAAAATTTTTAACAAGAGATCAAAGAAGAACTGGCATACTAAACTAACTCTTTAAGTCACCTCCCTGTAAAGTAACATTCCCCATAGAAATGTTTTAAAACCATTAGCACATTGGAATTTCCAACTCATAAAGAAGTTAATTTTTCACACCATCAGATTCATGCTCACATCCAACTATTTTGCATTTTTGGACATTTTTCTTTACAAACAAGAGACACAGCAACGGGGTCAGGGTTTGCACCAGGTTTCACCAATCTCTTTTTGAGCTGTTTAAAGGACAACTGAAATGATAAAAATGTGGAGCCTGCCATATTTATTTTCTCTCAAACAGTACCAGTTGCCTAGCGAGGAGAACGCCAGCGCATACCGCTAAGGCTGCATCTGAAATGACCACCAGCTCAGTGTGTAGCACCTAAATAGATTTTCTGCTGTTCAACAAAATGTAAGTTACACATTTTCTTTTTGCTTAGCTGCTCCCAAGGTTTTACATTTAGGTTAGGTCACTTGCCCAGAGGTTTGCCTCACCGTGGCGCAAGTGTCTAGTATAATATACTTTGCATGCAAACCATATTGGAAGCTAAAGTTCCTCCTAGCTTAATAAATGTTAGCACTTGTCTTGGATGCAGGGCATGCATTTTTCAGTCTGGCAGAGGCGGTGTATGCCTGTGCGATTAACCATTCAATTGCAACATGTGTCTAGGGATGCGCAGCCTTTCCCCCCCCCCCCACCTTTTCTTAACTTTGTAACTATGTAACTATCAGGTTAGCTGCTCCCAGCCCCCCCTCCTGAGTTTCCTGTTTGCATAATAAGTAGTAGCAGATTTGCATATGATTTGCATCTGAATTGAATGCGAAGTGTGCAGAAAATCTATTTAGGTGCTACACACTGAGCTGGTGGTCATTTCAGAGGCAGCCTTAGCGGTATGCGCTGGCGTTCTCCTCGCTGTTCAACAAAATGTAAGTTACACATTTTCTTTTTGCTTAGCTGCTCCCAAGGTTTTACATTTAGGTTAGGTTACTTGCCCGGAGGTTTTCCTCACCGTGGCGCAAGTGTCTAGTGTAATATACTTTGCATGCAAACCATATAGGAAGCTAAAGTTCCTCCTAGCTTAATAAATGTTAGCACTTGTCTTGGATGCAGGGCATGCATTTTTCAGTCTGGCAGAGGCGGTGTATGCCTGTGCGATTAACCATTCAATTGCAACATGTGTTTAGGGATGCGCAGCTTTCCCCCCCACACACCTTTTCTTAACTTTGTAAGTACCAGTTGCCTGGCAACCCTACTGATCGATTTGGCTGCAGCAGTGTCTGAATCAGAGCAGAAAAAGCATGCAGCTAAATCTTGTCAGATCTGAAAATAATGTCAGAAACACCTGATCTGCTGCATGCTTGTCCAGAGTCTGTGTCATAAAGTATTAGAGGCAGAGGATCAGCAGGACAGCCACGCAACTGGTATTGCTTTACAATAAATAAATATGGCAGCCTCCATATACCTCTTGCTTGAGTTGTCCTTTATAAAACAGATGATCCTCTGTTTCAGTCCAAAACGTGTACTCTATTGGAGATTGATCACCTACATACTGTGTCTCTGGCAGGGATACATCTAGATCATAGTATATGTAAATATATTACAGATTTCAGAGGCCAAAGTGAAGAATATATGAATATATTAAACAGTGGCCCATTCTTTTAAATAACCCTTTTTTCAAAAATTATACTTCTTTGCACACCAAAGATTAACCCTCAAGTGTACCAGAGACCTTGCCATCTAAAGATTTGATACTTACCCGGGGCTTTTTCCCGCCTCATAAACACGTGTGAGTCCATCGCTGTCCTCCTGCAGTCAGTCATTTAGCCACGGTCAGCCCCGATAATAGGCATGCGCAGTAGACCCAGACTGATGCAATTGAGCCAGTTACTGGGGCCGACCACGGCTGAATTGGAGACTGTTGGAGAATGCTGAGAGATTCAGATGTGTTTAGGCGGCGGGAGAGAGCTTCGGGTAAGTATCACATTTTTAGGTAGGGAGGTCTCTAGTTTACTTTAAGGTGATTTAAACAAATATTTTAGTTTGAAGTAAGAAATACACCAAAGTTTAAAAATGTGAGTACACCAAACTGCTGTATACAGGAAAGATAAGAGGTGCAGTTAAATGTATGTCCACCAGGTGTCATTGTTGTTTAACTCTTATTATTGGCACAGCACAGTTTACCTCTCCTACATAGGAAAAAATGTGTTACAAATGATCATGACTGTGTAATATACATAACAGGTTGGTGGAACAAAACAAAAAAACAAATAACAAAAAAAAACTTTTGCGGTCGGAGAGAGAGATGAGCTTGAAAGGAACCCAAAGTTAGAGACCTCTGGAGGCTGTCCTATTTATTTCCTTTTTAAACTAGTTGCCTGGCAGTACTGCTCATTTATCTGGTCAGTAGTGGCTGAATCACACACCTGAAACAAGCATGCAGCTAATCCAGTCATACTTGAGTCAGAGACAACTGATCTTCATGCTTGTTTGAGGCCTGTGGTAGGGGTGGTTTGGAAATGCCTGTTGCAAATTCCACAGAAATTCCAGTTTTTGCCAATGCCGATTATTGATCTTGCGGATTTTCAATTTCTGTTTTCCAGTTTTTGAGTTGTACTTCCAAGTTGACTCTGCTTTCTCTAGTTGGTCCAATGCTTCTGAGTTCTGGGATTGGGCTAAAATTACCAAGTTGCTATACTGCGGTATTTCCGCAGAAATCTGATTTCTGTTTTCTGATTTTCAAGGAGTCCTTTTGTAGGTCATTTTTTTGCATTCTCTGATTGGCGAAGTATTTCCGAATTGACTCTTCATTCTCTAATTGGCCCAATGCTTCAGAGTTCTGTGATTGGCTAAATTTACTGAGTTGCTGTAATGTGATATTTCCACAGAGATCCGCTTTCCGCTTTCGGAGTTCTGCTCTTCATTTCCGTGGAATCCGGATGAGCATCCCTAGTACAAGGCTAAAAACTTTAGCGACTGTGGATCAGCAGTACAACCAGGCAATGTACATTGTTCGAAAGGAAATAAATATGTCGGCCTTCATACATCTCTCCCCTCAAGTTCCCTTTCATTTTTGCCGAAGTAATTTTTCACATCTAATAAGCCTTTTTTTTAATCTTTTATTTTGTTTGTATTAGATATTGGATTTTCACAAGATACACATTTTAGCAAAGATGAGAACGTTCTTAAAAATGTGTTTTCTCCTGTCCATTGACTTCAATGCATTTGGTGAAAATGTGTTTATCGCATGACCGTGTTAATTCAGGAATATTTTCTTCTGTGTGAATATGGCTTTTCTCATTCACTTTGACCTCAATGCTTTTGGAAAAAGTGTGTTAGTGCATGCCAATATATTTTGTGAGTAATCTTATCTCTGTTATAATATTCTCACCTGTTCTAAAACCCAAAACTTTTGCGACTTGCCATAATGGTGCGCAAAAAAATTGATTTTTGAATAGATGAGAATATTTGTTGAAATATAGGAGCATGAGAACACAAAACACATTTTCACACAGATAAGGCTACTCACAAAACATTTGGGCATGCAAAAATTCACTTTTTGAAATATGGCACTTCAATAACTAGTATTAACTGAGGCACACCTCTGAGAGACTTCCGTACCAGCAGTCCATGTCCCCTTACGGACCAGAGACTGCTGGCACGGTAAAACACCGCCTACCGACGAATCACCACACATACCCGCCACTCTCGCCGGTCACGGCACTGCCTCATCACAGCAGGCTTCTCTCTATGTCGGCAGAGTGCTGACAGCTTTTCAGGAGCCGCTTTCATTGGTACCTGACGCTCTCTATCAATGGGAGCCAATGTGTTTGGCTCTCCGTGATCACGCAGTCAAGAGTCATTGAAAGTTGACCCATCTATCTGATGGCACATTGCATAATATGTCGGCACTTTATAAATACAATAAATAAATAAATGATTTGTACCAGACATAAGAGTATTTTTTTACACACCTAAAGCTGGCCATATGCATAGAGATTTCGACTTAATGTTCCTAAATGATTGATTCCTTGATTCAATTAATTGATTCCTTTCTGAAAAGAATCGATTTAGAAGGCATAGATTCATATCACACACTGCACATCAATTTCCAAAAGATTCCAGCGGGAATCTATAAAAAATCAATTGAACCATAGTGTTGCACTGTTTAATGCAATGCAATGCTATAGACCATCGATCTACTAATGCTGTCGCCCTATGCCCAATCAACCTAAATTTCCCATGCTGTCTGACTCTGAAAGATCCCTTTAACCAATTTTTGGTTACAAATCCATCAAAATTTGTTTGATCTGACATTTTGGAGAATCAACTCCCAGCAGATGAATTGAATCTGCTGGGAATTAAATGGGCAAAATGATAGAATCGAAAATGTATGTGTATGGGCACATTAAAGAGACTCAGAGATGAGTCTCACTACAGTTTTTTTTTACTTACCCGAGGCTTCCTCCAGCCTCATAGGCATGGCTGTGTCCCTTGCCGTCCTCCTACGATGTCCTATTCAGCCACTGTGAGCCCCAGTAAGTGGCTCAGTGACATCAGCGGCAGACCTTCTGCGCATGCGCGGACCGACTGCACATGCGCAGAGCTTCTGCACAAGAGCAGAAGGCCCCGACTGATGTCACTCAGTCAGACTGAGTCCCACTGAGCTGCTTACCAGGGGTTGACTGCGGGAGAATGGCGGCGCTGAATATATATATATATATATATATATATATATATATATATATATGTTCATAAAGCACCAACATATTTCATGGCACTGTACAATATAAAAGAGAAACATAGGGAAAATAATAGTAAAAACAATGGTATACACCAATACACAAAGTACAGAATTGATACAAAATACAGAACTGGTAATTACAGTGACAGACGTAACACGATGAATAAAATGTGTAACAAATTTTCAAGAAACAAAATGGTGAGAGAGTCCTGCAAGTCTCAAGCTTACAAGCTTAAAAAAAATTGGGTTGGGGGGTACAAGAGGAAGGGTAGTATACAGTAATCATCCCTCTAAGCAGTGTATTTTTTAGGATATGTAGTAGGAGTGCAGCTTGGCCTTAGGTCAAAGGGGGAATTGCCTAATGGCCTAAGGTAGAGTGTATGCTTGTCGGAAAAAGTGAGTTTTGAGGGAGCATTTAATGTTACCAAGGGTTGGAGAGAGAAGGATGTGTTGTGGAAAGGCATTCCAGGGTTGGACTGGGACACGAAGGGCCTACCAGGAAAGTTTCAGCTTGGGGCCTACCATCCCAACCCCCCTTTTTGGGCTCACATATGCATGTACTGTAGAAATTTTGCGCAGATGACAGTGCTATATAAATACATAATTTGGTAGGACATTAGACTATGGTAGGGAATAGATTGTGAGCTCTTCTGAGGACAGTCCATAACAGGGAGATGGCTACATGTGGCACCGGCAAGTACCACACGGAAACAAAATGGGAGTGGCCATGCACTGGAACATGAGCGTGATCATGATGGGTCATGCACAGACCCAAAAATACACAAACTAGGTAGGGGTGTTATCCACAGAGTGTTCTGACCAGATAAACTTTAGATAAGATAATCAAGTAGTTACATGCCTCATGATAATTCATCAAGAAGTCAGATGCCGCTAAATAAAAATATTAAGTAGTCACACACCTCCAGATAAAATAATTAAGTAGCCAGGTGCCTCACAAAGAATAAAATAAATAGCCAGGAGCATCAAAATAAAATAATTTAGTAGCCAAATGGGCCCTTTATACATAAATGAAGTAGTCATGTTCCCCAGAAAACAGAATTAAGTAGCCATGTGTTCATATATACCAGTATTAGGTAACTAGGGCTGGCTGGGGAGGGCTGGGTGCTTTGCTGGGTGCTACTGCCAGCAATGCTGGGTGGCTTTACAGTATGCAGGGCCTGAGGCAAGTGCCATATGAAGGCCCTAGAGCCTGAGTATAGTTGTCCCCAGTATAAGTAGCCAGCTTAGGTGTCCAAAGTATAGGTAGTTACTAGGTGGTCCCAGTATAGATAGCAAGGTATAGGTGTCCCCATTATAGGTAGTTAGCTATAGACACCCCCAGTATAAGTAGCAAGTTATGGGTGTCCCCAGTATAGGTAGTTAGCTATAGGTGTCCTTAGTACAGGTAGTTAATTACAGGTGTCCCCAGTATAGGTAGTTAGCGATAGGTGTCCCCAGTATAGGTAGTTAGCTATAGGTGTCCTGTCCCCAGTATAGATAGAAAGTTATAGGTGTCCCCTCAGTATAGGTAGTTAGCTATAGGTGTCCCCAGTATAGGTAATTAACTATAGGTTCCCCCACCCAGTATATGTAGCAAGTTACAGGTGTCCCCAGTATAGATAGTTAGGTACAGGTGTCCTCTGTATAGGTAGCCTGGAAGAGGGTGCTTGCTGGCACACAGCGGTAGAGAGGAGGCTCAACTCCCCACTCCCTCACCTGGGCCTGCCCCCTCCTTCTGCGCTCCCCCCAGTTTTTAGCGCAGTGGCGCAGAAGGCAGGGAAGGACTCACCTCGTCATGGTTCCAGATGCGGGAGCTCTGCCGCAGAGCCTCTGCATTTAACCTGTCTTCAGTCTCCAATGCTGCTCATTGTACTCCCAAAAAAGGATGCCCACAGATGAGGGAGGGGGGAGTTTGGGCCCTCTTCCCACTGCTGTGTGCCCAAGCCCCCTATCCTGCGCTGCTACCCCTCCTGCTGCTCGGCGGGGCCTGGGAGGGCCCATTTAAAGTAAAGGAGCTAGGCCTACCGGGAATTCTCCTGTGTTTCTCATGGCCCAGTCCAACCCTGCAGGCGAAAACTTGTATACCTGAATATCGAGCTATCAAAAGATAACTATTCGAGCTATCAAAAGATTGTCACTAGACAATTTTCATACTTGTTTAAAGGTTCTTCTGGGATATTCTTAGAGATAAAGACCTCAGAATTGTTATGACTTAAAAAGACAAACGTTTATATGCTATATAGTGAGACATTTAAATTTTAAACTTATTATTTGTTATTACTTTGCAGTAAGAGGAACACCAAGTGCAGATTTAACCTCAACAGCAGCTACTGGAGATACAACAGTATTATCTGAGAAAACATCAGCAAAAACTACCACAATATTACCTACATCGGTGGCAGAAACAACAAAAGGTACAGATGCAACAACATTATCATCTACAGAATTTAGTACAATTATGCAAACATCAGCAGATGCAGAGTCCCCCAGATTAGTGTCAACAGCGATGGCAGGAACTACAAAAGATGCAACAAAAGAAACTGCAGGAACTACAACAGTAAATTCAGAAACAGACATAGAAACAACAACTGCTTCTGCTGAAAAAACATCCGCAGAATCTACCATAATATCTTCTACATCAGTGGCAGAAGCAACAAAAAGTACAGATATTACAAAAACAATGTCACCTACAGAAATTAGCACAGCTATACAGAAATCAACAGATGCAGAGTCCACCACAATAGTGTCAACCTCAGTGGCAGAAACAACAAAAGATGCAACAATAGAAACTGTGGGAACTACAGCAGTATCTTCAGAAACAACAAGTGTTACTGCTGAAAAAACATCAGTAGAATTTACCACAACAATACCTACATCAGTGGCAGGAACAACAAAAGATCTAACAACAGAAACTGCAGGAATTTCAAAAGTATCTTCAGAAACAACAACTGTTACTGCTGAAAAAACATCAATAGAATATACCACAATATCTCCTACATCACTGGCAGAAACAACAAAAGGTACAGATGCAACAACAGTGTCTTCTACAGAAATTAGTACAACTATACAAAAATCAACAGATGCAGAGTCTACCACAGTAGTGTCAACATCGATAGTAGGAACAATAAAAGATGCAAAAACAGAAACTGTAGGAACTACAACAGTATCTTCAGAAACAACAACTGCTAATACTGAAAAAACATCAGCAGAATCTACCACAATATCTGCTACATCCGTGGCAGACACAACGAAAGGTACAGATGCAACAACAGTGTCATCTACAGAAATCAGTACAACTATACAAAAATCACCAGGTGCAGAGTCTACCACAATAGTGTCAACCTCAATGGCAGGAACAACAAAAGATCTAACAACAGAAACTGCAGGATCCACTATGTTATCTTTAGAAACGACAACTGTTACTGCTGAAAAAAAATCAGCAGGATCTACCACAATTTTACACACATCAGTGGCAGACACAACAAAAAGTACAGATGCAACAACAGTGTCATCTACAGAAATTAATACAACTATAAAAAAATCTATCACAGTAGTGTCAACCTCAGTGGCAGGAACAACAAAAGATCTAACAACAGAAACTGCAGGAACTACAACGTTATCTTTAGAAAACACAAGTGTTACTGCTGAAAAAACATCAGCAGAATTGGCAACAACATTACCCACATCAGTGGCAGAAACAACAAAAGGTAAAGATACAACAACAGCACCATCTACAGAAATTAGTACAACTTTACAAAAATCAACAGAGGCAGAGTCTACCACAATAGTGTCAACATCGATTGCAGGAACAACAAAAGATGTAATAACAGAAATAACAGGAACTACAACAGTATCTTCAGAAACAACAACTGTTACTGCTGAAAAAACATCAGCAGAATCTACACCAACATTACCCACATCAGTAGCAGAAACGACAAAAGGTACAGATGCAACAACAGTGTCATCTACAGAAATTAGTACAACTATACAAATATCAACGGATGCAGAGTCCACCACATTAGTGTCAACATTGATGGCAGGAACCACAAAAGATGCAACAACGGAAACTGCAGGAACTACAACAGTATCTTCAGAAACAACAACCACCACGGCTGAAAAAACATCAGCAGAATGTACCACAATAGCTCCTACATTAGTGGCAGACACAACCAAAGGTACAGATACAACAACAGTGTCATCTACAGAAATTAGTACAACTTTACAAAAATCAACAGATACAGAGTCCACCACAGTAGTATCAACCTCAATTGCAGGAACACCAAAAGATGCAACAACAGAATCTGCAGGAGCTACAATGTTATCTTTGGAAACAACAACTGTTACTGCTGAAAACAAATCAGAAGAATTTACCACAACATTACCCACATCAGTGGCAGACACAACAAAGGGTACAGATACAACAACAGTATCATCTACAGAACCTAGTACAATTATGCAAACATCAACAGATGCAAAGTCTACCACATTAGTGTCAACATCGATGGCAGGAACAACAAAAGATGCGACAACAGAAACTGCAGGAAGTGCAACAGTATCTTCAGAAACAACTGTTACTGATGAAAAAACATCAGCAGAATCTACTACAATATCACCTACCTCAGTGTCAGACACAACAAAAGGTACAGATGCAACAACAGTGTCATCTACAGAAATTAGTACAACCTTGCAAAAATCAACAGAGGCAGAGTCTACCACAGTAGTGTCAACATCGATTACAGGAACAACACAAGATGCACCAACAGAAACAACAGGAACTACAACAGTATCTTTAGAAACAATAACTGTTACTGCTGAAAAAACATCAGCAGAATCTACCACAACACTACCCACATCAGTGGCAGAAACAATAAAAGGTACAGATGCAAAAACACTGTCATCTACAGAAATTAGTACAACTATACAAATATCAACTGATGCAGAGTCCACCACAGTAGTATCAACATCTATGGCAGGAACTAGAAAAGATGCAACAACAGAAACTGCAGGAGCTACAACAGTATCATCAGAAACAACTGTTACTGCTGAAAAAACATCAGCAGACTCTATCACAATATCTCCTACATCAGTGGCAGACACAACAAAGGGTACAGATACAACAACAGTATCATCTACAAAACCCAGTACAATTATGCAAACATCAACGGATGCAGAGTCTACCACATTAGTGTCAACATCGATGACAGGAACAACAAAGGATGCAACAACAGAAACTGCAGGAAGTGCAACAGTATCTTCAGAAACAACTGTTACTGCTGAAAAAACGTCAGCAGAATCTACGACAATATCACCTACCTCAGTGTCAGACACAACAAAAGGTACAGATGCAACAACAGTGTCATCTACAGAAATTAGTACAACCTTGCAAAAATCAACAGAGGCAGAGTCTACCACAGTAGTGTCAACATCGATTACAGGAACACCACAAGATGCACCAACAGAAACAACAGGAACTACAACAGTATCTTTAGAAACAACAACTGTTACTGCTGAAAAAACATCAGCAGAATCTTCCACAACACTACCCACATCAGTGGCAGAAACAACAAAAGGTACAGATGCAAAAACACTGTCATCTACAGAAATTAGTACAACTATACAAATATCAACTGATGCAGAGTCCACCACAGTAGTATCAACATCGATGGCAGGAACTACAAAAGATGCAACAACAGAAACTGCAGGAGCTACAACAGTATCATCAGAAACAACTGTTACTGCTGAAAAAACATCAGCAGAATCTATCACAATATCTCCTACATCAGTGGCAGACACAACAAAGGGTACAGATACAACAACAGTATCATCTACAGAACCCAGTACAATTATGCAAACATCAACGGATGCAGAGTCTACCACATTAGTGTCAACATCGATGACAGGAACAACAAAGGATGCAACAACAGAAACTGCAGGAAGTACAACAGTATCTTCAGAAACAACTGTTACTGCTGAAAAAACGTCAGCAGAATCTACAACAATATCACCTACCTCAGTGTCAGACACAACAAAAGGTACAGATGCAACAACAGTATTATCTACAGAAATTAGTGCAACCTTACAAAAATCAACAGATGCAGAGTCTACCACATTAGTGTCAACATCAATTGCAGGAACAACAAAAGATGTAACAACAGAAACAACAGGAACTACAATAGTATCTTCAGAAACAACAACTGCTGAAAAAACATCAGCAGAATCTTCCACAACACTACTCACATCAGTGGCAGAAACAACAAAAGGTACAGATGCAAAAACATTGTTATCTACAGAAATTAGTACAACTATACAAATATCAACTGATGCAGAGTCCACCACAGTAGTATCAACATCGATGGCAGGAACTACAGAAGGTGCAACAACAGAAACTGCAGGAACTACAACAGTATCTTCAGAAACAACTGTTACTGCTGAAAAAACATCAGCAGACTCTACGACAATATCACCTACCTCAGTGTCAGACACAAAAGGTACAGAAGCAACAACAGTGTCATCTACAGAAATTAGTACAACCTTACAGAAATCAACAGAGGCAGAGTCTACTACAATAGTGCCAACATCAATTGCAGGAACAACAAAAGATGTAACAACAGAAACAACAGGAACTACAACAGTATCTTTAGAAACAACAACTGTTACTGCTGAAAAAACATCAGCAGAATCTACCACAACACTACCCACATCAGTGGCAGAAACAACAAAAGGTACAGATGCAACAACAGTGTCATCTACAGAAATTAGTACAACTATACAAATATCAACGGATGCAGAGTCCACCACATTAGTGTCAACATCGATGGCAGGAACTACAAAAGATGCAACAACAGAAACTGCTGGAGCTACAACAGTATCTTCAGAAACAACAACTGCCACTGCTGAAAAAACATCAGTAGAATCTACCACAATAGTTCCTACATTAGTGGCAGACACAACAAAAGGTACAGATACAACAACAGTGTCATCTACACAAATTAGTACAACTTTACAAAAATCAACAGATACAGAGTCTACCACAGTAGTATTAACCTCAATGGCAGGAACTACAACAGATGTAACAACAGAAACAACAGGAACCACAACAGTATCTTCAAAAACAACTGTTACTGCTGCCAAAACATCAGCAGAATCTATCCCAGTATCTTCTACATCACTGGCAGAAACAACAAAAGGTATAGAACAAACAACGGTGTCATCTACAGAACCTAGTATAAATATGCAAACATCAACGGATGCAGAGTCTACCACAATATTGTCAACATCCATGGCAGGAACTACAAAAAATGTGACAACAGAAACTGCTGGAACTACAAAAGTATCTTCAGAAACAACTGTTACTGCTGTAGAAACATCAGCAGAATCTACCACAATATCTCCTACATCAGTTGCAGAAACAATAAAAGGTACAGATGTAACAACAACATCATCATTTACAGAAATGAGTACAACTATACAAAAATCAACAGATGCAGAGTCCACCGCAATAGTATTAGCCTCAATGACGGAAACAACAAAAGATGCAACAACAGAAACTGCAGGAACTATAACAGTCTCTTCAGAAACAACTGTTAATGCTGAAAAAACATCGGCAGAATCTACCACAATATTTCCTACATCAGAGGCAGAAACAACAAAAGGTACAGATGCAACAACAGTGTCATCTACAGAAATTAGTGAGTCTACCACAATGGCAGGAACAGCAAAAGATCTAACAACAGAAACAAAATCTTCAACAATATCTGCTACTTCAATGGCAGAAGCAACAAAAGGTACAGATTCAACAACAGTGTCATCTACAGAAAAGAGTACACTGCAAAAATCAACAGATGCAGAGTCTGCCACATTAGTTTCAATATCAATGGCGGAAACAACAAAAGGTACAGATGCAACAACAGTGTCATCTACAGAAATTAGTACAAATATACAAAAATCTACAGATGCAGAGTCCACCACAGTAATGTCAACCTCAATGGCAGGAACAGCAAAAGATGCACCAACAGAAACTACAGAAATTACAACAGTATCTTCAACAACATCAGCAGAATCTACCACTATATCTCCTACATCAATGGCAGAAACAACGAAAGGTACAGATGCAATAATATTATCATCTGCAGAACCTAGTACAACTTTGCAAACATCAACAGATGCAGAGTCCACTGCATTAGTGTCAACATTGATGGCAGGAACTACAAAAGATGCAACAACAGAATCTGCAGGAACTACAACAGTATCTTCAGAGACAACAGCTGTTACTACTGAAAAAACATTAACAGATTCTTCCACAACATTACCTACATCAGTGGCTGGCACAACAAAAGGTACAGATGCAACAACAGTGTTATCTACAGAAATTAGTACAACTATACAAAAATCAACAGATGCAGAGTCTACCACAGTAGTGTCAACCTTAATGGCAGGAACAACAAAAGATGCACCAACAGAATCAAAAGGAGCTACAACAGTATCTTCAGAAACAACAACTGTTACGGCTGAAAAAACATCAGCAGAATCTACCACAATATCTCCTACATCAATGGCAGAAACAACAAAAGGTACAGATGCAACAACAGTATCATCTTCAGGACTTAGTACAACTATGCAAACCTTCACAGATGCAGAGTCTACCGCATTATTGTCCATATTGATGGCAGGAACAACAAAAGATGCAACAACAGAAACTGCAGAAGCTACAACAGTATCTTCAGAAACAACAACTGTTAATGCTGAAAAAACATCAACACAATCTATTACAATATCTCCTACATCAGTCGCAGACACAACAAAAGGCACAGATGCAACAACCGTGTCATCTACAGAAATAGGTACACCTAACCAAAAATCAACAGATGCAGAGTCTACCACAGTAGTGTCATCATCGATGGGGGAAACAACAAGTGATGCAAAAACAGAAACTGCAGGAACTACAACAGTATCATCAGAAACAACAACTGCTACTACTACTGAAAAAACATCAGCAGAATCTACCACATTACTACCCACATCAGTGACAGAAACACCAAAAGGCACAGATACAACAACAGTATCATCTACAGGACTTAGTACAACTATGCAAACCTCAACAGATGCAGAGTCCACCACATTACTGTCAACTTTAATGGCAGTAACAACAAAAGATGCAACAATAGAAACTGCAGGAAGTACAACAGTATCTTTAGAATCAACTGTTGCTGCTGAAAAGACATCAAAAGAATCTACCACAATATCTTCTACATTACTGACAGAAACACCAAAAGGTACAGCTGCAACAACAGTGTCATCTACAGAAATTAGTACAACTATACAAAAATCTACAGATGCAGAGTCTACCACAGTAGTGTCAACCTCAATTGCAGGAACAACAAAGGATGCAACAACAGAATCAAAAGGAGCTACAACAGTATCTTCAGAAAAAACAAGTGTTACTACTGAAAAAGCTTCAGCAGAATCTACCACAATATCTCCTACATCAGTAGCAGACACAACCAAAGGTACAGATGCAACAACAGTGGCATCTACAGAAATTAGCACAACTATACAAAAATCAACAGATGCAGAAACCACCACATTAGTGTCAAGCTCAGTGGCAGAAACAACAAAAGATGCAACAATAGAAACTGCAAGAACTACAGCAGTATCTTCAGAAACAACAACTTTTACTGCTGGAAAAACATCAGCAGAATCTACCACAACATTACCTACAACGGTGGCAAAAACAGCAAAAGGTACAGATGCAACAACGGTGTTATCTACAGAAATTAGTACAACTATACAAAAATCAACAGATGCAGAGTCTACCACAGTAGTGTCAACCTCAATGGCGGAAACAGCAAAAGATGCAACAACAGAAACTGCAGGAACTACAACAGTATCTTCAGAATCAACAACTGCTACTGCTGAAAAAACGTCAGCAGAATCTACCACAACATTACCTACATCAGTGGCAGAAACACCAAAAGGCACAGATACAACAACAGTATTATCTACAGGACTTAGTACAACTATGCAAACCTCAACAGATGCAGAGTCTACCACATTAGTGTCAACCTCAGTGGCAGGAACAACAAAAGATCTAACAACAGAAACTGCAGGAACTTCTACTGCATCTTCAGTAAGCACAAGTGTTACTTCTGAATTAACATCAGCAGAATCTACCACAATATCTCCTACATCAGTGGCAGATACAACAAAAGGTACAGATGCAACAACAGTGTCATCTACAGAAATTAGTACAACTTTACAAAAATCAACAGTATCCACCACAAAAGTATCAACTTCATTGGCAGCCACATCAAAAGATGCAACAACAGAAACTGCAGGAACTACAACAGTATATTCAGAAACAACAACCAATACTGCTGAAAAAACATCCGCAGAATCTACCACAACATTACCTACATCAGTGGCAGAAACACCAAAAGGTACAGATGCAACAACAGCACTATCAACCAAAATTAGTACACTGCAAAAATCAACAGATGCAGAGTCTACCACATTAGTGTCAACATCAATGGCAGGAACAACAAAAGATGCAGCTACTGAAACTGCAGGAAGTACAACAGCATTTTCAGAAAGAACAACAGCTGTGTTAGTTACAGAAGTTACATCAAAAACATCTGGAAGTGCAATAGCTGCAATGACAGAAGGTACGTAACACTATCGCATGGGTGGTTATAGGTTTATGGTTTATAGTTGTATGATAAGTCCCCCTTACCTTATCTTTGGAGACTCACTAAGCAAATAGATCCAACAATTTTAAGCAGAAGCTAAATTGGGCTTGATTCGCAAAGCGGTGCTAACTGTTAGCACACTTGTGAAAAGCCACTTATCAAGCCAAAAAATCCTTTGCGCGTGCTAATTAGCGTTTGCGCGCAAAGTCCGGCATGCAAAACTTTGCACGCACAAAGGCCAGTGATTACGAAATGAAGATGAAGATGGCGCACCCAATGCGCCTTTAACTGCGCAATGGATACACCCTAAATGTCGCACCTATTCGACGTTTAGGGCGCATCCAATGCACCGCTATAGGTGCATTGAGTGCGCCGTTTTCTGTTACAGAGGCGCTCAGTGTTGATGATACTGGCAGATACTGTTTACTCCTATCTGTTATTGCCTGATGAAGCGGGTTTGTACCCCGCGAAACACATTGCACTTTATTTGGAGTATCCAATAAAATTGTTTTGACTGAAAATCCACAGTCGTATGTTCTGCTTGGAGGGGGTAAGTCCACCACTGCCTCCTCTATTACCAAGATGGGTTTTTAAGTTATTTTAGTGTTTTTTATCCTGTTGGCGCCTCTGTTGTCCTATTATCTACATCAAGTCCACCCTGGGTGGAGGGTTGTACCCTTCCTTCTTCTACTACAGAGAGTGACTTTTTAATCCTGAGTGGGGTCAGGACAATCTCCCTACCTGCTTTGACAGTGGTTGCCTAATTGGTAACTCTGGTTTGTGAGTATTAAATTAATATTATTACTCTTACAATTATACATTACCAGTACATACTACACTATATTGGGCTCTTGGTGTTCTCTCTTTTTCTCTTGCCTACCAAACAGAGATGCGCACGCATCAGCACGCCCAATCTTCTGCAAAACAGGCCCGCAGGACCTTACGCCGATCGGCAAGAGGTAATCCCGGGGCTGCCCCTGCGTCTACGCCCAGGCCCAGCGTGACGCGGTTGGCAAGTAGTTAAAAATAAGGGTAAGCTTTTGGCTATTTCACCTTCATCAGACTCAAATCCTGTATGATGCGAGTCTGATGAAGGGAAAATAGGCGAAAGTAAAAGAGCATAGAGAACTGTTATATTTAAGTAGCCCATGCTACCTCTGATTTCCTCTTCCTTCGGGCATCTGTGTGCTGTTTGCTGACCCCGTAAGGCGCCTAATGACATGCATCCGAAGCCAGAGGATTTTAACATACAGCACACAGATGCTTGGAGGAAGAGGAAACACACTGCAACGAGGTCTAGGTAATTATAACAGCGTTCCTTGCTCTTACTCTAAACAAGAGGAGAAGTGGGCCTCTATAGCCCTTTGGGCCCCCTGTGGTCATGGTGGTTGCAGGGGCTATTGTTATGCCATTACTTTTTAAAGGATACCCAAAGTGACCTGTGACATGATGAGCTAGACATGTGTACAGTGCCTAGCACACAAATAACTAGGCTGTGTTCCTTTTTTTCTTTCTCTGCCTGAAAGAGTTAAACATCAGGTATATAAGTGGCAGTTCCTGTCTGAGTCAGGACTGGGTCAGACTACAGTGTGACCCTCACTGATAAGAAATTACAACTATAAAACACTATAAAACTGAGAGGAGGAAAGAGATAAAAAGGGTCACACATTTCTAAATCTAAATTTTATAGGTTCATAAATTTTAGCTCTGGCATACTTCAATGAATGTGTCATTGAGCAAAACAAAAACAAAAACACAGTAAAAACTTAAAAAGTAGATTTAAATATAAAATACAACTGTGGAATATTTTAAAAAAAGTCATTTTTAGGAGAAGAAGGATAAATACAATTGTTTATTTCATTAGTTTGTTTTCACCTTGGGTGTCCTTTAATCAGTAGTTTCCCCTGTAGAATCAAATCTTACAGGTGATTGTCCTCATTTCTTATTTCACCTGCTTCTGAGGAGAATAAGGGTGTGGTCTTAGACATTAGAGGACAGGCTGAAACTCATTTGAATGTGAGTTTGCACAAAAATAGCATAGAGCAGTTTGTTACAATGCATTGATGTTCCCCTTCTGACAGGAGTTTAAGCAGGTGCTACAACAGCCAATTGAGAGTAGAGATGGCCCAAACGGTTTGCCCACGAACGGTTCCAGGCGAACTTTAGGTGGTTCACGTTCGTTGGCGAAGGTGAACTTTTGTGGTAGTTCAATTCGCCCTTATAATGCTCTGACCCTATACAACACAGTCAGCAGGCACATTGTCACCAATCAGACTGCACTCACTCCTGGAGCCCCACTCCCCCTTATAAAAGGCACGGTTCTCCTGCCGTTTTACTCATTTATCTGCCTACAGTAATTAGTTAAGGGACAGCTGCTGACAGACTCTGCTAGGGAAAGCTTAGTTAGGCTCTTGTAGGCTTGTTAACTTGCTCCTGGCTGATTGTTATTTCTTAGATTGCACACTCCCTCACTCTCTCCTCCTCCGGAAGAGGGTCTTGTCTTTCAGGGAATTGTAGGATTTCAAAAGCCAGCTTACATACCTTGGCCTGGAATTGAACCCAGGTCTTAGTGCATGGTAGGCAACTCTCTTCACCACTATACCACCACCAACACTACATGCTGAAGCCAGCCTAGCATGTACCATTATGATATATCCAAGAGAAAAATGAGCTTGCTTTGGGATTTGTAGGATTTCAAAAGCCAACTCACATGCATTGGCCAGGAATTGAACCCAGGCCTGCCGCCAGGTAGGCTGCTATCCACACCATTATACCACCAACACAACACACTACAATGCTACATGTGGAAGCCAGTCTAGCATGTGCCAATGTGATATACCCAAGAAAAAAATGATCTCTCTCTCTCTAGGACTTGATGCCATTGAAGTGAATTTTCAGCTTAAAACCATCAACGGATACTGGCAGAATTTCACAGGCAATTTCGGAATTCCGCTGGATTGAAAAAGCAATTCCGTTCTGACCAAACGGAATGGGATGACCAATTTCCACCCAAAATTGCTTCAGCATGTAGCATTGTAGTGTGGCCTGGGTTCAATTCCTGGCTAATGCATGTGAGTTGGCTTTTAAAATCCTACAAATCCCTAAGCAAGCTCATTTTCTCTTGAATATATCATAATGGTACATGCTAGGCTGGCTTCAGCATGTAGCATTGTAGTGTGTTGTGTTGGTGGTGTAATGGCTAGGATAGCAGCCTACCATGCGGTAGGCCTGGGTTCAATTCTTGGCCAATGCATGTGAGTTGGCTTTTGAAATCCTACAAATCCCTAAGCAAGCTCATTTTTTTCTTAGCTATATCATAATGGTCCATGCCAGGCTGGCTTCAGCATGTAGTTTTGGTGGTGGTATAGTGGTGAAGAGAGTTGCCTACCAAACACTAAGACCTGGGTTCAATTCCCAGCAAAGGTATGTAAGCTGGCTTTTGAAATCCTACAATTCCCTGGAAGACAAGACCCTCCTCCTCCAGATGAGGAGGAGGAGAGAGTGAGGGAGGATTACACTTCCTGATGTTGTAAAGTAGTGTAGGCCTGCGATTGAATATCGAATGAGATTTCTGACCTTAAAATACTGCTTTGTGTTAAATCTAGATTTGTTTCTGGCACTTTTGATGTCTATTCCACTCAGCCATGTCTTCCTCCAGGTATTAGACCCCTTGAAACCTATTTTCCATCACTTTTCTGGCCAGCATGAGTGTTTCCAGTTTTTAAAGTTTGCCTACCCATTAAAGTCTATTGCGGTTCGCGAAAGTTTGCACGAACTGAACCTTCCGCGAAAGTTCGCAAATGGGGTTTACGAACCAAAAATCGGAGGTTCGCAACATCTCTAATTGAGAGTGAGCATTAGCAATAGCAGGAGAAATCAAACAAAAGACTATCCCCTGAAAGAATGGCAAAAAGTTTCTAACAAAAATAACAACTTTACTAATTACTGTTTTTGCATCTACAGGAACAACAACAAAAAGTACAGTAATGCAAAGCACAAATGAAACAGCAAAAGGTACTGTAGATGTTCTCTCAACAGCACTACCCACAGAATCAACTGCTGCAGTTACTACAGAGGCAAAAACACAGTTTACGGCTGAAGGTTCATCATCGACAGACGGAACAACGGTATTGTCACCGAAGTTTACAACCACGGTATTCCAAAGTACTCTACCTGTAACTGCAACAGCAGACATTTCACTGGGTGCAACTACAGTAAATACAAAAGAAACAATGGCAGTAACAAAAGAAAATACAGAAGGGGCAACATCAGCATTATCCACAGGAAGCACAGCAGAAAGCACAACAAGGGCAGCAACAGAAGAAACAAAATCCACGACTGCCGCCCCTCAAACCAGTGTAATATCAACTACAACAGTCACAGCCGTCACAAGCAAACTAACTGAGATTACTGTGGTTTCAACAGAACCCACAGTAAGCAGCTCAAAAATAGCACCAGATGATTCAAAAATAACTGCCTCAAGTCCGTCTACTAAAATTACAGTTTCCACCATCCTAGTAACAGGAAATACAGCTGAAACAACCTTAGTGAGTGAGGTTTCTCTATCTTCAGCTTCATCGACAACAATGTCAGATATTACAGAAAACACCACAGAGGGTGCAACAATGCCAGTTACAGAAAGTGCAATAGTTACTACTGTTGCTACCACAGAAAAAGGAGCTGCAAGCTCCACACAGATATCAATGGAAACAGAAACCACTACTGCCATATCGAAAACACTTGCCGAGAGTTCAGTAGCTGCAACAGCAACAAGTCCTTCAACAGAAACATCAATAACAAAAACTGAGAGCAAAGAGGGAACAACAGAAATTACAACAAAATCAAGCGAAGGAAAAGTCACGTCATCTGCAGAACATTCTACAGAGCTTACATCAGGAAGAACTACAGAACATGAAAGATTATTATCCACCAATAAAGAAATACAATCTACGCAAATAACAGAAACTAGCAGTAGCACAGCAAAAACAACTACAAATGATACTGCATTAACTACAATAGGAACTGAAGTGACAACTACAGACGGCAAAACAACAACAGTAACTGGAGTGTTAACATCAACAATTACAGCAGACACCATAGAGTCTACGACTAAAAGTACTGCAGGAATAAAATCTGAGGGTGCAACAGTTGTTACTAGAAAAACAGAAATTACAACAGGTGCTACAACTGGAACTAAGGAAGGAACCGGAACAACAGTAGTAGCAGTAGGAAGTTCATCAAAGTTCACCACCACAGCATCACCAAGGGATAGTACTAAAGGCTCAACATCAACACCAGAAGCCACCACAAAATTGACTACACTAGTCACTGCTAGTAAAACAACAGGAAGTGAAGGCTCAGTGTCAGTTGCAGAAACCACTACACTAATAGAATCAAAAGCTACAACTTTTGATATGACAACAGTAGTAGCAACAGAAACAAAATCTGTAACATCAATGCCAACAAATGCCACAACAGTTACAAAAAACACTACTCAAATAACATCAGGCATCATAATAGCAGCAACTGTTGAAAATATTAAGGGAGAAGGGTTAAAAGCAACCACGCCAGTAATTACAAGTAAAGCGAAAACTGTAAGTTCATCAACGCTTTCCATATTAATCACTAAAGAAACTAAAAGGCCTACTTCAGAAGCTGAAAAACCTACTACTACAGAAGGAACAACCGCAGCACCTAGTGGAAGTACAACTTTAACAACTAAGGTAGGATCAACAGCGCTTGTTGCAGGAATAACAACGGAAAGTTCAACTGCTAAGATTACAGAAACCACCACGGTTGTAAGTAATGAAAACATGACATCAGTCATGGGGAAGGAAGGCATCCCTGCAATACCTACAAAAGATAAAGTAACAACTACATCAGAAGGCTCAAGAACATCAACAAAAGAGGTATTAACAATATCAACAACAAGAGGATCAACAAATGAAAGTTCAACACAAGTGGGTCATGTTACAGCTCACACTGGTCATGTTAACCAAACAACAACAAACCTTAACTTGACAAAAGAACCAATTAAGGAGCATCAAAAAGGTATTTCTGTGCTAACTAAAACATATGATACTTTAATTTCAGCTTTGATCATACTGAGATAATAGGCCTGGTTTATGAAAGCAGATCCCCAGGGGAAAGCTGTAAGTGATTAGCTAAACCTGGGCTGGGTTTTATTTTTGTCTGCTATTAGTGGAGAAAAATTGCAGCCCTCCTTTGGAAAGGGGCAATATAGAGCATAATGGGGGATGCCAAGAGGTTAATAAAATGATAAGTTGTATGACTGCTGTCTCATGCTACTGTCCTAAGTGGAGAACTTTAAGTTAACCCAAGGTGATCCCTGGCCAAAATAAAAAGATACTTACCTAGGTAGAGGGAAACCTCTGCATCCCCCCGAGGCTTCCTGTGTCCACCTTGGCTCTACCAGGGCTGCCCGAGATCCTACTAAAGATTGTGACCACGCTCTTCTTCATGCATGAGGGTAAGCATGCTGCACCTGCATGCTTACGCCCGTGCCTGTGCAGAAGCACTCACACAGGAGTAGTATGGCTACACTCTCTGCACCAGTGTGCAGCACCTATATAGACAGAGAGTCTATATAGGTGCTGCACACTGAGCTGGTGGTCATTTCAGATGCAGCCTTAGTGGTATGCGCTGGCGTTCTCCTCGCTCTCCAACAAAATGTAAGTTTTTTTTGCTTAGCTGCTCCCAAGGTTTTAAATTTAGGTTAGGTCACTTGCCTGGAGGTCTGCCTCACAGTGGCGCAAATGTCTAGTACTGTATACTTTGCATGCAAACCATACTGAAAGCTAAAGTTCCTCCTAGCGTAATAAATGTTAGCATTGTTTTGGATGCAGGGCATGCATTTTTCAGTCTAATAGAGGCGGTGTATGCCTGTGCGATTAACCATTCCATTGCAGCATGTGTCTAGGGATGCGCAGCCTTCCCCCCACTTTTTCTTAACTTTGTAACTGTATAACTATCAGGTTAGCTGCTCCCAGCCCCTCCTTCTGAGTTTCCTGTTTGCATAATAAGTAGTAGCAGATTTGCATATGATTTGCATCTGAATTGAATGCGAAGTGTGCAGAGAGTCTATATAGGTGCTGCACACTGAGCTGGTGGTCATTTCAGATGCAGCCTTAGTGGTATGCGCTGGCGTTCTCCTCGCTCTCCAACAAAATGTAAGTTATACATTTTTTTTGCTTAGCTACTCCCAAAGTTTTAAATTTAGGTTAGGTCACTTGCCCGGAGGATTGCCTCACCGTGGCGCAAGTGTCTAGTACTGTATACTTTGCATGCAAACCATACTGGAAGGTAAAGTTCCTCCTAGTGTAATAAATGTTAGCATTGTTTTGGATGCAGGGCATGCATTTTTCAGTCTAATAGAGGCGGTGTATGTCTGTGCGATTATCCATTCCATTGCAGCATGTGTCTAGGGATGCGCAGCCTTCCCCCCACTTTTTCTTAACTTTGTAACTGTATAACTATCAGGTTAGCTGCTCCCAGCCCCTCCTTCTGAGTTTCCTGTTTGCATAATAAGTAGTAGCAGATTTGCATATGATTTGCATCTGAATTGAATGCGAAGTGTGCAGAGAGTCTATATAGGTGCTGCATACTGAGCTGGTGGTCATTTCAGATGCAGCCTTAGTGGTATGCGCTGGCGTTCTCCTCGCTCTCCAACAAAATGTAAGTTATACATTTTTTTTGCTTAGCTACTCCCAAGTAGAGATGAGCGTAATGACCTAATTACGATTTCGCGAAATTTCGCGTAATTAGTGTAATTACGATTATGGCCGTAAGTACATAATCGTAATGAAGAAGGATTTCGCGAAATTTCGCGTAAGCGTAATTTTCGCGTAATTTTCGCATTATAGTCGTATCATGCCGTAATTTCGCATTAAACGCTACCGTAATTTCGCGTTAAACCGTAATGCTCCGTATAATATAAAAAAACCGCCGACTTTAAGGGTTAATAGCAAAGCCCCCTTAAATGCTAAGAGCCTCAAATTTGGAGAATATATTAAGGAGATCAGGAGGAATAAGAGGAAATTTTTTTTTTCAAAAAGACCTTATAGTTTTTGAGAAAATCGATGTTAAAGTTTCAAAGGAAAAATGTAAACATTTAAAAACCCGCCGACTTTAACGGTTAATAGCAAAGCCTGCTTAAAGTTTAGGAACACCAAATTCCCAGGGTATATTAAGGGGATCAGTGGGAATAAGAGGAAAACATTTTTTTTCAAAAAGACCTTATAGTTTTTGAGAAAATCGATTTTTAAGTTTCAAGGGCGAAAATGTCTTTTAAATGCGGAAAATGTCAGTTTTTTTTGCACAGGTAACAATAGTGTATTATTTTCATAGATTCCCCCAAGTGGGAAGAGTTTTACTTACTTCGTTCTGAGTGTGGGAAATATAAAAAAAAACGACGTGAGGTCCCCCCTTCCAGACCTCTTTAACCCCTTGTCCCCCATGCAGGCTGGGATAGCCAGAATGCGGAGCACCGGCCGCGTGGGGCTCCGCACCCTGACTATACCAGCCCGCATGGTCCATGGATTGGGGGGTCTCGGAAGGGGAGGGGCAGCCAAGCTTTCCCCTCCCCCTCCGAGCCCTTGTCCAATCCAAGGACAAGGGGCTCTTCTCCACCTCCGATGGGCGGTGGAGGTGGAGGCCGCGATTTCCTGGGGGGGAGGTTCATGGTGGAATCTGGGAGTCCCCTTTAAAAATTGGTCCCCCAGATGCCCACCCCCCCTCCCAGGAGAAATGAGTATAGAGGTACTTGTACCCCTTACCCATTTCCTTTAAGAGTTAAAGTAAATAAACACACAGACACTTAGAAAAAGTATTTTAATTGAACAAAAAACATAACCACGAACAAAGTCCTTTAATATTCTTAATTAACCATTAATACTTACCTGTCCCTTTAAATAAATGATCCCTCGCAATATCCTCGGAAATGTTCTATCAGTTACAATGTAACACAGTTATTACAATGTAACAACTTTGTTACATTGTAACTACGCCACACCCGACGTCACTCACCGCCGCCGCCGCCGCCGCGTCTGTGCTGCAGGACCGACAGAGCTCTGAGCTATAGCTCAGAGCTCTCTAAGCATCTTTGTATTTGGGCTCCAAGGAGCCCCATTGGTCCTTAGCAGACCAATGGGGTTCCTTATGATTTGAAGGAACCCCATTGGTCTGCTAAGGACCAATGGGGCTCCTTGGAGCCAAAATACAAAGATGCTTTAAAGAGCTCTGAGCTATAGCTCAGAGCTCTGTCGGTCCGTGCAGCGCAGACGCGGCGGCGGCGGCGGCGAGTGACGTCGGGTGCGGCGTAGTTACAATGTAACAAAGTTGTTCCATTGTAATAACTTTGTTACATTGTAACTGATAGAACATTTCCGAGGCTATTTCGAGGGATCATTTATTTAAAGGGACAGGTAAGTATTAATGGTTAATTAAGAATATTAAAGGACTTTTTTCGTGGTTATGTTTTTTGTTCAATTAAAATACTTTTTCTAAGTGTTTGTGTGTTTATTTACTTTTAACTCTTAAAGGAAATGGGTAAGGGGTACAAGTACCTCTATACTCATTTCTCCTGGGAGGGGGGTGGGCATCTGGGGGACCCCTTTTTAAAGGGGACTCCCAGATTCCACCATGAACCTCCCCCCCAGGAAATCGCGGCCTCCACCTCCACCGCCCATCGGAGGTGGAGAAGAGCCCCTTGTCCTTGGATTGGACAAGGGCTCGGAGGGGGAGGGGAAAGCTTGGCTGCCCCTCCCCTTCCGAGACCCCCCAATCCATGGACCATGCGGGCTGGTATAGTCAGGGTGCGGAGCCCCATGTGGCTGGTGCTCCGCATTCTGGCTATCCCAGCCTGCATGGGGGACAAGGGGTTAAAGAGGTCTGGGAGGGGGGACCCCACGTCGTTTTTTTTTTAATATTTCCCACACTCAGAACGAAGTAAGTAAAACTCTTCCCACTTGGGGGAATCTATGAAAATAATACACTATTGTTACCTGTGCAAAAAAAACTGACATTTTCCGCATTTAAAAGACATTTTCGCCCTTGAAACTTAAAAATCGATTTTCTCAAAAACTATAAGGTCTTTTTGAAAAAATTTTTTTCCTCTTATTCCCACCGATCCCCTTAATATACCCTGGGAATTTGGTGTTCCTAAACTTTAAGCAGGCTTTGCTATTAACCATTAAAGTTGGCGGGTTTTTAAATGTTTACATTTTTCCTTTGAAACTTTAACATCGATTTTCTCAAAAACTATAAGGTCTTTTTGAAAAAAAAAATTTTCCTCTTATTCCTCCTGATCTCCTTAATATATTCTCCAAATTTGAGGCTCTTAGCATTTAAGGGGGCTTTGCTATTAACCCTTAAAGTCGGCGGCTTTTTTATATTATACGGAGCGTTACGGTTTAATGCGAAATTACGGTAGCGTTTAATGCGAAATTACGGCATGACCGAAACGCGAAATTACGCGTTGAAAATTACGCTTACGGTATTTTCAATTACGATTTTAATGGCAATTACGCTACTGTAATTTCGCATCGTAATCGCAAATTTCGCATGCGTAATTTTAGTAATGCGAAATTACGAAAATTTCAGCTCAACTCTACTCCCAAGGTTTTAAATTTAGGTTAGGTCACTTGCCCGGAGGTTTGCCTCACCGTGGCGCAAGTGTCTAGTACTGTATACTTTGCATGCAAACCATACTGGAAGCTAAAGTTCCTCCTAGCGTAATAAATGTTAGCATTGTTTTGGATGCAGGGCATGCATTTTTCAGTCTAATAGAGGCGGTGTATGCCTGCGCGATTAACCATTCCATTGCAGCATGTGTCTAGGGATGCGCAGCCTTCCCCCCACTTTTTCTTAATTTTACTATAGGTTTAACTATTGGCAGTCCCAAACCAGTTAAGATACTTAAAGTTTGGTGGAGTTGGCAAAATAAATTAAGCCCAATGTGTTGCAAGATTCTCTGAAAATCAATATCATGTTAATGGTATTATCATACCTATGTAGAGGAAGCATATTTTGCAGTAATTTGCAAAAGTTTGTTTATATTGATATATTAATTATTTATATGTTCCTTATCTTTCCTAATCTTTGCTCTACAGTTGCTGCTACCAAAGCTCCACACTAGGCAGGTGCTCAGGGCTCTTGCTCCTTTAGGGGCTCCCAATTCAGGAACTGCAAAGGTCACAAAACTTTTACTGTCAGCATTAAAATGTAAGATGCCCCACATTCTTTGTGCCCAGCACCACATGTTTTTTTAAAACCGTTTCCACTACCACTCTTGTCTCTTGCTACAGGGTTCATTCAATTCTGGTTTACACAAAAATAACTTTCTGTTGCTATTTTTATGTACATATTATGCAAAGGCATTGCATTATGTTCCTTAAAAAAATGTAATATGGGAGTGCAGTGAATTAGCGCAGGTGTTAAATTGGAGAAGCAACAATTCCAGTACAGTTGCTGGATTGATAAGACCAGCATTTGTATATTTAACATTAACATTACATACACAAATACAGCCTGCTGTCTGAAAGGTTTTGTTTTTTTAAATTGATATCACAAAAACACTCATGCAGCATCAGATTAGGTTTATAGGAATTTTACAATGAAAGTGGGATTTCTCAATTATTACAGACATATAGTAAGGTCAATGTACCATGTTTATTGGATGGTGACTCAGAGGGCTTGGCTCTTAGACTGACCTGCACTAGTTTTGTACTCTGTTTACTGCCTGATGAAGCGGGACTGTACCTGCGAAACGCGTTGCTTTGTGGAGTACTTGAATAAATATTGTTGACTTAAATTTCGTCAGAATCTGTGTCTACTTACTGAGGAGGTTAGTCCACCGCTACCTCCACTTTAAATGTTTTTTAAACATCTTTACCCTATTTTTGGCGCCTCTGTTCCAATCCTTGTTTCCTACTCAATATAATTTTCACATTACTGACGCATATGTTGATGAACTATTTTTCACTCTGACATTGTGATCAATATCTTTCCTTATGGCAGATGGAGACGAGCTTCCATTTTGGGCTATCATTCTTATTGGACTGGCATCAGCATGCGGCACAGTCCTGACCTTTGCTACATGCTGTTGTGTAAGTATCACAGATATTGCAGCTGAAAATTATTATTGAAGGTAAATACCATAATTCTGCCCAGGGCAGGTCCTAGCTACCATGGAGCATGGGGAAAAATTAACATGGAACTTCCCTGACCCGGGAGCCCTTAAAGTGATACTGAAGTGAAAATAAACATATGATATAATGAACTGCATGTGTAGTACAGCTAAGAAATAGAGCATTGTAGCAAAGAAAATAGTCTCATATTGTTTCCAGTACAGGACAAGTTAAGAAACTTCAGTTATTGTCTATGCAATAGAGCTTCTTTGAGCTCTTTGACCAAACTTAGTTGAAGACAGTCCTGGTTTCTGAAGCACTTAAAGAGAACCAGAGACGAAGCACCCTCGTGTATTTTATTACATTTATCAGTGGGAACATGACAGTAAACACCTACCCTGCTTTTAGTTTTATTCTTCTCAGTCTAATCTATCTGTTATCAACTGTGATAAGAATCCACCGACTGATTCAGTCGAGGTTTGACCTGGAATCATTATAGCTGAGTCACTCTTCTGTGGAGTCTTTTCAAGCCCAAGCCTGTCCCCTCCTGGCTCAGATTTCATACTCAGAGCTGTTGACATGGGAGGGGCTGCTGCTGCCGAGAAAGAAGCTCTGACACACACAAGTGTATCTGTGTGCAGTGTGCAGCCAGTCATTATCTACTGTATGCAGTTTCATTTCTATGAGAGACACTTCCTACAGACAGCCACACAGCATACCAGAATAATAGTTGAAAGCAGACAGATGAAAGGCTGCAGCAGCCCTGCTTGTCTGTAGTCTCATATAGCCTAGACAGCACATCCAGAACAACTCATAACCCGGAAGCAGAAGAAATATGAGCCGGCGGCCATATTGGATATTTCCTGGAGCAATAATGGATAAAAAACACTCAAACAGGCACACCAGAGTGGCAAAATTATCAGGTAGAGCATTTATTCTTTACAAGCTATTAACTGATATGTTTATTTTGTGTGAATCGTTCATCTCTGGTTCCCTTTAAATAGCCAAAAACAGTGGAAGACAGGTTAAGATAAGGTTTTACTGCAGGGAAGTTCAAATGATCATTAGCTCTGCTTTGTTTTATGGTTTAAAATAGAGTGTGGTTTGCAAACTGCAAATATGACAGAATGACAGAATGTTATTAAAAAAAAAAAAAAACTATATAACTAAAAACATATTAATTAATTATTATTTTTTTTTACTTTAGTGTCACTTTTATAAAGTAGAATAAGTTACAGAATGCCTTCCTGAATGCAGCATTAGGTGGCCCACATGCTCCCCACCCCCAGATCATATTGTCCCCCAGGGGCCCCAGTGCTGGCTGAAGTCGCCACCCAAACTAATAGTAGTCCCTTGGGGGAACGCTGGCTGGACATGTAAGCGAGCTCAGCTGCATGTACTCTGCAGGGCTTCATGAAGCTCAGATCAGGTTTGCTGAATCACTGAGGCTGGGTGCACACATAAGCATAACATAGAGTGAAAGGGCGCGTTTTATGTCTGGTTTCATTTTATGTTGTGTGCGTTTTTTTCTGCATTTTGACTGTTTTTGGTGCGTTGTATGCGTTTTCCATGCGTTTTTCTTTTGCGTTTTATGCAAACCACTAGGAGGACAACAGGAAGTGGAAATATATCATAAAACATTTTTTCCAAAAATGCATAGAAAAATGCATGTAAAATGCATACCATTGCATTTACATTGATTTCATTATGTGCATTTTTGCTGCGTTTTTGAAGACTATGCAACAAAACCAGCGTTTTTAAAAATGCACATATATTTTTTTTGATATGTGTTTTTTCCTGCAGCCCATAGACTTCCATTAGCGGCAAAAACGCAGCGTTTTCCACAATGCTAGCGTTTCTGCTATGTGTGCACCTAGCCTTACAGTATAGTATCCTGTGTTCTCCAAGCTAAATACATCATCTTCAACTAAATGTGTCTTGTTTTACAGTAAAGATTTTACACGTCGCTACTTTAGGAATCACAACATTTTTGTGTTTTTCTTTACAGTGTATGGCTGGAAAAAGCAAACCTATCTACACTGCCAGTACTGGACTGTACATTGTAAATGATATATGAGAAAGGACCACACTGATTTTGGAATGATGCACTTGGAAAATGTCTTCCTGGGATTGCCAACTTTGGTTTCAGAACGGTTTCACCCAATGCACTTATCAGCTTACGGCAAGTTTCAGACTGGCAACCGGCGGTACAGGAGCGTTGCGGTGCGATGATCGCATCACACCACAAAGCTAAAAATAGCCTACGGAGATTACTGCGGTAATTTCCCTTCTGGCTGCAAGGCAAGTAGGAAGTGAGATTCTCTAGCGCTCACTTCCTGTGGTCGAAATTCGAATTGCCCAGAAGTGTACTGAAAAAATACACTTCCACACATGCGCACCATAATGTGAACACCAAACATTTTTAAATCTCTGCGTTACCATAGGCTTACATGATTTCCAGTTGCTGCACGTTGCCACACAAGCTGGTCCCCAACGAGCTGTTGCCCGTGCGTTAAATTACAGACTTCCGGCACATTGCACCATGCCAGGTATGAAATGGACCACAGATTTTTATTGGTGTGAGCAAAACAGGGCAACACACAGGGTAACACCCCGCGCCAGTGTAAAATGGGGCCTCAGTGATGTATGTGCATGTGGTTTAAAGGGAACCTAAACTGAGAAGGATATGGATTTTTCCTTTTAAAATAATACCATCTGCCTGACTCTCCTGCTGATCCTGTGTCTCTAATACTTTTAGCCACAGCCCCTTAACAAGCATGCAGATCAGGTGCTCTGACTGAAGTCAGACTGGATTAGCTGCATGCTTGTTTCAGGTGTGTGATTCACCCACTACTGCAGCCAAACAGATCAGCAGGACTGCCAAGCAAATGGTATTGTTTAAAAGGAAACATCCAAATCCCTTTCAGTTTAGGTTCCCTTTAATTTAATTGCATTAGGATACAGTATTAAAGTGGAATGCTGGTCCAGCTTGACATAGAGAAATATATTGTTTCCCACTTTCCATACTCTTTATTGCCTATATAGTGATCTTACCTGCCTTTATTCCAAAATAATACCTACCTGTGTAAAAAGCTCAACTTGCCCTCAAGATCCCAGTGCAGCAATTCTGGGAGCTACATGAATATGTTATATCCTATTCAGTAAAACAGCTGTCCAGTGAGGAAAATAAATTAGCACTTTTCTGTGGACAATCAGAGAAACTTGCCCACAGAAGCTCTCTGACGTGTTCCCTTTAGCCTTGTCTTCAGCACTCATCAGCTGGGAGAGATTACAGTGGTATAGGTGTTAGCACAGTGATTGATAAGGCTTGAAACCTCTGAACAGGTAGTTTTTCTTTTCAATTTATCAAAAATGATTTTTTTTTTTGCAAAACATTTATTGCAAAATTAATTTAAAAATGCTTCTCTATGAATAAATATAAAAAAACCTGTTCCTTTACTAATGTGTAGTATTGTGCTAAACCAAACTCATGGACCTCCTTTTGGTGCACCGAAAGGTGAAAGCCATGGTTTCAGTGATTGATGAGGCAGTATTGGGGACCATGTGCATGGATTAGTGATGAACACGTATTTCGCATAATCGTAATTCACAATTTTAATGCAAAATCGTAATGCAAAATTTCAGGAAAATGTGCAATTTATTTCATATGTAAATGTAATCAGTAACCGTAATTTTGCAATTTCACACAATTTTTTTTGCAATTTTCTTCCAAATTTTTGAATAGCAAAACGCCCATACATGCTATTGTCACCAATGTAACGTGTTAAGGGAAAAAGTGAGAATAAGTAAAAAAAAAAAGTATTTTTCAAAAAGACCTTGTTAATTTTGAGAAAATTGATTTTAAAAATGCAAAGGAAAGTGTTTTTTAAACTCTGAAAAATAATAAATTAACTGTTTTAAGTTCCAGGACGTAGATTCTACGTCCTAATTAGTCCCCCTGTATGGGGGTACGTCCTGCATTAAATCCCACTGTTTACCGCTCCTGTGCATGTACGTGTGCGCGCATTCCTGTGCACGCGTGCTCCCACATGTGCACGCCCCCGTGCAAGTGACCGCTCATGCACGTGACCGTGCATGCTTGTGCACAGTCACGTGAATGATCCTGTGAATGATTGTTGCTGTTAGCTAGCAACAATCATTCAATAAAGTTATAAAAAAAAAAAGTTGTAAAAGTAAAAAAAAAAATTTACAGTGACATGGGCCCAATAAAATAATTTTAAATTCCACATTCATTTTTAACCCAAACTTAGCCTATTAACCCATTATTAACCCCTGCAATACCTATGCCTTTTTATAAACATTTAACGACTGCCGCCAGTAGCGATCGGATGCAATTGCTAGGGCGAAAGTTTCAGGCCCCAATGCTCTACAGATGTAACGCTCTGCCGTTGCCTAGTGATGCATCTGTACAGCTCTATGCCCCCTGAACTGTCGCCCTAGCTAACGCATTCGATCGCCACAGGTGCGCAGACTGGGGATAACGGTCCGCCACATGCTCAGCTAGAAGTAAAAAATGGCATGTGGGGTATCATTTTAATCGGGAAGGGCCAAAAAATTTGTTTGTAAATGTTTTATGACTGTGGGGTCTGGGGTGTGAGATGTGAAAATTAGGGAGGGGGAAAAATGAAAAAAAAAATTGTTTTCTGCATTTACACCTAATTTTCCCCATAAATGGACTATAAAACAAAATAGTTTGGGGGAAAAATATTACCCAATGAAAGCCTAGATTGTATTGAAAAAAACAAGATATGTATCACTAAGATGGCGTAGATAATTATAAAGTTACTGTTGTATCAAAACGACACAGCTAAAGTGTCAAAAACGCCAGGAACTTTGAGTTGTAAAAACCGTGGAACTCGAAAGGGTTAAAAAACATTTTTCTTTGCATTTTCAAAATCGATTTTCTCAAAAACGACAAGCTCTTTCTGAAATAAATCTGTTTTTGATTTATCCCCACTATTTCCCTAAACATACAAAGCAATGTTGATGATGATAGGATATATGGGGGCTTTGCTATTAACCACTAAAGTTGGCACAAAATTTCGTGAAATTTTGCGTATTTATGTGAAATTACGAATGGATTACGCTAAATCAATTGAATGTCCAAATCGTAATAACGTATGTAATTGCAAAAAATTACATAACATTTTACATAGTCATAATTAGCAGATTACGATCATCATCACTAGCGTGGAGGTGGAGAAAGGGGAAAGAGTTTAGACAATGGGGAGGAAGGGGAGGTTTTTAAGGTAGAAATGTTATTACTACTGTCCCTTACGTCCTGCAAGGAAGGCCAGGATAGAGAGTGAGGGAAGCAATGTGGAACTCACTAAAATCCATAACATTTGACATACACTGTGTATGTATATATATATATATATATATATATATATATATATATATATATATATATATATATATATATATATATATATATAAGCAAGAAGTTTTAGGCTGCTTTCACAGTGGGATGTTACAGGCGCAAGTTAGAGCAGCCAGTAACGCAGCCCACCGCACAGTAATGAAAACTCAATGGGCTGTTCACAGTGCCCACGTTGCGTTACATTGTAACGCTGCACGTCAGGAGAACGTACTGCATGCAGTACTGACTGCTTGCACATGCTCAGTAATGTTGGGGAGGAGGGGAGAGCGGCCAGGAACATGGCTGAAATTAATATTCACTGCACGGTGTGACGTGTGCAGTGTTTACTTCCTGGAGCGGCCGCTCTGTGCGGCGATTGGCTGGCGGGACCAAGTGATGCCGCATGCGTCCAAGAGTACGCATCACGGACGCCAGAGTGAGCTGCACAACGCGACTCAGTCTGACGTCCACATCCAACACCACCAGGCGTTGCGTTAGGGGCACGTTATGCGACCATAACGTCCTCTACAACGCAACGTCCTGGTGGGAAAGTAGCCTGAAAGAGCACCACATGCCAAGTGTTTCTCTCAACTAGAGCAATTCTTTTATGCCACTGGTTAGGCTAAAAGTTTTGGTCACAATTTTTTTCTAAACTGGCATTCTTAAAAAAAAATAATGTACACTCAGAGGTCTACAGTTTTTATAAGTTGTATTTTTCCTGGAGTTCTGATCTTAAAGTGAACCCGAGGCAAAAATAAACTGATGAGATAAACAATGGTATTTTTGCTCCTACTCCTAAAAATGACTTTTTTTTAGATATCCCATGGTTTTATTTTATATTTAAACATTCATAAACTATGTTGAAAGTTTTGTTGCCTCTGCTCGGTGGCACTGGCAGCCTAATAAGTATCCCAGAGTTAAAAAAGGTCAGTACTTCATATATCTCCCTCTGCTCTCCGAAATTGTAATCTGCCAGGAAAACTTTTTATGGCTGTAATTAGCTTATCAGTGATGTTTAGTATTGCAAAGTCCCCAGTATCTGGCACGAGCGGGATCGCCTGATGCCGGATACCTGTGCTTGCTGGTTGCTTGAACAACCGGACAAAGTAGTGCCATACTCCCCCTAATATACTCAAGGAGGCTGTAGAGATACCTACCAGTCTCCTCCTATCTCCCCAGCAGGCTTAGAGCGGCTATCTGGCTTCCCCATGGCATGGAAGCTGGAGTGTCAGCTGACCTGCATTGGGTCATGTGACACTCTGGCTTCCGTACACAGATGCTGGAAGTCACTCAGAGCCCACAGGGGCAGATAGAGGGAGGCTGGCAGGTATTGCTACTGCCTCCGTGAGTATATTACAGCCTGTCAGCTTCCTACCAGCACCCACAGAATGCCCCTAACGGAGGTCCCCATTATCCCTCAGGCATGCCAGTTAGTTAAGACTTCCTGCTGCCTGAATTCCGGATAACGCTGACTTTGCTGTATATTCCGACAAGGTACTGACAAGACAGAAGCTGTCACTTACATGCCTAGAATTTAACTCTTTCAGGCAGCAAAATAAAGTAAGTAAAACTGTCTGGTGATTAATATGTTTTGCACTGTACCTACACATGTTTATCTCATCATGTCACATGTTGTCTCTGATACACTTTAAAGGAGAACTGTAGAGAGAGATGTATGGAGGCTGACATATTTATTTCCATTTAAGCAATACCAGTTGCCTGGCTATCCTGCTAATCCTCTGCCTCTAATACTATTAGCCATAGACCCCGAACAAGCATACAGTAGATCAGGTATTTCTGACAATTTTGACAGATAAGACAAGATTAGCTGCATGTTGTTTCTGGTGTGATTCAGACACTTCTTCAGCCAAATAGATCAGCAGGGCTGCCAGGCAACTGGTATTGCTTAAAAGGAAATAAATATGGCAGCCTCCGTATACCTCTTACTTCAGTCTTCCATTAATAGCTATAATGCTGAAGTAATAGCTTTAATCCTGCAGAGGGCAGTGCAGGGCAGGCTTGCTTTCTACATTATTTATCGGAAATGTCAGCTATAAGCTCACATGTTCACTCTATGAATGGAAAATGTCATTTCTGCTTTGGTTGTTTTTGTACAGGCATGCCATGTATAGTTGTATCTGTGTATATTTTGGCTTTCTATTTATTTGTTGATATTAGAATTCTTAATACTGGATGGAAGTAAAAAAAAATGGTTTGAATCTATTTTCTAATAAATGCACTGTTTATAAAGAAAAAAATAGTTTTTATTTTTATTTGCTGCAAACCCCTCAAACGAATGCATCAGCTATGCAACAACTATATATTAAGTTGGTGGTCGTATATTGGATTTAGGGCTTGTTCACACTATGAGCGCTTTTCGTTTTTAACAGTGCTGGTAATTTTCTAAAAGAGCTTTAAAAAGCGCTTGAGCAATGTTTCTCAATGTGAGTGAGCGATGAGCTTTTTTTTTTCCAATAACCACCATCCAACTGAGCATTAAGTCTATATCCAAGGTTTGTAAACACAAAGGCTCATAGATTAAACACCAAAACCAGATGCCGTTATGTTTGAAAAATAAAGCATATTCTTCTCATTTCTATGTGTAATAACATTTTATTGAAATCAATGCTGACAACCAATAAAAACAATTTAAAACCAAATAAAAAAACTCCCAAAGACTGAAGGTAATCAGTCAGCCTGTTGCCACGAATGTATACAATAATATTCAAATATATAGATATTGAAAAAGGGCAAGTCAAAAACAGGTGATGTATGCCACAAATACAATAGGTATAAACAGTGCTCAATCATACAACAGTGTAGTGATAATAAATACACTCAAAAACTAAAAGCAATGTGCAAACTGCAAAAAAATAACATACAATCCTAGTGTTAAGAATGGAGTGTGAATGCCCACAGTAGGTCTAGCAAAAATAGTAAAAGAAAGTGCTGTGCATAAAATGTGCAAAAGTGAAAAAAATTCTTACCTAGAATTGGATGACAAACAGGGTGATTGGCCAGAATCACATTACTGCTATTGCCAAAATGTTTCCAAAAATACATAGGATTTTTGTAAAAAGTGTGCTTTTTTTTTTTTTACAAAATATAATAAAACAAATGCAATTATGTTTGTTTAGTCAGTACAAAATAAACGTGAAGTGAGAGGGATGTGGAGGCTGCCATATTAATTTCCTTTTAAACAATACCAGTTGCCTGGCAGCCCTGCTGATCTCTTTGGCTACATTAGTGTCTGAATTGCACGCCTGAAACAAGCATGCAGCTATTCTTGTCATATTTTGTCAGAAACATCTGATCTGCATGCTTGTTTGGGGTCAATGGCTAAAAGCATTAGAGTTAGAGGATCTGCAGGACAGCTAGGCAATGTGCATTGTTTAAGAACCCTTGCACTCTAGGGGCCTGATTCACAAAGCGGTGCAAACTTTTTTGCGGACTTTTGCGCGCGCAAAGTGCTGCGATTCGCGCGATCGCGGCACTTTGCGCGCGCAAAAGTCCGCGAAAAAGTTTGCACCGCTTTGTGAATCAGGCCCTAGGACTTTTCGTTTCTCTCCCCCGTTGCTCATTCGCCGTTACCCTGTCGCAGTGACCATTAGTCTCTATGAGACTGGCCAAACTACCCGCATTGCGACGCGACAGAAATGCTTTTGATGGTACAGAGATTAGAGATGGCCCGAACGGTTCCAGGCGAACTTCGGGTGGTTCGCCCCATAATGCTCTATTGAGCAGAACTTTGACCCTCTACATCACAGTCAGCAGGCACATTGTCACCAGTCAGACTACACTCACTCTTGGAGCCCCCCCCTTATAAAAGACAAGGTTCTGCAGTCGTTCTTCCAGCCCTCCGCAGTCTATCTAGTCCCTCGCTGTCGGCACGGTCCGCACTCCATAGTCACTGGCATTCCATGCACTGTTACGCACCTCCTCAATCGCAGTTTGCAAGACTTGCAACTGCGCAGGTGCAGAAGGCTCCTGGCTTTGGGAACACAATCAAGGAGGCGCACGGGAGGACAGTGAGGGACCAGATAGACTACAGGGGGCTGTCAGAGGCCCCAGGCACATAAAAAATAACTTTTCCTTTCACGAAAACCTGGAGCTTCCTCCAGCCCCCTCCGCCCTGATCGCTCCCTCACCGCCGTCTTCCTCGATCCTCCGTTATTGGTCCCGGTAACTTCAGCCACTTAGGGCCAACCAGCGCAGTGCGGCAGCGTTTGGTCCCCCGCCACTCTCCCATGGCCAGGAGCATTCTGCGCCTGCTCAGTAGTACTGTGCGGGGGGGGGGGGGGGGTCAGCGCACGGCCGGGTCGCACATGCGCAGTAAGCCCCGACTCCTGAAGTTAGTGGGGAGCAATAATGGAGCATCCACAAGGCAGAGGCTGGCGGCAAGGGACGGATCAGGCCGAAGGAGGCTGGAGGAAGCCCCAAGCATGTATGAGTTTTTTTCAAATGATATGATCCTTATTCAAAACAATTCTTCAATACGTAAGGAAACATGACTAAAAATATACAATATTAAAGGGGCACTACAGCGAAAAACTGTAAAATGTAAAATATGTGCAAACATATACAAATAAGAAGTATGTTTCTTCCAGAGTAAAATGAGCCATAAATTACTTTTCTCCTATGTTGCTGTCACTTACAGTAGGTAGTAGAATCTGACAGAAGCGGCAGGTATTGAGCTAGCCCATCTCTTCACAGGGGATTTTCCGCAAGGCTTTTATTCTTTATAAAGATATTCCCTAAAAAGGATTTAAACAAAGATGCTGGCCAGCTCAATGGGCCATGTAACTAGAAACATAAAGTATTAAATAAAAAAGTACAATAATAATCTGTACCGACTTATGTCTCCCTTTGTGATTCCTTCTGTCCCTTGTGCATCCTTCTGACCCCCTGTATCTCTCTCTGTCATCTATGCCTCCTTCTTTCCCTTTGTACCTCCTTCTGTCCCCTTGTGATTCTGATCCTTGTGTGTTCATTTATAGTGTGACTATGCAAAAAAAATATGAAGCGATATGTTGTTCCATGTCAAGGCTCCATAATCCAACCCTTAATATAAAATTCTCACTCTAGTAGAGTGACCAGATTTTTGTGGGTCCAACCTGGGACGGGGAGGGAGGCGGCGCAAAGTGGGGAGGACTGAGGAGTGCGCAGCGGTGAAGACTGGGGGGGGGGGCTGCGCCGCGCCGAAAAATGGGCGTGGCCATGACATTGTATGGGCGGAGCTAACGTAATGATGTAACAGCGAGGCATAAGAAAGCAGTGTTTATGCCATGATGTGGACAAACGAGACTTTGCATCATGGGTGTGCAGAAACTGTGTGATGCTAATAGTATACCGTAACCACAGAGCAGCAAACATAGCCATCTATGACCATTAAATAATAAATGCAGTAACAGTTACCCCGGACACCAGAAAATAAACGCAATAGGCAACATGTCAGCACAAAATAACCGCAATGCGGGCAACATGTCAGTGTAAAATAAATGCAATGCGGGCAAACATGTCAGTTTAAAATAAACGCAATGTGGGCAAACATTTCACCAGAAAATAAATGCAATGCGGGCAAACATTTCACCAGAAAATAAACGCAATGTCGGCAAACATGTCAGTACAAAATAAACGCAATGCAGGCAAACATGTCAGTACAAAATAAACGCAATGCGGGCAACATGTCAGTACAAAATAAACGCAATGCGGGCAAACATGTCAGTACAAAATAAACGCAATGCGGGCAAACATGTCAGTACAAAATAAACGCAATTCGGGCAACATGTCAGTACAAAATAAACGCAATGCGGGCAAACATTTCACCAGAAAAGAAACGCAATGCGGGCAAACATGTCAGTACAAAATAAACGCAATGCGGGCAAACATGTCAGTACAAAATAAACGCAATGCGGGCAACATGTCAGTACAAAATAAACGCAATGCGGGCAACATGTCGGTACAAAATAAATGCAATGCGGGCAAACATTTCACCAGAAAAGAAACGCAATGCGGGCAAACATTTCACCAGAAAAGAAACGCAATGCGGGCAAACATTTCACCAGAAAAGAAACGCAATGCGGGCAAACATTTCACCAGAAAAGAAACGCACTGTGGGCAAACATTTCACCAGAAAAGAAACTCAATGCGGGCAAACCTTTCACCAGAAAAGAAGCGCACTGCGGGCAAACATTTCACCAGAAAAGAAACAATGCGGGCAAACATTTCACCAGAAAAGAAACAATGCGGGCAAACATTTCACCAGAAAAGAAACAATGCGGGCAAACATTTCACCAGAAAAGAAACCTAATGCGGGCAAGCATTTCACCTGGAAAAGAAAGCATTTACTCACCTGGCAGAAGTCTCCGGCCTCTGGCGCGCTGCTCCTGGGACCGTCTTACTTCTCCTGCAGTCTCCCGCGCTGACAGGGCTACGGCAAGATGGCGCCCGAAGCCCTGTACTGGAGACACAAATAGGTCTCCAGTACAGGGCTTCGGCAGCCATCTTGCCGTAGCCCTGCTCGCCTGCCGGTGTCGGAAACAGACACCGGAAGAGGAGGCTGGAGCAGGGCTGCAAGCAATGAACTGGCACGGCGTCTATAGACGCCGCTGCCAGTTCATTGAGGAGAGAGTGGCCAGAGTCCCGAGGCCGGGACGTCCCGCTGCTAAAAGCGGGACGTTTCCCGGGACCTCATTAAGCCTGGGACAGCGGACCCCGAATTCGGGACGCGTCCCGGGCAATCCGGGACGTCTGGTCACTCTAACTCTAGCCCCTCCCCACCCTTTTGGAACATTTCTCTAGGCCACTGTTTTTTTTTTTGTTTTTGTTTTTTTGCCTTTGTTGTAATCTGGCCCTGGTGTGCCTTGTTTTTGAACGGGAGGCAGAAACATCAGCCCACAATATATGTCTCTATATATACCTTTTGCGCAATTTTCTATATATATCGCAGCAGGAGCGAGCGACAGCTTCTTTCAGATGACGTACGTGCAGGCACGAGGGGAGAGGAATACCTGCATTACAATAGAGGACGCTGGGGTTAGGAGCCGGTAATGGGGGATAGAAGGCGGGAACGGAGGCATGCATGACTCAAACAAGGGAGCGGTAAGTGAGGGCTTACACTTTCCTAACAGCATACATTGGCCTCAATTCACTAAGATCACGCTGGAGATAATAAGGCAAGAGAAAACTTACCTCCACACCGTGAGAGAGTTATCTTATCTCTTCATTCCTTAAGTTACCTCCTCTGTAGTTAATTTACCTCCTCTGTAGTTAATTTACCTCCTCTGTAGTTATTTTCACACGCAGTTAATAAACCGCCTGTCTTTAACTCTGGAGTTATTTTAAGGATTGAAGAGTTAACTTAAAGACAGAAGAGTTAACTTTAGGTTTGCCTGAGGTAAAATGTTTCCTGAGTACTACATGCCTCATCACCGTGGTGATCACTCTAGAAACGTTATTAAAGACAGGAGATAAGCTTAGTGAATTGAGGCCAATGTCTTTTTATACTGTTGGGCTTTGGTATCCTTTAACCATAACTTGGTATATAATGCTGTGTGCTAAAATTATTTGAGGTTTAAAGGGAACCTAAAGCAAGAAGTATATGAAGGCTTCCATATTTACTTCCTTTTAAACAATACCAGTTGCCTAGCAGCCCTGCTGGTCTATTTGGCTGCAGCAGTGTCTGAATCACAACAGAAACAAGCCTGCAGCAAATATTGTCAGATCTGACAATAATGTCAGAAACACCTGGGTGTCGATTCACTATGCGGCGATAAGTGTTAGCGCCGCAGTGAAAAGCCCATTAGCGCATGTAAAGTAGCTTTGCACGCACTAAATAGTGATGCTACATCGTGGCGAAAACGTCGCACTGCGCGCAAAGAGCGGTGCGACGAAAACTTTGCGTGATGCGACGATAACGTCGCATGCGGTGCAACGGAAATGGGCCATATGTTGCCCCTGAAATGTCGCACCAGTGCGCCCTAAAGGTCGCTCCGTCAGGCACACTGGTGCGACCTTAAAGAGGCACCATGTGCCTCACCGCACCGCATGCGTCGCAACGTGCGATGTTTTTGGCACACCGCAGTACCGCACGCAGTGCAATGTTTTCGGCGCACAAAGTCATTTGCGCTGCAGTTTGGACATCTTAACCTTTAAGACGTCCACACTGCCGTACCGCCGCTTTGTGAATCGAGCCTCTGATCTGCTGCATGCTTGTTCAGGGTGTATAGCTAACAGTTTTTGAGGCAGAGGATCAGCAGGATGCCAGGCAACTAGTATTGCTTACAAGGAAATAAATATGGCAGTCTACATATAACTCTCACTTCAGGTTCCTTTTAACTATGGCAGTAGACTGGAATATTGCTTAAACTACCACTATTGTGCAAAAATTGTAAACATTTTAAATACATACATACAGTATAAGATGTTTATTTCTCACAGAGTAAAAAGCTCTATACATTTAGGCCTGGTCCACACTAGTTCCGGAAACGTATCCGTGGACCCGTTTTAAAACCTGATCAAAACCGGAGCCACAGATAGCAATGTTAAAAATAGCAGCTGTCTTCACCCAAACAAAAAACGGATCCGTCTGCATTTGCGGGGACTAGTTTTTAAAACCTGAACGGAAGGTCCAGATCTGCTGCATTTTCACTCAACGGATCTGGATCCTGATACACGGAGGGGTAGTGGCAGGCAATGGAAAAAAGGATCCCCTCTACACAGGCAAATTTGGACAGAGAAACGGATCAGTTTCTGTGTCACAGCCTGGGGGGTGGGGAGGGGGCCACTATGCTGGAGGGGTATAGCAGGCAGGACAGGGGGTGGCAGCAGTCGGCGGGGAGGGGGGACATCCCCCCCCTCCCTCACCTGGGTCCACCATCCCCGCTACCCCCTCCAGGTAGCTTCCAAAACTTGTTAAAATGTATAATGAGAGCGAGCAGGGAGCTTACCTACTCCTACTTCCCCGCTTCGGTTCATGATCCAGTTCTTTTTAATAAATTGATTCGAATGAATCGATTCATTGAAAAGAGGTGAACTTCCCATCACTAGTGTCACTGCCTGCAATGCTGTCCTCTGAAGTATAGAGGGCAGCATTGCAGGCAGTGACCGGTAGTGAAGGGAAGTTTGTCTCTTTTCAATAAATCGATTCATTCGAATCAATTCATTAAAAAGAACCGGATCATGAACCGAAGCGGGGAAGTAGGAGTTGGTAAGCTTCCTGCTTGCTCCCATTATACATTTTAACAAGTTTTAGAAACTAGCTGGAGGGGGAGTGGGGACGGGGGACCCAGGTGAGGGAGATGTCCCTGCTGACCGCTGCCACCCCTGTCCTGCCTGCTATACCCCTCCAGCATGGCGGCTGCCTCTCCACCCACGGCTGGGCATAGGTTTCCACGGACTGGAAACGTATGCTACAAAAAAAGGCATTTTTAAGAAAACAGGGGAAGAAAAAAAAAAGTTTAGCAAAATAGATCCGTTTAAAACGGATCCGATCTGCAATGGACCTAGTGTGGACCTAGGCTAAGTTATTCCTATATTGCAGTCACTTACAGGGGGCAGTAAAACATTAACAGACATGACAGGTTTTGAACTAGTCCCTCTCATGGGGGATTCTCTCATTTTTATTTGTTTTCAAACGCACTTACTGAACAGCAGTTTCTCCATTCAACTGTCAGATTATTGTGCAGGGAGTAGGGAGGCATTTTTGTATAGATCATTTCCACGGTTGTGTTTGGAAGGAGGAAATAAAAGGAATCCCCCATGAGAGGGACTAGTTTAAAACCTGTCATGTCTGTCAGATTTTGAATACCTACTGTAAGGGCTTGTTCACACTAAGGGCGCTTTGGTTTTTTTTAAGCGCAGCGATTTTCAAAACTGCCCTAAAAGCGCTTGAGCAATGATTCCCTATGAGAGTGTTCATATCTGAGCTGTTCGATTCCGATCCGCTCACCAAAGCGCTGTCTGTAACATTTGTGGGGCGATTTGCCTCAATGAAAGGTATAGGGAAATCACAAAATGCTTGAAAAAGCGCTCTGTATAGCGATTTCCCCAACACTTTCATGAATAAATACATTGTATTTATTCATTTCCGGGAGAAAGAGTTCACTTCCTGACTGACGACAGGAAGTGAAAAAATGAATTGCTCTGCAAAAGCACTTAGAAAAGCGCTTTACAAAAATATCGCAACATGCAGGTAAGCGCTGGAAGGCCGTAAAAATAATTGCGCACAAAAACGCAAAATTCAAGCGCTCGTGCTTGCAATTTATGATGTGAACAAGGACTAAGTGATGGTAACATAGGAAAAAAACTCATTTATAGGGCTTGATTCACTAAAGCGTGCTAACAGTTAGCACGCTGGTGAAAAGCCCATTATCACGCCTAAACTCAGTTTAGGCGTGCTAAAATAAACTTGTGCGCAAAGTCCCGTGCGCAAAGTTTTTTGCAGCGCCCATTAAACCTTATGCGACGTTGCGCGCGCACCAGACTTTACGCGCGCAAAACTTTGTGTGCGGGACTTTGCACGCGAGTTTATTCCTCAAAACGGTGCTAACCTACTTAGTGCAATGGTTATCACGTCCAAAAGTCTTTAGGCGTGCTAAGTAGGTTAGCACCGCTTTGTGAATCAAGCCCATAGTGTATTTTACTTTGGAACAAATGTACACCTTAGGCTCCTTTCACACTAGGGTGTCACATTGTGGTACTCTCCGCTGCTGCTTCCCCATTGCAGTGGCCAATAATGTCAATGAGACAGGTTACAGTACCTGTGGTGCCTCTGGCGACACAGACTCTGCAGTAAGTTACTGATCTACACGAGGGGTAACGTTCTGCGCACAATCACATTGGAGTCAATGGCACTGCAACAATCTTTATAGATTGTTGCGAAAGCAGTGACGCATTGATGCGCATACCGGGGAAGTCAGCTGACACGTTTCCTGTCTGGAGACAGACACAAGGGGCATCTGGCATCACTTGCGTACATGCTCGGGTGGCGGGGGATGCAGATTTCCTTGTCGGACACGGGGAGGACTCTGCATGCAATGACGTGGTACAAGGCTCTGGGCGCTAGTAATAGGCTCTTCTGCCGAACGCACCCCATGCCACACCATGGGCTTGATTCACTAAAGCGTGAAAACTGCTATCACAGCAGTTATCACGCGCTCTGCCGCTCGCAAAAGTTTACACACGGACAGCATTAGTTCACGTGATAAACGAAGGTTATAGTGTGATTACGTGCGCTTTTCATGTGATCGCACGCAAACGTTCGTTTATCGGGCTTGATTCACTAAAGCGCAATAAGACAAATATCTCACCTTATCAAAGTTATCACACATCAACACGCCTTATCAGAGTAGCATAGCAAGTGCTACAACCCGCAGGGGCTCAGGGCAGGAGTGCCATTGCCAATTAGCAGGCATACATTTGTAGTGCTCGCTATGCTACTCTGATAAGGCGTGTTAACTTTCATAACAGGCTTGATTCACTAAACCGTGATAACTCATATCACAGCCGAATCAATAAAACGACAACAGTGCCCAAATTTACAGTATGCACCTGCCTAATTTTGTTTAAACAATTATTGAGCACTTTCTGTAAATGCAATAAACTTCATTTCACCTCTCAAATATCACTGTGTGTGTCTCCTATATGATACATTTAACTGACATTTTTTATCGTAACAACCAACGATTTATACAGAAAAATCATGACGATAAACATCCCACTGTATGCAATTACTTGTATCCTAATTTTACAGTCTTTAGCAATAATGGTCCTTTAAATCCCAGAGATGTTTATGGGCCCCTTAGTGAGAGATAGGAGAGGTGACAGAAACTTGACTCTCACTATAGTGCTAAATTCAGAGGTGCTTTAGTGTCTCATTTGACCTTAAACAATCCTTGGAAAAAGGTTGGTGACAATGGCTCTAGAGGGGTTCTATTTACAGAGATGAAAGTGCAGTCAGAGGTGGAAATGATCAGTTGGCAATGCAACAAAGGTTTATTTTACTACTAAAAGTGAGCCTTGCATTGAATGCCATAGGAAAGTAAGTTACAGACACTCCCTGGGTGTGAGGACAAGCCTTGTACATTGCTGAGGAGCAGAGCCAATTTCTGTGTGTTGTATATACTATTGTGCAATAGGAAAAATGAAGCTACAAACCTATTTAAGAATAAGCAACACAAAGGCAGAAAATGGCACGACACACCTGACGGACAGGTAACTATCTCATAATTCTCATCAAAGCTGAATTTGCTACAATGGGTGACTACAAAATGTTGCAGAGCATCATCAATATTATTATTGATTGACCGATTTGCTTGTCATGGCATGTGCTTGTCTACAAATGACCTTTATTACTGCTCTGCCATACATAAAAGGCTGTGGAAAATTGTACAGATTACAATACATACTTAAAAATGTACTTGTCTCCCGGAGTAAAATGCACTATATATTACTTTTTTCCTATGTTGCTGTCACTTACAGTAGTAAGTGAAAATTGGACAGATCTGGCAGGTTGGGTGCGTACATGGCAGAAACGCTAGCGTAATGGAAAACGCTGTGTTTTTGCCGCTAATGGAAGTCTATGGGCAGCAGGAAAAAACACATATAAAAAACGCATATGCGTTTTCAATGCGTTTTACAGTATGTGTTTTGCAAAACGCTGGTACTTTTGCATATTATGCAGGATGGCTGCCAAAACGCACATAATGAAAGTCGATGGGAATGCAATGGTATGCGTTTTTCATGCGTTTTCCATGCATCTTGAAAAAACTGCATATGCGTTTTGTATTAGTGAACCGCAAACACATTAAAACTCACGCAAAACGCTTGAAAAACTCATCGCAAACGCACCAAAAACCCAGTAAAAACGCTCAAAAACTGCACACAACATTAACATTACACTAGACATAAAATGCAGCCTTTCACGCTATGTCATATGTGAACCCAGCCTGATGGTTTGGACTAGTCCATCTCCTCAGCTGGGATTCTCAGGTACCGTATTTTCCGCAGTATACATGCACTTTTTCTCCCCCCCCCCCCCCCAAAAAAAAAGTCCCTGCATCTTATACGGCAAAGGCAGGGAATCCCCGACTTCCGAACGCCAGATGATACAAATCGTCGACCTGCTGCCACGTCGGGGATCCCCTGCCTTTGTGTGCCTGCTCCCCCATGCCTGCCTTCCTCCTTCCCTCCCCCATGTGTCTCCTGGCCCCCCTGGTGTAGTGTGTATAGCGGCAACTCACCTTTGCCATGCTCCCGCAATGATTGCAGATCTCCGCGCTCCCCCTGCTTGCCTGTGATCCTTCCTTTGTGTCTCTGGTCCCCCTGGTGTTGCAGTGAGTAGCGAAAAGTGGCAGCTTACCTTCGCAATGTGGCCGTGATGACTGCAGACATCCGTCTCCCCTGCACTTCTCGCTCTAGCGAGTGGCATAAACTGTGCGTCATCAGTTCAGGCCGCTTGCTAGAGGAAGAAGTGCAGGGAGGTCTGTAATCATTGCGGGAGCATAGCAAAGGTGAGTTGCTGTTATTCACACTACACCCGGGGGGCCAGGAGACACAATGGGGAGGAAGGAAAGCATGCAGGGAAGGGAAACAGACAGAAGGGCACACAGGATGACCCATGGAAGACACAGGAAGACACAAAGGGGATACATTAGGGCACATGGGGAGACATGGAGGGCACACGAGGACACATGGGGAACACAGGAGGACCCATGGGGAACACTGGAGGACTCATGGGAGACACAGGAAGACAAATAGGGTATACATGAGGTGACATGAGGGCACAGGGGGACACATGGGGGATAAAGGAGGACCTATGGGAGACACAGGAAGACACATAGGGGGATATATGAGGACACATGGGGAGACATGGGGGGCAGAGGAGTACACATGGGGATACAGGAGGATACATGGGGATACAGGAGGACACATGGGGGACACATGGGATACACAGGAGGACACATGGGGGGACACAGTAGGACAACATCTGGGAGAGAACAAGTACAAGATGCTCCTGGAACATGGATGCACCAGGCTTAGTAAATATTTTTTCCCCTGATTTTCGTCTTCTAAACCTGGGTGCGTCTTATATTCGGGAGCATCTTATATGGTGGAAAATACGGTATTTCTTTATTTACAAAAGCACTTACTGAACTGCAGTCTCTCAGCCCGAATGCCAAAATGGTATGCAAATGAGTAGAGAAACCGGCTTACGTCTTTGTATAGATCCTTTCCAGGGAGGGCTTTTGTAAACAAAAAAGGTAATACTATATTGAGACTATCCTACGAAGAGATGGAGTAATCTAAAAATTGTCAAATTTCTCAGCCTTTTACTATGAACCGTAAGTGACAACAGTAAGTTAAGTGACAACAGTAAGTTTCACCTTATGGTCGAGAGGAATTTTCACATTTTAGCACTCCTCCCTTTCATTCCCCAATTTCCCCAATAACTTTATCACTACTTATCACAACAAAATGATCTATACATTGTTGTTTTTTCAACACCAATTAGGCTTTCTTTAGGCGGTACATTATGCTAAGTATTATTTTATTCTAATTGCATTTTAATGGGAATAATAATAAAAAAAATTGAAAACATTTACTATTTCTCAGTTTTTGGCCAGTATGGTTTTAAAATAAAACGTAAAACTGTGGATAAAAGCCGCACATTTTATTTGCCTATTTGTCCTGGTTATTGTAGCATTTAAATTATATCCCTAGTTTAGTGTATGGTGACAATATTTTATTTGCATTGTGCATTTCATTCAGTTTTACATCCATCACTAATTTCACGCACATAATTTAATAATAATATACCCTCCTAACATACATATTAAAACATTTTTATTCCCTAATGTCTGCAGGTTTAATTTTACTATTTGGCCACAAGATGTCCTTGTGCATTATTCCCTATTTGCGTACACTAAGTACGTAAATAGGAAGTAATGCGTGGCTGTGTTACTACGGAAGTGAAGCAGGCATCTCATTGAAGCCGACGATCGCGGGGACTTACAGTGGAGATGAATGAATGGTAACAAAATTCCCATTCCCATTTTCAAACTAGAAATCACTGGGCCAACCTGCAAAACTTTGGATGGTCCCCCTCCACCCTCGTTTCTGCACAGGTAAACTGAGAACCAATGTTATTCAAATGGCTAATGCACCTTTGAATGTGTTTTCCCCATGCAGATAAAAACTTACAGCACTGAAGCACTGCACACATTTTCTCTATCAATTACATTAGCGTCTGTGATAAAACGCACATTTTCCCACATACAGACACATATGGTGTGCAGAATACGCATACAGAAATCCGACAGAGGAGTGTGCTCCCAGCCCCAGCTTATTACACTCACTCTGTCCATCTCTGATGGAGCAGAACTGGCTCTGCAGACTTCTTCACCATCACTACCGTACAGAGCACTTGGGGAGGGGTAGAGAGGGAGGGGCCTGATGCACAATGAATGATGAGTGAAAATGCCAATATTCTTTTCACATTCATTTTTGAGAAAATAATGTTAAATTCAATTTTCGAGCAAAAATGCCATCAAAAACAAGTTTTGTTATTTTTTGTGGCTTTGCGCTTTTCAATAATTTTTGTGCTAAAATATTGATTTTCCGTGTTTCGTGATAAAAATATTTGCGGTAAAAACGTGGTTTCCTGTGATTTCACACTTTTTGGAAAATAGTGCACTAAAATATCATTTTACGTGTTTTAACGAAAATACAAGCTATTTTCTCAAAAAATTTTCTCAAAATCGAAAATAGCATTTTCAATATGAAATTACAAGCAACACTGATCTTTACACCTCTCGTTCTCTCTAATGACTACATGTCCCAGTAGAAGAGTATTGGTAATATCTGGGATTAGAAGGATCAAGAAGAATTTGAGGAAGTGAATGTTTTAGGTCAGTATTACATTCAATATTAGGGTTAGGCAAGAACTGATGTTTATGGTTAGGTGCCAGTATCAGGCTAAGTTAGGATATATCAGTTGTCATGTTTGGCTGATAGGTCAGTTTTTGTGGCACTTCCAAGACTTAAGTGTTATGGTCAGGGCCGGATTTACCACAAGGCACTGTAGGCACGTGCCTAACCCTAACATTTTGAAAAGCTTTACCTCTCTTACCTAACGGAGTACAAATGTGTGACCAGATGGCCAGGCAATGAGAGTGGTTTTGTGAAGTGTGACCTTACCTCCAGCCTGCCTGCACCGTGTTCCTATGTAGAGACCAATGTATGCTCAGTAGGGATGGTTGGGAAATTTCCGCAGAATTCTGATTTTCACGTTTCCGGAAATTGGCTTTCTGTAGCACTAATCAGAAATTGGTTGCAGAAACTGGAATTCCGTGGAAATGCCACATTACCGAAACTCGAAAATTTTAGCCCAATCACAGAACTAGTAAGCATTGGACCTGAGAGAATGCAGAATGTTTCTGCAATCAGAATACCACAGAAATTGTGGATCAATCACAAGAATCAGATACTACCGAGTTTTTCCGAGCCTTCTGATTGGCCTAAAATTTGTGTATCCCAGTTTTCACGGTAAACCTCCACATTCTCTGATCGGTCTAATACTACCGTGTATTTCAGAATTCCGAGACTTGTAATTGGCCTAAAATCAGAAATTTTAGCCCAATCACACTTGGAAATACTTGGTAGTATTGGACTAATACTGCAGGAAGTTTTGGCCAATAAGAAGACTCAGAACAACTCAGTACTATCTGAGCCATTTGATTGGTCTAAAATGTCTGCAGTATTAAGATTTCCACAGTAAACTTTTGCATTCTCTTGGTCAATAGGTTAATTTTGCCTGAGGGCCCCATTGTAGCTAGAACTAGCCTGGCTGTAGAGCCAAGTTCCAGCCCTATCTATATTCCTATACAAGGAGGTACAGAAAGAAAAAATTAATATAGCACACAATGCCTCACTCAGGGCACTTTGCTAGGTATGACACAGTTTAGCCTTGACAAATCTCTTGCATGAACCAACTCGCTCTTCTGCAAATTCTGTACCTGTGTCACATATGGAACTCTGTTATAGCGTAACTGTCGGGCATAATATCAAAAATCAAATGTTTTATCCGGTAAACAAGTAATACGGATGCTAACCAGGAAATCCAGAAGTTAAAAATCACTCTTATTTTTTTTCTCCATAAAAGATCATTCCCCAGTTTCCCTGACTCTTATTTGGTACATCTGCTGTACAAAGGAAGTTTCAGGGCATGCTGGGTTTTCTTTTTTTCTTGTTTACTTTCCCCGTGACATAACTAGTGCAGCCTGATTGGCTGAAGCCTCTTTCCCTCCTGTTTTCCCCTCCCACACCTCTCTGATTGGCCAATATTTCTCATACTGAGCCAATGCACTTTCTATTGCAGAGCTGGGTGGGACTGTCTGAAGACTCTGAGGAGGGCGGGCAATGATACACAGTCAGAGTAAGGGAGAAAATGATGTCAGAATTGGCTTCAAGATAGACAGGCCTTGATTCACAAAGCCGTGCTAACTGTTTAGCACGGGCATGCTAAACAGTTAGCACGTGAAGTGCCGCGCGCGGACTTTTGCACGCGCAAAGTGCCGCAGCCGATTCCACGCAAAGTCCGCGTTATCGAGCACAAATGTCCGTGATAGCGGCACTTTGCGCGCGCAAAAGTCTGCGTGCGGCACTTCACGTGCTAACTGTTTAGCACGCCCGAGCTAAACAGTTAGCATGGCTTTGTGAATCAAGGCCACAGAGTCAAAATGCTAAATCCTAAGAAGGATTTTCTCTTTTTTTACTATAGAAAAATCACTTAAATCAAAATGTGGACAGTGCAATACATATGTTATGTAAGTAGAGCAAGTATTTAGCTACTTATATATGTGTTGTTGTTTTTTCTGAGATAGTATGGCTGACAGCTCCTCTTTAAAAAGCACCGGGGAACTATGTGAACCAACTAGATGACCTTAGCTTAGTCTGGGGTTTTTATAAAATATTTAAACTTGATAAAAATATTTAAACGTGATAATCCTAGAAACTACTAGTATATTACTGCAGATTATTCTTGCACTTCAGTACAACACATAACTTAGAGAAATATCCCATTAATTAACCACTTAAATTCTAAGCATCATATCTTGTTTCCTTTGACAGGTTAACAAGGCAACTGGTTGTCGGTTCATCGATAAATCAGGGGTATAATTAGACTAATTAAGTTTTAGAAGGAACTTAATAAAGAAGCAGCAGTTGTAACCTTTAGATCTTTAGTTATTTAATCCTGCTAGTATGTGGCCACCTCCGTGGAGCCTGAGGCTGGGTGGAAGAAAAATTGTGAAATTCACAAGCATAATAATGAGAAAATGAAGTGGAAGGGAGAGGATCTTACTGGAGGGAAAGAAAGGTTGGAGGATAGAAAGGAAGGTAAGAAGTGTGGAAACTATAGTAGTATGAAAGGTTAAAAGGTTGTAGAAAGGAGAACTCCTGATCTGGTAATAAGTTTACCTTCACAGCACATATTCAAGGGAATATACTTTACTTTACAGCTCTACTTTAGAACTACACTTCTCAAACAGTACATCTGGTCAGTCACTTCCTTCCATTCCTTCTCTTCCCACTGGAATCGTAAATCATAAACAGAAAGAGATAATTTGTTTCCTCCTAGAGAAATTTATGGCAGAAGCCTCTATGCTCAAGTTTAAGCATTAGCCGCATTTGCAGCAGTATATCTACATCCCATGGATAGACTGTTCCTGTTCCAGGGGCGTAGATATTTGTCTTAAGGATTTAATGCACGGCACACTCTCATGCGTGCACCCGCAACCTTCCCCCATCTCCATGGCAGGGTTGTAGTTCACAGTTCCCATTCACTGATCAACGTGCCTGTGATCACCGGCATCAATGAGAAAAAGGGGTTGCTTAATTGTCTAAATATACGTTTCATCACCACAGACCAAGGGACCCAGCTTTGTGTGAGAGCTAAGTAGTGGAATGGAGTGAATTAGACAGGAGGGTGTGGAAGGCACATGATGACCTAGTTCATTTTGGTGAGGATCCTTTCACACTATGCACATTGTATTGTGATACGATTGCAACAGTGCCAAAAATTGCGTCATACGTTAGAAGCAGTGGTGCTCATCCGGATTCCGGATATCCGAACTACCCAGATAATCCGAACTTTTTCCACTATCCGAACCTTGAATAGCAATTTGGATATTTTTTAAAATCCGAATTGACTATCCGAGCAAACTTGGATTTCCCATCTGAAATCCGAAATCCGGGCGGATAGTTAGTTCAGATATCCGAGCAAAAGACAAAATCACCTTCAATGACAAAAATCCCTTTCGAAGGCATCCAGGGAGAGAGAGAGAGAGAGAGAGAGAGAGAGAGAGAGAGAGAGAGAGAGAGAGAGAGAGAGAGAGAGAGAGAGAGAAAGAGAGAGAGAGAAAGAGAGACCTCCGAACCTTTTTTTTTTTTTCCATTTTCAGGTCACTTCCGGTGTTCTATCCGGATATCTGAATCCGGCCGTATACTGATTTTGGATATCCAATTCGGATCCGAATTGGAACATTTTAAACTCGAATATCCTACCTGGATCGGATAGAGGGGTATCCGGATTCAAATTAGATCCTGATAGTTAAAAGTGGTATCCGAGCAGCACTGGTTAGAAGAAACCACTTGGGGTACATAATACAGACAATGGTATACGCCAATATACAAAATTGGTAACAAAATACAGAATCAATACAAAATACAGAATTAGTATTTACAGTGACAAAAAATAACACAATGAATAAAAATGTATAACAAATTCAAAGACACAAAAGGTGAAAGAGCCCTGCCCTTGCAAGCTTACAATCTAAAGGAATAGGGGGGAATCAAGAGGTGGGGTAGCATACAAAAAGGAAACCTAGAGGGAGTGTGTTTTTAGGATATCTAGTAGGAGTGGAACATTGTCTTAGCTCAAAGGAGGGATGGCCTAAGGTAGAGCATATGCTTGTAGGAAAAAGTGAGTTTTAAGGGAACGTTTAAAGATATCAAAGGTTGGAGAGTGACGGATGTGTTGTGGAAGGGCATTCTAGAGGAGGGGTGAAACACATGCAAAATCTTGCATATGTGAATGCAAGTACTGTAGGTAATCCTTGAGGAGGACAAAAGAAGGTCATGAGCAGATCTTAGATTGCGACTGGGTTGGTAGGTATCTGTAAACTAATGAGAAAATGTACAGGGGAAGGAGATTGTGGAGTTTGTAGGTTAGGGTTTGTAGGTTAGGTTAGATCTGGTGCACTAGAGTCCTGTTTGCAAGGACCCACAATGTGAGTGTGATGCGAGTGCGACACATACAGTGAAGCATAAAGTATGCTTCACTGCCAATGTAAATGCAAAGCATGCTGCGCATTATCCCAATGGAACCTGGTGCACTCAAATCATTGAGTTTGGGTATTTCAGTAGACTTCCATCTCTCAGCAATAGTTAATCTTGTTGCTTTCAATAAATGAGAAACTATGATCTTCACCTGGGCTGGGATGAGATGGCTTTGAAGGTGGAGTACAGCTAATTGGGGTATGCACAATTGAAGGTAAAGAGGTGCCCTGGTTGAAATAAAAGCATCTAAAAACAGCTTAAAATCGAGGAAATAATATGAGGTGGCTTACCTCAATAACGAAATCCTTGTATATGACAAAAGATTTTTATTTAGCACAGGCAACGCGTTTCGTGGGTCCAAGCCCGCTTCATCAGGCCAATAAAAGTGCCAAATGAACAAGTCGATATGGCAAAGGGAGCCTCTCTCTAGCTAATTGGGGTGGCAGTGGACCTAATTTTATGGGTAAGGAATTAATACAGTCCCTAAATTGTTGCCAGATTATTTGAATTTTGGGGCAGAACCAAAAAAATATGCGGGAGCGATCCAATTTGTCCACAATTTCTCCAGCATAATTGATAACTATTTTTCTGGAATTTAGATATTTTATCAGGAGTTAAATAGCACTGCTGTGATATTTTCAATGGGTTACACAATGGGAGATTTTTTTTAATTTCTTTAGCTGCTATATGCCAGTCGGAGAGTTGGAAGTTCACATTGAAAACGTTACACCAATGAGTTAGTTGCCAGTGATGTTGTTGTTGTTTGGCTGAGTTAATGATGGGATACAGTAAAGCCGTGCTCTTCTGGAGCTCTTGAATTTTATTGAATAGTATAGCTAATTTGCAATGTTGCTCATCCAATATTCGGGTATCCGAAGTACTCAGATAATCCGAACTTTTTCCACTATCAGAACTTTGAATAGGAATTCGGATATCTTTGTAAATCCGAATAGCACTCTCCGAGCAAATTCGGATTTCCATGTTAAAAAATCAGAAATCCGGGCAGATAGTTAGTTATGATACCCGAGCCGAGGCCTTCAATGGCTAAAATCCCTTTTGGAGCAGATGCATTCAGTCCTAGAGAGAAAGAGAGAGAGAGAGACAGAGTGAGAGAGAGAGAGAGAGTTTTGGAAGCAATTAAAGCCATTTACAGGCCACCTCCGGTTTTCTATCCGGATATCTGAATCCGTCCGGATATCCAGGATATTGGGTTCGGATATCCGATTCTACTCGGATACCAAAAAGTTCGGATTTGGATATTCGATTCAGATCTGGATATCTGGGTATTCAATTCGGATTTTGAAAAGGGGTATCCGAGCAGCACTGCTAATTTGTAAGGTATTTTGGGACTCTGGAGAAGTGCAGGTTGGAGTAGATAAAAAATGCTTAATCTGAAGATATTTAAAGAGGTCCTTGGCTGGGATTCCATAAGTAGATTTGAGCTCGTTAAATGATTTTATCCCTGATGTGTGTAATAGATCTTCTATGTATCTAATTCCGTCTGATTCCCAGTTTTTTAAATAAATGTCATCAATGCAAGCATATAATGTGGAAATAGTGTTTAAGAGAGATTAACTGAGAGGATGAGTTAAAGGGACACTTAAGCCAGAAAAAAATGAGTTTTACTCACCTGGGGCTTCTACCAGCCCCCTGCAGCAGTCCTGTGCCCTCGCAGCCACTCAAAGATACGCGTTGCCGCATTACCTATATATTTTTGTATGCGTTGCGGCCCGCAATAGCGCTAATTACAGTCAGGAATGCGGAGAAAGCTACGCATGGCCAGTCCTGTCGGGCCTGTCGGCGGAAATGAAACTAGCTGGCAGCGGGGGACCAGAGCATTAGTGAGTGGCTGCAAGGGCACAGGACTGCTGCAGGGGGCTGGTAGAAGCCCCAGGTGAGTAAAACTCATTTTTTTTCTGGCTTAAGTGTCCCTTTAAGGTGTACTTTAGATAGTAGTTTGCAACTCTTTAAGTAATTTGAAACTATAGGATTCTTTATGGAGGGAAGGGGTCTGTCCAATAGTGCGTAGGCCAAGCTATCTTTGTATGATTTATTAGGAAAGCTTTCAGACTCCAAAGATATCCAGATTCTTGGTTTGTCTTCTCCCTAGATAGGGGAGATTAAGTCTATCATTGTTGCAGTATAGTATGCTTCAAAATTGGGCAGACCAAACCCCAAATTGGAGAAGGGGATGGATAAAATGTGGTTAGCAATTCGAGCTTTCTCGTTTCCCCACACAAATCTGTTGATTATGTTTTGCAGAGATTTAAAGTCGTGTTTAGGAACTGGGATAGGGAGATTCCTGAATAGATAAATAAACTGGGGAAGAAGGAACATTTTGACTCACTTTGACTTACTCAGCCAAGAGAACTCATATTTAGGCAAGTCTTGTCCTGAGCTGTGACGTTGAGGGTGTAATGTAGATACCCAAGTATTTGATATGGGAGGATGACCAGGAGTGTAGTACTGATAATTAATAGAACATTAGTAGCAAAGAAAATAGTATCATATTTTAATTTTTATATACATATAGTTGTTGTTTTTTTTTTATAACTAACATTGCAAAACTTTCTAATATTTGCAATTACAAGTCACACTCTGTATTTTAAACTATAACACAAACAAAGCTAATGGCCCTTTGAACTTCCCAGGAGTAAAAATGTTATCTAAATGTGTCCCTGACTGTTTCTTTGGTGTAATTATGCTCCTGAAAGCAACAAATTGGTTGTGGAGCTCAGAGAAGCTATTTTGCATACATAACAGCTGAAGTCTCTTAACTCTCCCTGTACTGGAAACAATATCTGTGCTGCTAATGTTCTATTTCTTAGCTGTACTACACATACAAATCATTATATCATACGTTTATTTTTACTTCAGAACCCTATAAGGACCAGAGACTGATGGTACCACAAAACGCGACATACCGACAAATTGCTGCACGGACCCATTGCTCCCATCACCGCAGGTCCCTCTCTCTGCCATCCCTATGACAGCAGAGCTCTGTGTGCTGGTCAGGAGCTGCTTTCATTGGCTCCCAACACTGTCCCAACACTGTCCACCAATGGGATTGGCTTAGAGTGATGACAGGGTCAGAAGCCAATGAAATTGGCTCAAGACTGACTAACACAGCTCTGCCGTCATATAGACACTTAGACAGCACGGCGAGCAGCAGGTTGCGGTGCGATCGGCGGGAGCAGTGGGACCACTTGGTGGCGATCTACATTTGAAATCTACGTCATGTCAGAGCCGCACAGCCACAAGCAGGACATAGATTTCAACCGCGCTTGTCCGGAAGTAGTTAAAGAGGAACTGCAATGAAAACAGCACAACATCAATTATTTAGTCAGTGTTTGCTATTTGCAAAATCTTTCCTTTCCCTGATTCCTATTCTGAAATTTATCACAGGTGGCATCATCTTTAGTCCTGTCAGGCAATCTCTGCTGAATGTTCATTTACTGAGAGTTCTGAAGCCAGTAAGAAAATATACCTTGTCTCCCAGAATGCTTTGGTGAGGGGAAATCCCACATAGCTATTAGCTAATTCAATATACACCAAGAGATATAGGAAGTTTTTAATGCTGAAATCAGGAAAACTACCGTAAAAGTGGGTATCCGGAATAACTTACTGCAGTCTACCATACATCATCATTAAATACTTACATGCATACCATGCATCATTAAACATAATTAAGATACATAATTACATGTATTTGCTAATTGACACCTAAGTCTGTATAATTAAAAGTTATTCATAATGTGTCAATCTATTTCACAAATCCCATACAACACACACACACACACACCCAAAAAATTTTTTTTTAAAAAAAATAAAATATATATATATATATATATATATATATATATATATATATATATATATATATATATATATATATATATATATACATACACACACAAAATCATTATCAATATGAATAAAAAACTACATCAATCTCTTTTTGCTTGAATATGAACTAAACTATTTACTATTTAGGATTTATGATGTTCTTGATGTGTCAATAAAGTCATACACAATAAATAAGTATTATATTCTGTCAGCTGTATAGTGATTCAGATTAATCAGATATTTAGTAGTATTAGTACATGATATTTCTACTGTAAGGACAGACTTCAGGAACAGTTTAGTAACAAAAACACCTCTAAGGTAACAGTTATCCAAGATGTCACAAGACGTTACTAGTTGGTTATACAGGTGACATGTCAAAAATTACAATATTGTGCAATATAGTCCATTAATTTTAGTAATTCAACTTAAAGGGACCCCAAGCAGACATTAAAATGGGTAAATTAACTTACCTGAGGCTTCCTCCAGCGCCTCTTAGTTGATGAAGTCCTTTAACGTCATTCGGGCTCCCTCTGATCTGCCCCCTGGTGGCTTCATTAGAGTGGAGACTTTGGCCAAATGTCATGGGCCAGTGCGTATGCACTTCTCCTTCGCGCGGCTGTCTTGCTGGCATGCCCACCAGCAAAAGCGTTCGGCACATGTGCAGTTCATTCTTTCAAGAAGTCTGCAAGTGCAGGACGCTTACACCAATGGGTGCACGGGCAAGACACCCGTGCGGACTGGCCCATGACTTCGGCCCAAGTTTCCGCTCTATTGGAGCCACCAGGGGGGGAACGGAGGGAGTCCGGAGGATGTTGAAGGACTTCATTACCTACAAGGGGCTGGAGGAAGCCTCAGGTAAGTTCACTTGCCCATTTTAATGTCTGCTCAGGGTCCCTTTAAAAGGTGAAACTAACATAGATATGAAATAGACTCATAGGGCTCGATTCACAAAGCGGTGCTAACCCAGTTAGCATGCCTAAAAGACTTTAGGCATGATAACCATTGCACCATGCTGGTGAAAAGCCAGTTTAGGCGTGATAAGTTTAGGTGTGATAAGTTTAGGTGTGATAAGTTTAGGCATGCTAAGTTTAGATAAGTTTAGATCGCTTGCAAAGTCCCGCACGCAAAGCAGCGCCATTAAACTTTATACAAAGTGCACCAGTCTTTGCTAGCGTAAAACTTTTGATCAGCTGTGCACTGCGGTGCTAACGCAGTTGGCGCTTAAACTTAGCATGCCTAAACTTATCACACCTAAACTTATCATGCCTAAACTTATCACACCTAAACTTATCACACCTAAACTTATCATGCCTAAACTGAGTTTAGGCATGATAAAGGGCTTTTCACCAGGGTGCTAACTGTTAGCACCGCTTTGTGAATCAAGCCCATTGAATGCTAAGCGAGATATTTCAAGCCTTTATTTGTTATAATGTTGAGGATTATGGTTTACAGCTTATGTAAACCTCAAAATCAAAATCTCAGACCATTAGAATATTGTGAAAATGTTCAATATTCTAGGCTCAAAGTGTCAGACTCTAATTAGATAATTCATCCAAAACACCTGCAAATGGTTCCTATTTCATATATTAATTTCACCTTTTAAATTGAATTACTGAAATAAATGGACTTTTGCTAGGTTTGAACTTTCGGAATAGAACAGTTCCGAAGTTTTGCATCAGAATTTGGCCTCTTCTTTTAAAGAGACTCTGTAACTTTAAAAAGATCCCCTGGGGGGTACTCACCTCGGGTGGGGGAAGCCTCTGGATCCTAATGAGGCTTCCCACACCGTTCTGCGTCCCACGGGGGTCTCGCTGCAGCCCTCTGAACAGCCGGCGACAGGCCCGACTGTAATTTCAATATTTACCTTTGCTGGCTCCAGCGGGGGCGCTGTGGCTGCATTCGGCTCGGAAATAGACGGAAATACCCGATCTCCGTCGGGTCCGCTCTACTGCGCAGGCGCCGGAGACTTGCGCCTGCGCAGTAGAGCAGACCCGACGGCGATCGGGTATTTCCGCCTACTTCGGAGCCGACAGCCGTCAGAGCGCCTGCGCAGGAGCCAGGAAGGTAAATATTACATCACGGCTGTACGGAGGGCTGCAGCGAGACCCCCGAGGGACGCAGGATGGCGTGGGAAGCCTCATTAGGATCCTGAGGCTTCCCCCACCCGAGGTGAGTACCCCCTAGGGGACGTTTTGCCGTTACAGTTCCTCTTTAAAATCACGGAACTTCCAAGTACCACGTTCTGTTCTGGAAATTGGCTTCAGAAACATTAATTTCCAGCAAACAGTAATTGCCGTCTAAAACAAGAATTTCAGCCCATATTAAGGTCAACAAAAAGTTGCCAGGGATTCCCTGGTCCCCGAAGGCCACACTAAAGTGGCAGAATGAGTGGTTTTTCCCATTAATGGGGGGTCCAGGGGAAAAGAGCATCCCCTGCCCTGGTTCCTTGGGCCCCTGATCCATGGGAAAAACTGCTTGTTCTACCACTCCAACGTGGCCTTCAGGGATTAGCCTCAGTAACTGTCTCAGTCGTGTTAATCTGTCCCTATTTAATGCAATACAATAACCTGTATTGAATTCAATATTAAAACAAAACTGATTACCAAAAAAAAAAATGCTTGAAAATGATTTGAAATTAATTGAACCACTTTTTGCACAGAAATCCTGGAGAAATAGAATGCCAGTGAATCCCCCCAGGGTGTCGTCGGCCCCCTTCTTCTCCTGGGGTACTGGAGGTGGGGAAGAGCCCCTTGTCCATGGATTGGACAAGGGCTGAGGGGAGGCTTGGCTGTCCCTATCCGCCAGAGTCCTCCTATACCGTGCACTATGCTCACTATTCTCACTATGCTCAGGGTGAGAAGCCCCACTTGACCTGTGCTCCGCATTCTGGCTATCATATATCCTATATGAGGGATAAGGAGTTAAAGAGGCTCGGGAGGGGGGACCCTACATCATTTTTTCTATATATTTCCCACACTCTGATCATATATATATATATATATATATATATATATATATATATATATATATTCATATACTTGTTAATACATTATCTGTCATTACTTTGCCACTTTTTCCCTCTAAATGTAACATTCATTTTCTTAAAAACTAAAAGGTCTTTTTGAAAAAAAGTTTTTCCTCTTGTTCTCTTCCTTAGTTTACTCTGCAAGTTTGGTGTTTCTAGCCATTGACTGTTATGTTAAACGTGGATAATCCATATTACCGATATGCAGTAATTTTAAGCCAATCAGAAGACTGAAAATGAATAAGCCAATCAGAGAATGCAGACATTTCCACCTCGATCTCCATTCTCTGATCGGCTTAATTATTCTGAGTCTTCTGATAGTCTTCAAATTGCTGCATATTGGTAATGCGGACTTTTCACATTTAACATTACAGTCAACGGCCGCTGACTTTAGCGGTTTATAGCAATGCCCCGTACATGCTAGAAACACCATATGTGCAGGGTATGTTAAGGAGGACAGTGGGAACAATAGTGAAAAAAAAAAACTTAAAAAAGACCTTGTAATTTTTGAAAAAAATCGATGTTAAAGTTGCAGTAAGCGGATTTTCCGTGGAAATTTTCACATTTTCTGCGAAAATCCACTTACCGCACTAATATTACCGCTTTCTGCATTTTGATGCGGAAATGGGATTCCCGATCAGAAATTCGAATGTGCATCCCCAATGCCAATGATTGGGAATCAACCTGCGGTGTATGGGCAGCCAACAGATCTATTCTATCAGAGAGAGATTTGTATCTTGGTCATATCTGCCCATTATTGATAGACAAAACACATATAAACCCTACAGGAGAGGACTATTTAAAACTTAACTTTTAATAAGACTGTTCTAAAAGGGATCCAATTTGCTAAATGAATTAGATGCGATAAATGGGTAGGAGATATAGGTCTTGGTCATAAAAGACCACCCTCCACTTCCCCACTAGTAATCTATAACCCCCACACACAACTCGACATGTTTCATTTCCTCAACAGGAAATTTCGTCAGGAGTGATCAGTGCTCAGTGTAAGAGTGCCATAGTGCTAAAAATATAATTACATTATATACATCACATAGCTAATACAAATCTAGCAAAGTAACAAAGTATCGGCCGCAATCCTGCAGGCTGCAGGATTGCGGCCGATACTTTGTTACTTTGCTAGATTTGTATTAGCTATGTGATGTATATAATGTAATTATATTTTTAGCACTATGGCACTCTTACACTGAGCACTGATCACTCCTGACGAAATTTCCTGTTGAGGAAATGAAACATGTCGAGTTGTGTGTGGGGGTTATAGATTACTAGTGGGGAAGTGGAGGGTGGTCTTTTATGACCGAGACCTATATCTCCTACCCATTTATCGCATCTAATTCATTTAGCAAATTGGATCCCTTTTAGAACAGTCTTATTAAAAGTTAAGTTTTAAATAGTCCTCTCCTGTAGGGTTTATATGTGTTTTGTATATTTAATCAGGTGTGTTGTTTCATTATTGATAGACATATGCAGGGCCGGATATCTGGGAAGGCCACCAAGGTCAAGGCCTAGGGCAATAAAAATCATTAGGGCGCTGGACTTTGAGAGATAAGAGGTCACATGTCAAAGTAAATCATCTCCCCTGCTTTTCTCTGGTCTGCCTGAATTCCAGAGATCCCTGCATCTCTCTCACTTGTGTAGAGTGTGTTTGAGGGCAGTCAGTATATGTTATCACCTGAGGATTATGTCGTATGTATGATGGTGGGGACATACAAGCTGCTGTGAGAAGTGCCAGCCTGGGTTTAGTAGCATAACTCTTGAGTTCTGTAAGGTTTTTTCATGCACAAATTCAAAATCACAAACAGGAATCTTCTCCCTCTGCGCTGTCAGATTTATTACTGGTCTGGTCACCTCTTAAAGACCTGTGACCTGTTAAATTTATGGTTTGTTTGTTTTTCCTAGGGAATGACCACAGCATTCTCTGTGCTACAGTTTAACTCTTTCCTGACTCATGTTAGAAGAGCATTGTACTTTGCTAGCTAGCTATCAGTGAAACAGGATGGCAATTATATTACATTTATTTATATTTGCAAAACAAACTATGTATCTTCTTCTGATGCTGAATGTATATATAGTTGTGTGCTCTAACATCTTGTTAGTATAAAGTCTACAAACATATACAAAGTCTGAAGAAGCCAAAGGCTCACTTTTTTATTTACAGTTAGCTAATAAATGTTATCATTCTGTTTTAATAACTTCAAAACTTCCTACTGACTCATCTGTCCTTCCTTGCCTTGCCCTAAGTACTATATTGTCACTGTTTAAAGCACATCTATGTCAGCATGTGTAGTTTTAGATCTTCTACTCACATGTTCTCTGTTTTGGATGAGCTTCTTTCAATGGAGGGGAGCTCATTCAAACCAGTTATTGCTACTCAGAGGGTTGCAGAGAATTTGATGGGGGGGGGGGGGGTTGGAGTCAGCTGGCCTAGGGGCACTTGGAAGTACAAATCCGGCCCTGGACATATGGGCACCTTTAGAGTCAAGACTGCATACTCTGTAAAGAGCTGTGGAAGATGTGAGAGTTATGTTAATACTACATAATAATTATGAATGTAGGTTATAGTTAAGCTACTGCTGGTTATAGATCATGGAGATGTAGGAAGAGCCGGGTGATCAATGGTCCAAACTGAGTCATTTTCCTGGAAGAGTGCAGGCATCATGCCCCTATTGTTTATTACCATCTTTAGCCATCACACTTTCTTGGAAAAGTAAAGCTTGATACAGCTGATTACTAATTTACTCTAATCCAATTCAAATTAATATTGGGGATTATGTTTTTCAATTCATATCAAGGGAACATCTTAATTCATGCACAACTCATAAAACCTAGACCAAGACTAGCAATTTGATCGCATTACACACTGCATATCCTCCGCATTGTTCTCTAGCACTGACTAACAGTTTTAATTATTCAAATTAAATAACTAGAACTGTTCAAAAAATTGATTGACAGGTTGATTGCGTATTGATTCCACACATGTTGAAGAGTAATGCATTATGAATTCACCAGATCATCTAATTAACTGTGACAAGTGCACTCTAACAAGCAGACTTGTAATTCTGACAAATGGCAGAATTAAAGGATTTATTGAGTATGTTTTAATATTCAGCATGATTACAATTTATGTCACATTTGGTTTGTTTCCTTCTCTGCCAAGATATTTATCCAGTGGGAAAACTTAAATAGAAACCGTAACCAACGATTGAACTTCATTCCAATCAGCAGCTAAATATTGTTTTTTTCTCAAATAGATAATCAGGGGGCTTTGTATGGCTGATATTGAGGTGTAACCCCTCCCACAGGGTTATGTCAGCACCATAGTGCTGACATCACACTGTGGGAGCCTTGTTGCATTGTGGGAAATAACAGCAGTTTCCAACTGCCAAAAATGCATCATCTCTTCCCACAGACATCACCTGCCAGCAGTAAAGATGTCTCCATGTAATAAATGAATGCAATATGGGAGAAGAAATATTTTCAATGGGCAAACACTGACTAAATCATTTATAAACAATTTTTTCCATTACGTTATTTTCACTGCAGTTCCTCTTTAAGGAGTTAATCAGTGATGCTCATCCAATATTCGGGTATCCGAACTACCCAGATAATCCGAACTTTTTCCACTAACCGAACTTTGAATAGCAATTCAGACATTTTTTTAAAATCTGAATAGCACTATCCGAGCAAACTCGGATTTCTCATCTGAAATTCAGGCGGATCGGATAGTTTGTTCAGATATCCGAGCAGAAGCCAAAATCACATTCGATGGCAAAAATTGCTGAGAGAGAGAGAGAAGAGAGAGAAGAGAGAGAAGAGAGAGAAGAGAGAGAGAAGAGAGAGAGAGAAGAGAGAGAGGAGAGAGAGGAGAGAGAGAGAGAGAGAGAGAAGAGAGAGAAGAGAGAGAAGAGAGAGAAGAGAGAGAAGAGAGAGAAGAGAGAGAAGAGAGAAGAGAGAGAAGAGAGAAAAAAGAGAAAAGAGAGAAGAGAGAGAAGAGAGAGAAGAGAGAAAAGAGAGAAGAGAGAAGAGAGAAGAGAGAGAGAAGAGAGAGAGAGAGAGAGAGAGAGAGAGAGAGAAGAGAAAGAGAGAAGAGAGAGAGAGAGAAGAGAGAGGGAAGAGAGAGGGAAGAGAGAGAGAAGAGAGAGAGAGAGAGAGAGGAGGGAGAGAGAGAGAGAGAGCGAAAGAGAAGAGAGAGAGAGAGGCAGAGAGCAGCCAGAGACAATGGCAGCACTGAACATGAGCTCCTGAAACTTTACCAATTTTACCTTGTAATGGGCAACTGAATGGACACAAAGGACACAACCAAGACACAGCCAAGACCAAGACATAACATGGAAACCAGAGGAGCCTATGGAAGTCTAAAGAATAAAAAGACTAAAGATTAAAAAGCAAATGCTCTGAATGGAGAAGATAACCACCTATAAAAGGATAAACAAGCTGTGTCACTCAGGAAAAGCAACAAGCAGCAGCAGCCAGCTCCAGCCAACCAACAGATCCTAACACCAGCAGAGAGTAACCCCAGAACTGACCAAACCTGCAGAAAACAAGGTAAGGGCATTTCTGCTGAATATTACTTATAGAAATAGGAAAAAGTTTATCAAGGGATTCACAATGGAAACCATATTAGAGCCAGCAGATGAAAAGGCAAGCCATGATGCAGATAAGCCCAGCACATCTAGCAGCAGGAGGTCTGGCACTCGGGAGATTGTTTACTCTCCTGGCAATAAAAGCAATGATGCAAAGAAAGAAGAAAGACTGAAGCTAACTAAAAGCATGCCAGAGACCCTGTTTGCTGACTATTCCTCTAACCCTAGAGTAAGAACAAACCTGATATTTTTTACACATGACACCCAAGCTTGGCATACTGCCATCTGTGAAAAATTTGAAAAAAGCATTAAAAAAAATGGCATCACGAATGGGAGACAAATCAGAATAAAAGACAAGGAGGACCCAGAGGTTACTACACTTACAGTAACTGTATACCACAATGGCAGTGTCTTGATCCAGGGGGCAGAACGTTACTTAAATATTTTCGAAAAGAGTTATCCTGATATTGAAAGACTTGCAATTAACTTTAAAGAAAACCAGACAAACTCTGTCAACACAAACAATGGTCGTAAATCATCTGCAAGGACTGCTCCTAGAGAGAAGGCTGAAGACCAATCTCCAAAACAACAGCCCCTCTCCAGAGACCAGACACCAGGCTTCTCACACCCCTCCCTGGAGACTCTCAGAGAAAGTCTGTCCCAATTAGAAAGGGACTTCACCCTTTTCAGGGAAGAAAGGAAAAGCAGCCAAGGTGTGAAAAATGCAAATGATCAACTGAGAGAAGAAATAGCCAGGATGAAAGCTGAGCACACTGCAGCCTTGCATGATATCAACATTTCCCTACAAAAACTACAGGAGGAAAACTCACAACTTAAAGAGGAGATCAGGAAATTAAAAATATTAAAACAGCCACAAAAGTTAGAGGAGACAACAAAAAGCACAAAGGCCCCCACAAAACCTATGCCGACCAAAGACAGTGCTCCGCACATCACACAGGATACAATAATCACCCAAGAGACTAGTGACAATCACAGCCATCCAGCCCCCTCTCCAAATACTGCCAACACAGCCTCATCCAACAACCCACAGCCCAAGCCTAAACACCAAGCAAATCGCTCCTATAAACATCGCAGTCCTGACATTGTGCTGGTTATAGACTCTAATGGAAAATACCTGGACATAAGAAGACTCTTTCCAGGGATGCATGCCATCAAAATCATCACTTCAACTATTGAACAAGTAACACAGGTCATTAATGAGCCTTATTTCACCGACCCAAAACATCTCATCCTGCACACCGGCACCAATGACATTATACAAGAAAACACCACAGACCAAGAAACCATCACATACAAACTGTCACAACTGGTTAAAAGGGCACAGCAGAAATTCCCCAGCACAAAGATTATCCTCTCTTCCCTGCTCCCAAGAAGAGACATTCCTCACCAGACAATTACACAGATCAATGCAGAGCTGGCCTCCAGTCTCAGATCCTCACCAGACATACAACTGGCACAGCACACCACAATCACAACCGACCATCTGTACAACAACAAGCACCTTGACAAACAAGGAGTCAGCCGCCTAGCAAAGGAACTAAAAGACATGGTGCTAAGTAGACCCCAGAGACTCCAAGAAAGCCCCAACTCAACAATCAGACAGCAAACCACAATGTCCCAACACCAGAGAGAGAGCCCACAAGCATGGAAAACATGTAGGAAACCGCCTGCCCCACAATGGCAACACAAAGCGACAGAGGGTAGCATCATGGCGGAAATCAGAACTTTGCTTATCAATATACAAAGCAGATTGAGGTGACACCCACAACAGTGTCCACCCTCCCCCTGAAAATACTGAGTCCTATGAAAATTTCTGCTCATTACAAGGTAAACCGACTCAAAATGACATCCCTTATCATCAGTAGCTGGAACATCCAAGGGCTGAACGCCTCAGCTTTTGGATCCAAAACAAATGATCCAGACTTTAAAAAGAGACTTGAAAACATTGATATCCAAATCCTCCTGGAGACATGGACCCGGGCAGAGGATGAATCTTTCGTACCCATGGGGTACCGGGAATTCTCCATATCTGCCCAGAAAAACAGGAACATTAAACAGGGCCGCCGTTCAGGAGGCATACTAATCTGGTATAAGGAGGAGCTCACAGAGCACATCAAAGCAATCAAACGAGGAGACAGCCACATCTGGATCAAAATAAACAGCTCCATCCTCACCTCTCAGTCTGACATGTACCTGTGTGCAGCATACATCCCCCCAACAGAGTCCCCTTACTACAAACCTGACATCTATGAGGTCCTACAAAGAGAAGCCAGCCACTTCCAGTCTCAGGGCAGAGTGCTCATCTATGGAGACCTCAACGCTAGAACAGGCACAGAGAAGGACTATCTGACCTCTGAGGGAAACACATACATACTTGGAGGAGAGAGCTACTACCAGGAACCAATGCAGACAGCAAGAAACAGCTATGACAAGACAGTAAACAAAAGTGGGAAATCCCTGTTGAACCTGTGCCGGAGCCTCGGCCTATACATAATGAATGGGCGAACCAGGGGTGACTCTCTTGGGAGATTTACTATGAACTCACATGTAGGCAGCAGTGTGGTAGATTATGCTGTCACAGACACAGACCCCATAAACATCAATGCCCTCATAGTCACCCCTGAAACACACCTGTCAGACCACAACCAAATCCTGCTGTACCTGAAATCCACCGATAAACCAACCACACAGCAACCTCACCAGAACAGTCTCTACAAGCTGCCACCATCCTTCAAATGGCCCAAAGAGTCTGCCATCAAATTCACCAACATGACCAACACTGCCAAAATCCAAGAACTGCTGACAAACTTTCATACCAACCTATATGAACTGAACAAACAAGGTGTCAACCATGCAGTGAAGGACTTCAGCAACATCTTATATAACATGGCAGTACTCGCCGGCCTCAAGCAGACCAACTTTAAGAGATCCACAAATAAACAGTCCCAAAAATGGTTTGACAGTGAGTGCAAGGCTCTACGTAATTCTCTAAGGGCAGCCTCTAACCAAAAGCACAGAGACCCCAACAACCAGGACCTAAGGGAAGCCCATGACCACCTACAGAGACAATACAAAGACACCCTCAGGCGGAAAAAACAGAGCCACATCTCCCACAAACTCCAACAGCTGGAGGACTCCCTCCAAGACAACTCATTCTGGGAGACCTGGAACCACATTGGGACAAAGCCCAAGAAAAGCCCTCTCCACATCCAAAATGGCCACATCTGGCTCCACTACTTCAGGGACCTCTACAAAGACATCCCAGAAAATGCCCAAACCCCGGAACAGAAACAAATAGCCGCAAAGCTGAAGGACATGGAGGAGACAATCAAGGACTTTCAAAACCCCCTGGATACACCAATCACGATGGAGGAAATAAGAGAAAGAACAAAGCTGATAAAATGTAAGAAGGCTAGCGGTACCGATGGCATCCTGCCAGAGATGATCAAATACAGCCCCCCGGACATACATGAGGCACTCGCAAGACTTTTCAACCTTATCCTGAGTGCGGGCTCCTTTCCTCAGGCCTGGAGTGAAGGCCTCATAACACCCATCTACAAGAATGGGGACAGATATGATCCAGCAAACTACAGAGGAATCTGTGTCAGCAGTACACTGGGGAAACTGTTTAACAGCATCATCAATAAAAGGATCCTCTCCTTCCTCACACAGCAGGACGTACTCAGCAAAAGCCAAGCTGGGTTCATGCCAAACCACCGCACAACCGACCACATCTACACACTGCACAGCCTTATCAAGACTCATGTCCACAGCTCACGTGGCAAAATACACGCTTGCTTTGTGGATTTTAAGAAGGCGTTTGACTCGGTGTGGCACCCAGGCCTTTTCCTAAAACTCCTAGAGAGCGGAATAGGAGGTAGAATCTATGATGTCATCAAGAGTTCATATACTGGGAACCAATGCAGTGTGAAAGTGGACGGGAAGAGAAGCGCGTTCTTCAAGCAGGGTCGAGGAGTCAGGCAGGGCTGCAGTTTGAGCCCAACGCTCTTTAACATATTTATTAACCAACTGGCTGTAGCCCTGGAATCCTCCCCAGCACCAGGCCTCCTCCTGCATGACCACGAGGTGAAGTTCCTGCTGTATGCAGATGATCTCCTGCTGCTCTCCCCAACAGAAAGGGGCCTACAGGACAGCCTGGCAGTACTGGAGAGTTTCTGCACCACATGGGCACTGCCCATCAACCCAAAGAAGACAAAAGTGATGGTGTTCCAGAGAAAAAATCTAAAAATGCCCACCTCCTCATTTATATTAAATGGCTGCCCACTGGAGACCACAAACAGTTACACCTACCTGGGGCTGGAAATTAACCAAACTGGGAGCTTTAAACCAGCAGTAGAGGCCCTGAAGGAAAAAGCCTGCAGAACGTTTTATGCCATCAGAAGGCAACTTTACCACCTAAAACCACCGGTGAGAGTCTGGGTAAAGATATTCAACAGCATCATCACCCCAATCCTGCTCTATAGCAGTGAGGTATGGGGCCCGGTCACCTACCCTGACCAATCAAAATGGGACTCCAGCCCAACAGAAATCTTCCATCTAGAGTTCTGCAAGTATCTTCTCCAAGTCCATCGCAGCACTTCGAACTCAGCTTGCCGGGCAGAGCTAGGCAGATTCCCACTATGGCTGACTATCCAGCAGAGGGCGCTCTCATATTGGGCGCATATACAGAGCAGCAACCCCAGCACTTACCACCATAAAGCCTCACTGAGCCAGGGTGGGGAGGCCATACCACGCTCTCTGAAACAAAACGTCAAGAGCCAGCCCAGCCAAGACCACCAACACAGGCTGACAAAAGCCCAAATAAAAGGAATGATAGAAAGCTGCAAGGACCGATACATAGAGGAATGGAGAAGTGACATAAAGAACTCCCAGAAACTCACTATCTACCAATCACTACAGAGGGAGTACACAATGGCCCCATATCTGGAGAGGCTACACCACCACAAAGATAGACAGGCCTTGAGCCTGTACCGTCTGAGTGCCCACAACCTGGAGATAGAGACAGGACGACACAGACAGACATGGAAGCCCCGGGAGGAGAGACTGTGCAGGCAATGTGACCAGGGGGTCCTGGAGGATGAGGCCCACTTCCTGCTACACTGCAGCAAATATACACCGTTGAGGACCGCCCATTTCCAAAGACTCTCCGCCCACATTGCAGATTTCACCTCCACAGATGAGGAGAGGAAACTCTACATCATACTGGGGGAAGAGGAAGAAACTGTGCAAATAGCTGCCCGATATGTCACGGCCTGCCACCAACTGAGAGGAACATGATAACACATGGACTGTATAACCCCATACTCCCCTCCCCTATGGACTGTATGCCTATACCCCCCTCCCCTATGGACTATATACCCCATCCCCCCCATACCATCCCGTACATCCTCCTATGGACTGTATACCCATGTCCTTCCCTTATTCCCACAATCCCCCCCACATTAATGTTCTATTTTGCTTTGGCAATGCTAAATGTATTTGGTCCTGCCAATAAAGCTTTTTTGGATTTGGATTTGGATTTGGATTTGGAGAGAGAGAGAGAGAGAGAGAGAGAGAGAGAGAGAGAGAGAGAGAGAGAGAGAGAGAAGAGAGAGGGAAGAGAGAGGGAAGAGAGAGAGAAGAGAGAGAGAAGAGAGAGAGAAGAGAGAGAGAGAGAGAGAGAGGGAGAGAGAGAGAGAGAGAGAAAGAGAAGAGAGAGAGAGAGAGAGAGAGAGGGAGAGAGAGAGAGAGAGAGAGAGAGAGAAAGAGAAGAGAGAGAGAGAGAGAGAGAGAGAGAGAGAGAGAGAGAGAGAGAGTTCTGGGTATCCGGATCCGAATTCAATTCGGATTTTGAAAAGGGGTATCCGAGCAGCACTGGAGCTAATTATCCCATGAGAAAAACTTAGGCAGAGGCTGGATAGTGTAATTGTTTAGGGCTCTGGCACTGACATAGGAGACCTGGGTTAAAATCTCGTCTCTTCTTATTCAGTAAGCCAGTACCTATTTAGTAAGGACTTCTTGGGCAAGAACATTGCTACTGCCTACTCATTGAACCCCCAGTGGCTTCCTCTCAACTGCTTTGAGTCTGACAGGAGAAAAGTACTCTTTGAATATTGTTGGAATATTTACATTTCACTGCACCATTTCCATGTTACCATGTGGATAACAATTAGTTGACTTTTCTTATAATTTTGTCAAGATGCTACTATGTGTCTTCCCCCCCTACCCCCTCCTTATGTAATAGATGGTTACGGGATCTGATGAATACAACAATGGGGGAGGGAGACAAGCAGAGACCAAAAGGTGCTCCCTGTGCATATAAGTACAAGAGATAAACACAGAATCAGAAACTCTCAACTTAGCACAACGAGTCTTGTCATATCTGTTGAGCTCAGTTTTAAAGAGGTGTGTGTGTGTGTGTGTGTGTGTGTGTGTGTGTGTGTGTGTGTGTGTGTGTGTGTTTGTGTGTGTGTGTGTGTGTGTGTGTGTATGTTTGTGTGTGTGTGTGTGTGTGTGTGTGTGAGTGTGTGTGTGTGTGTGTGTGTGTGTGTGTGTGTGTGTGTGTGTGTGTGTGTGTGTGTGTGTGTGTGTGTGTGTTGTGTGTGTGTGTGTGTGTGTGTGTGTATGTTTGTGTGTGTGTGTGTGTGTGTGTGTGTGAGTGTAGGGGGACTGTAATTCACCAGTATATCACAGCTTGACATGCACAAGAACCCTAATTCCAGGTTACAGGGGATTAAGCTTCCTTGCTGGATTTCACGTGTTAAGCTACAATGAGACCTATTAGAAGAAACGCATTGGGCGGAGCCAGTGCAAGCTGATGTCATCATCCCAGGAAGTGTATTAGTCAGCCTGTCTTGTGCTGCCCGAGGGTGTGGGATCTCAATAGCGGGCCGCCGCGGAGATTAGCCTTAAGTGCCCGTGCGACCAGTCGGCCATCATTCCTGTGGTACTTGCTGGATGTCCGCCCCAATACACTAGATCCACCTGGTCTTTGAGGAGGCTACAATCCAGTGAGTGTCAGTCCTGTTGTTTCTGGATGTGGATGCAGTGTTATCAAGCTGTTTATTTCTGTCAACAACGTGTGTCTTTGAAGAGTGTCATAGCACTGCTGAGTTTTGCAGTCTTACGCTATGCCATCTTTGTTTCCCGTTTAGGTTCATTATTCTGTGGAGAATGCAGGGAGGTCATTTATATATTTTCTGCTATCTTAATCTGGAACTGTGTCCATCTGTGCACCAATGATTGCTGCTATACCTAGAGACTTTTCTCAATAGACTATACATATATGACAGGTGCAGTCTTGTGAGAATGGTCGCCCATTGAGGATCAAGAAATGATCCATTGAGTGAAGATTTGTGAAACGATGCTGTACAGACACATCCCTAGCCTTGAGGCCAGCAATGTGTTCTGTTGCTAAGTAGGGAGTGTAGGGACCTTAATCTGTGGATGACGGAGTGGCTTTAATTGTTCAACAGGGCTAGTAAAAAATAACCACAAATGGTCATGCATGGGCATCAGGGGTGATTGAAAATCTGACGAGATGAATCTTTAACGATACCTGAGCAATATCAGTCGGCGGCTGCTGTACACACATAACGATCATCGGCTGAAACGGTCATTATCGGCCATTTCAGGCGACAGTTATAACATGTGTGTACATAGCTTCAATCTTTCCACTATATAAGTTGAGATTTTATTTGAGATTTTATTTCCTTACTAGTGCACATATTGCCAGTATTTTACTCTCAAATTGCTTTTATTGCAAATAATGGTCAGTAGTAGAGATGTCGCAAACATAGAATTTTCTGTTTGCAAACGGTGAATGCAAACTTCTGCAAAATGTTCGCCAACGGGCGAATCTGGCGAACCGCCATAGACTTCAATGGGCAGGCAAAGACTGTTTCTGGCCACAAAAGTGATGAAAAAGTTGTTTCAAGAGGCCTAACGCCTGGACTGTGGAATGCCAGAGGGGGATCCATGCTAAAAGTCTCATCAGAAATTATGGAGTTGACGCAAAGTCATGGTTTAAACTCTAATGGGCAGAAATCACATTGTGCACAGCTCTGGGTGTCAGTGGGCTGTGGAGTGTCTCACACAGAGAGATACAATAGTACTATCAGAATACAGTGAAATAATAATGCATTGGAGTGGTTCTGTGCCTGCAACTTAATGAGGCAACAGCTGTAGTGTGCACACAGCTCTGGGTGTCAGTGGGCTGTGTGTCACATACCCAAAAAACACAGGAGACCGATGTTCTAGCCCTCAAAAGGGCTATTTGGAGTGCTTTCACAGCAAGTGAGGAAAAATAACACAGGCCTTGCTAATTCTTTCCCTACCTATCTGCAGCAAGTCTGACCCTGCTCTCATGAACAGTCAGCAACCAGCAGAGAATGAATCCAATATGGCCACCACAACTGCTTTTTGATAGGGGGGCAGGGGGTCCAGGAAGGGTTGCTACCTGATTGGCTGTCATGTGTATGCTGACTGTGAGGTAAGGGGTCAAAGTTTAGCTCAATGATAATGAATAGGGGGTGAATTGAACACACCAAATGTTCTCTCTTTGTCTAGTCAGTAGGTTACAAACATTCAACATATATAAGTTACACTTGTAAAGTATAACCTAAAGTCCTTGTTCAGTTCCATTAGGGAGTTATTAAAATAACCAACCATACTTAGTGTCCTTCCTGTTGAGGGAAAATATTTGAGAGAATCTGGCATAGTATAAATTACATGAATAAGTAATGGCATCCACTGTGGAACCCTGAAACTGAACAACAACAAGACAAAAGAATAACAAAATACTTGTGTGGTTGCAAGTTATATAAGAAAAGCAGAGGAGTTAACATAAACAGTTACCAAGGGATAATTAACTGTTATTGATCCAAGTATGGGTAGATCCCGAAGCAGTATAAATAAGAAGTGGTCTGTGTCGTAAGCTTGATTTGGATTCCATATTTGGATCTCAGGCAACTATCCCAAATTTTGAAAAAGGGGGCTGTATCGTTCCTGGTTATACACATTATATACTTGTTCAAGAAAATATTATTTACACGCCTAATCACTTTCAAATCGCTACATAGAAAAATATTTTAATTCACACTCCAGTACCTGAGATATAAGTAGGACATGTTAGTTCAAGTTCCTCTCTAATGATGTTCCAATTATTTACACTTGATCAGCTCAATCTAATTTTGGGTATTTGAGGTAGTAGCGATACGTGCAGTGATGTGCTTATTTCTTCTACGTGCAATATTTTCATTACTGTTCATTTAACTTGTATTTAATGGAATACAAAATGTAAACGGTGCATGGAATTTGGTACACACTACCTGGCCAAAATATAAGATAATAAAAAGAAAGGTTCCACTTTGAATAACCACATAACTAAGAGCCAATGGCCCATATACAATTAATGTTTTCTCCTGAATTTTCTCCTAGGAGATCATTTTTCACCCTCTCTTTAAAACTACTTTTCAGTACTCTACTACTGAAAAGTACCAAAAAGTAGGTGAAAAATTACTACTGCACAAACGGACTATCAATGATAATCATGGGTCAAGTTGTCGAGATTAACCAATATTGACAGGCATCATCTTGGACAACTGTTTTTATTCAGTACATAACTCTACCTAGTGCCTTTAAAGTACACCTGAGGCCGATAAAAATAAAATATTTATACATACCTGAGGCTTCCTCCAGCCCCCTTCAGGCTAATCAGTCCCTCGCCATCCTTCGGACCTGCCTGAATCTTCTACAAGATTCCCTGTTAACTTCATGAATCAGGTTGTAAGGCACAGTCTGGCCATGCACGACCAATTGCACCCCCAATGCCAGGATGGGAGAGATCTTTTGCGATCCTGACAGCCCTGGATCCCAGTCTGGAGGAGAAAAGGAGGTCTGTAGATGGGCAGAGGATCCTAATGATTTGAGCAGCTTTGATGACTCCCAGTAGCTTGCAAAGTGCGAAGTGCCACGTGCAAAGTGCCACGTACCAAGTGCAAAGTGCCACGTGCAAAGTGCAAAGAGCCAAGTGCCATGTGCTAAGTGCCACGTGCAAAGTGTCAAGTGCAAAGTGCCACGTGCAAAGTGCCAAGTGCAAAGTGCCACGTGCCAAGTGCAAAGTGCCAAGTGCAAAGTGCTAAGTGCCAAGTGCAAAGTTCCACATGCCACTGCCAAGTGCCACGTCCGGCATGCTCCTGGCAGACGTTACACCTTCTGCTGCTGCTGCATTGCCCTGCTCCTGCTGCCTGTGCTGCTCACACCGCCAGGGTGCCACAGGCCACTGCTGCTGTGCTGATACCACCTATATTTAACCCAAAACACAATTGCTACATAATTTTTTGGAGGTGTCTTGGCTGAAAACAGTCATGTCCCAGATGTGCGGTTGAACTTTGGACATAATGTGGGCTGCACGACCGCTGTCTGGAACCTAGTCCTGATGTTAATTGTCAGCCATTTTTTTTTTTGGGGGGGGGGATTTTAAGTCCCCACATGATCAATTAGTGTTTCCCTTTAAACAATTATGCTACATGCCTCATTTACCCTAAAAAAAAGTTTTAAAAGCAATTTAAAGGCCACTTCTGGTTTTGCTATCCGGATATCTGAATCCGCCCGGATACCCGGGATACTGAGGTCGGATATCCGATTCAGATTCGGATCGCAAAAGTTTGAACTCGGATATCCGACCCGGATCGGATATCTAGGTATCCGGATCCGAATCGGATTTGGATTTTGAAAAGGGGTGTCCGAGCAGCACTGCTGGGCATCAATTCTACCAAAATGAGTGATCAATTGATTTAAAATAGTTTTTGATCAAAAATCAATCAAAAGTATAAATCGAACAGGAATGGAAGATTTAGGTTAATTGAGGGTGGGACAGAAGCATCAGTAGATTAGCACAAAAAATGGCCTGCAAAAATGTCATAGGCGCACCTTGAGAATAATTGATTGCTGTGCATCTAGTTTGTATTTAAAGGATTTATATGTGACCTTATTTTAGTTGTAGAATACATTTTGATGTGTCTTACAGCTTGAACCCATCACATAAAAAATTGGTAGGGACAAACTCAATCCATCATTTAAAAAAAAAAGTCACAATTAAAATTATGATCAGGCCCTGTTCACAGTGGTCAGTTGCATTGTAGAATATTTCTGCATGTCAACTCACTGCCCATACAATTTAAGGGCCCTTTTCCACTAGCAATTGCAATCACAAATCACAAACGCCACCCATTGCCATTCTACATTAATTTTGTTATGCAATTGCGATTTTCGGTTTGCAAATTGAATCACTGTAGTGGAACATACTTCTCATGATTTCTATTATATAGTAGCAACCCTAGCGATTTAAAAATCACTAGCAATTTTCAATTTTGCGATTTATCTGTGCAGTGAAAAAAGGCCCTTATAGGGCTGTTCACAGTACCAGATGACATTATTCTAACTCACTGTATGCTGGCTTCCTATTAAAGTCTATGTCCAGTCTCCACTGCAGTTCACAGTCATTATAACGTGTTATGCAACTGGCTACTGTGAACCTAGCCTTAAACTTTGGAAAATTTACACACAACAGTAACTTACATCCTGGTTGTTAGCAGTGCTGCTCGGATACCCCTTTTCAAAATCCAAAGACACCCAGACACCTCCAAAAAATTACACAGCAATTGTGTTAAGATTATCACCATGGCACCTAGTGTTGGTACCACGGCTGTAAAAAAAATTTGAACCAGGCTTATTACTGAAGACGGAGCCTGGAGGTTGTGGTGGTAAAGGGTGGTGGTAAGGCAGGCATAGTGAAAAACCACTCAGCCACTTCATTTCCCTCTCTTGCCAACAACAGGGGCCAGGAACTCACCAACCACCCAAGCCTGGTTCATTTTCAGAAACGTCAGTCTGTCCACAGACTGGGTGGACAGACAAGAGCTCTTCTCGGTGACCACACCACTGGCCGCACTGAAGCACATTTCTGACAGAATGCTGGAAGGCGGGCAGGACAGCACTTCCAGGGCGTACTGCGCCAGCTCGCTCCAGATATCCAGGTGCTTAACCGAGTAATCCAAGGAGTCCACAGGGGTGCCGGTGGCAAGCCCGCTGTAAGACCCCATGTAGTCTGCCACCATCCGGGTCAGGTGCTGGTTCTGGCTTTGAGAGCCGGATGCTGCTGCAGGCACCTCCTCTGTAGGCAGTGGTACTGGCATGGTGTAGAGCGCCTTTGTCAGAGACAGCAGGTTTGTTGGGCGCCTGGTGCTGCTGGATGCAGGCACCTGCTGCTGTGCTGGCTGGACTGTGACAGCAGGGGGGTGGGAGTCTGGGGGAAGGCTTCCTCTAATCCCTGAACCAGAATCTGCTGCAAGTCCCTGATTCGGCGCACCGGGTAACCTCCTCCAGGCAGGAACTGAGCCAGCTTCCCCTTCAGCCATGGGTCTAGCGAGATAACAGTGCTGTCCTCCTCCACCTCTGATTCCTGAGCCTCCTCCTGCTCTCTCCACCCCCCCACCAATGCAGCTGCACTCCGCTGTGACCCCTCTTCTTCATGGTCAGGGACCTCCAACACCTCAAACTGCAAGTCCTCCTCAACCTCCTCCTCCTGCCGCACAGAGGTGGACTGTGCAGTTGGCTGCTGCTCCTGCTGGATCAATGCTGCCTCTCCCACTTCCAGCAGAGCATAAAGGGCCTTGTCCAGCATGCACTCAATGGTCACCCACTCACACAGTGACGCACAGTCCAGGCTGACCATGTTGGTGGCCTCCAGGAAGGGTGCCGGCACCAAGCACACCAGCTGCATTTTTACCCAATCAGCACTGAGGATGATGTCTGGGAGGTGGGTGGTGCTGGTCCCGGACAAGGTGGCCTCTATGGTGGCTTTGGCCAGGAACTGGTTGACAGCCCCCTTCTGTTCAACCAGATGTTCCAACATTGCCAGGGTGGAATTCCAGTGTGTTGGAATGTCTATGATGAGCCGGTGCCGTGGGAGGTTTAACTCCAGCTGCACGGCTTCCAGGGACGCTGTGGCACCACCCGAGCGGCGAAAATGACCCACGGTTTTCCTTGCCACTCCCAAAAGAGTGTCCATACCCTGGTAGGTGCGCAGGAATTTCTGCACCACCAGGTTCAGGACGTGGGCCAGACAGGGGATGTGGGTGAGGTTTCCCCGGTGGATGGCGGCAACCAGGTTGGCCCCATTGTCAGACACCACCTCTCCGACTTTCCTTTCCTGCTCTCGGAGTTTGGCCAGGACGTGGTCTGCTGTCAGTCTGTTCTTCCCCAGGCTGACCATCTCCAGCAGCGCTTGGCAGTGGTGGGCCTTCACGCTGCTGCTGAGGTTTGCCGGAGGATAGAACCGGATCAGAGCTGGAACCTGCTGCACTTCCCCTGACCCTGCTGTGGGGTGGCAACACCCACTGGGGTGATGAAGCTGCTGTTGCTGTGCCCGATGCTGCTGTCCCCTCCTCACCCACTTCTACCAAACTGACCCAGTGTGCGGTGAAGGACAAATAGCGGCCTGTCCCAAACCGGCTGCTCCATGAGTCCATTGTCACATGGACCTGCTTACCCACCACATGGTCAAGCCCACGTTCCACGTTGGCCTTTACAAATTGGTGCAGTGCTGGGATGGCCGTGCGTGTGAAGTAGTGCCAGCTGGGGATTGGCCAATCTGGCGCTGCGCACTGCAGGAGCGCACGCATCTGGCTCCCCTCCTGCAAAAACGAGTACGGGAGGAGCTGGGAGGACATGGCCTGTGTAAGCAAGCCATTCAGCTGGCATATGAGACGGCTGCCGGGAGGCTGAGCCCTGACCACGAAAGACTCGCTCAGCAGGGTCTGGTGGCGTTTTTGGCTTGCTGAGGAGGGAGTAGAGGAGAACACTGAGGAGGACTGGCTGCCTGAACAGGCCTCAGTGTCGGCAGGAGTGGCAAAGAGGGCTATGGTGCTCTGACCAGTGCAAGGGCCAGCACCAGCTTCCTTCAGCCTCTTGAATGCTTTGTGCTCATGTTTGTGTTTTTTTTCCAGATGATTTATGAAGATGGAGGTGCCATAGTTGGAGGGGTTAGACCTAGTGTTGGGCGAACAGTGTTCGCCACTGTTCGGGTTCTGCAGAACATCACCCTGTTCGGGTGATGTTCGAGTTCGGCCGAACACCTGACGGTGCTCGGCCAAACCGTTCGGCCACATGGCCGAACTAAGAGCGCATGGCCGAACGTTCCCCGAACGTTCGGCTAGCGCTGTGATTGGCCGAACGGGTCACGTGGTTCGGGCCCGAACGCGCTCTGATTGGCCGAACGGTCACGTGGTTCGGGTAAATAAATACCCGAACCACGTCATATCTCCGCCATTTGTCTGTGGGTTTAGCTTTGGGTAGGCAGGCAGGGTAGTTCGCTCTCCAGCCACGCTAGCCAGGGTCCCCCCCAGTCATTGTGTGTCGCTGCTGGGAACAGTAGTACACCGCTCGCTCAGCCACACTATATATAGCATTGTTTACTGCCACTGTGTACCTCGCTCAGCCACGCTATATATATAGCATTGTGTTTTCTGACACTCTGTGTACACGGCTTAGCCTGACTAATATAGCATTGTGTGTACTGCCACTGTGCACCTCGCTCAGCCACGCTATATATAGCATTGTGTGTACTGCCACTGTGCACCTCGCTCAGCCACGCTATATATAGCATTGTGTGTACTGCCACTGTGCACCTCGCTCAGCCACGCTATATATATAGCATTGTGTTTTCTGACACTCTGTGTACACGGCTTAGCCTGACTAATATAGCATTGTGTGTACTGCCACTGTGCACCTCGCTCAGCCACGCTATATATAGCATTGTGTGTACTGCCACTGTGCACCTCGCTCAGCCTGGCTATATATAGCATTGTGTGTACTGCCACTGTGCACCTCGCTCAGCCACGCTATATATAGCATTGTGTTTTCTGACACTCTGTGTACACGGCTTAGCCTGACTAATATAGCATTGTGTGTACTGCCACTGTGCACCTCGCTCAGCCACGCTATATATAGCATTGTGTGTACTGCCACTGTGCACCTCGCTCAGCCACGCTATATATAGCATTGTGTGTACTGCCACTGTGCACCTCGCTCAGCCACGCTATATATAGCATTGTGTGTACTGCCACTGTGCACCTCGCTCAGCCACGCTATATATAGCATTGTGTTTTCTGACACTCTGTGTACACGGCTTAGCCTGACTAATATAGCATTGTGTGTACTGCCACTGTGCACCTCGCTCAGCCACGCTATATATAGCATTGTGTGTACTGCCACTGTGCACCTCGCTCAGCCACGCTATATATAGCATTGTGTGTACTGCCACTGTGCACCTCGATCAGCCACGCTATATATAGCATTGTGTGTACTGCCACTGTGCACCTCGCTCAGCCACGCTATATATATAGCATTGTGTTTTCTGACACTCTGTGTACACGGCTTAGCCTGACTAATATAGCATTGTGTGTACTGCCACTGTGCACCTCGCTCAGCCACGCTATATATAGCATTGTGTGTACTGCCACTGTGCACCTCGCTCAGCCACGCTATATATAGCATTGTGTGTACTGCCACTGTGCACCTCGCTCAGCCACGCTATATATAGCATTGTGTGTACTGCCACTGTGCACCTCGCTCAGCCACGCTATATATAGCATTGTGTTTTCTGACACTCTGTGTACACGGCTTAGCCTGACTAATATAGCATTGTGTGTACTGCCACTGTGCACCTCGCTCAGCCACGCTATATATAGCATTGTGTTTTCTGACACTCTGTGTACACGGCTTAGCCTGGCTCTATAGCATTGTGTGTACTGCCACTGTGCACCTCGCTCAGCCACGCTATATATAGCATTGTGTTTACTGCCACTCTGTGTACACCGCTCAGCCAGACTATATACCGTTGTTTACTGACACTCTGTGTACACCGCTCAGCCAGACTATATACCATTGTTTACTGACACTCTGTGTACACGGCTCAGCCTGACTATAAAGCATTGTGTGTACTGCCACTGTGCACCTCGCTCAGCCACGCTATATATAGCATTGTGTTTTCTGACACTCTGTGTACACGGCTTAGCCTGACTATATAGCATTGTGTGTACTGCCACTGTGCACCTCGCTCAGCCACGCTATATATAGCATTGTGTTTACTGCCACTCTGTGTACACCGCTCAGCCAGACTATATACCGTTGTTTACTGACACTCTGTGTACACCGCTCAGCCAGACTATATACCATTGTTTACTGACACTCTGTGTACACGGCTTAGCCTGACTAATATAGCATTGTGTGTACTGCCACTGTGCACCTCGCTCAGCCACGCTATATATAGCATTGTGTTTTCTGACACTCTGTGTACACGGCTTAGCCAGACTATATAGCATTGTGTGTACTGCCACTCTGTGTACACCGCTCAGCCAGACTATATAGCATTGTGTTTACTTCCACTCTGTGTCTGCTGGGCCTGGGAACAGTAGTACACCGCTCACCCGCCACTGTATAGCATTGTGCTCTGTGTCGCTGCTGGGAATAGTGGTACTGTATAGCATTTCTGTACTGCCACTGTACTGCTGCCAGTCAGCGTGTACTGTAAGGATAAGTGAAATGAGGAAGAAATCCGGTGAAAGAGGAAGGGGCAAGGGAAGAGGTGTTTCCCCTGACGGTTCACGTACAGGCCACAGGGGAGCACCCAAGAAAACCCACTCAATACCGCCCATGTTGTCCAGGACAACAACCCTCACAAATCCAAAAGAACAGGACCAGATAATTACTTGGATGACCTCTCAAGCGTCCAGCAGTGGGTTAAGCAGCACCAGCACATCACGCACGAGGTCCGAGTCCTCAGCCAGTTACAAGGAGCCAGTGGGCACAAAGCTGACACAACCGGCAGCGACACCACGCACACAACTGCCAGATAACCAGTCCGATGAATTACCTCAGGACACAATGGGGTATTCGCAGGAGCTATTCCCAGCCCAACAAACTTCCACCTATGAAAGGTCAATGGAGGAACAGCCAGAAATGTTGTGCCCGGATTCACAACCATTAACTGTGGGAAATGCACCGCACACTGAAATACAAGGCGAGTCCGAGGAGGACTCGGAAACCCAAATCCCAGAGCAAGTTGGGCAGGAGGGGTTGCAATTGCAGGAGGTCGGCCGACAAGATCTGGAAGACGACGTTGGAGTGAGCTGCGCAGAGGTTGTTCTGGGGAGCTCTACTCCACGGCGGCGGCCCCCCACAATGACATATGACGAGTTTGAGGAGATGGAAGAGGAGGGTATGGACAATGTGGACAGAGACCCAGATTTTATTTGTGAACGAGAACATCGCCGTCGTAGCAGCAGCACAGATGAGTCTGTTGAAGAACCCACTGCTGCACGAGTTCGCCTTGTGCCACAAGGTAGGCGGCGCGCAATTTCAGGCACCACAAGCGTGGAAGTTAGAGTGAGAGGCAAAAGAGGAGGAAACAGAAATCGCCAGCAAGGAGGCAGGTGCTCCAAAGTCTGGGCTTTCTTTCAAGACTGCACTGAGGATGTTACCATGGCGATTTGCAAGGTGTGCAAGACTCGCCTGAGCAGGGGGAAAAGTATTAACAACCTCTCCACCACCAGCATGAGCCGCCACATGCTATCCAAACATCCCACTCTGTGGGCAAACGCGGCAGGACAGGGTACCAGCAACACTGCCTCCCTTGGGTTCACCAGACTCACCACCAGACCCGCCTCAGCAGCAGCAGTAGCCCAGCCATTGCGTGGTTCACAACATTCACAAACATCAGACGACGCTGACACTGTCACTTTCCGGAGTAGTGCTCTTGAGGTCTCCCAGTGTTCATCAAACACAACAACCAACAGCCCTTCCGTGTGCAGCGCTACGGTTCAGTTGTCTGTGTCGGAGATGTTTGAGCGCAAGAGGAAATTGCCAGCAAATGACCCCCGGGCCGTGGCATTAACAGCCAGCATAGCCAAGCTTCTGGCCTGCGAAATGCTGCCATATCGAGTGGTGGAGACAAACAGCTTCAAGGGCATGATGTCAGTGGCCATCCCACGTTACGTGGTTCCCAGCCGCTACCACTTTGCGCGCTCTGCAGTGCCTGAGTTGCATGAGCACATGGTCAGCAAAATAACCCGAAGCTTGAAGAATGCCGTTGCCTGCAAGGTTCACCTCACCACTGACACTTGGACGAGTGCGTTCGGCCAGGGTCGATACATCTCCCTTACCGCGCACTGGGTGAACCTTGTGGAGCCTGGCAGCGATTCCTCACCTGCTACGGCGCGGGTGTTGCCCATGCCGCAAACAGCTGCACCGCCGTCCCTCCCACTGGATAACAACAGCAGCACCTACCTCTCTGACTCCTTCTCCTCCAACGCATCTCAAAGCTGTACCTCATCCGGAAACGCTAACCCAGCAGCAGTAGGATCGTGGAAGCAGTGCAACACAGCTGTTGGCATGCGTCAGCAAGCGTTGCTGAAGCTGATCTGCCTTGGGGATAAGCAGCACACAGGGGAGGAAATTTGGAAGGGAATAAAGGAACAGACGGATTTGTGGCTGGCACCGCTGGACTTGAAACCGGGCATGGTTGTGTGTGATAATGGGAGTAATCTTATTTGCGCTTTAAGGTTGGCTAAGCTGACACACATCCCTTGCCTGGCGCACGTGATGAACCTAGTAGTTCAGCGGTTCCTGAGGACATACCCAGGCGTGGCCGATCTTCTGTTGAAGGTGCGTCGAGTGGCCAAACATTGTAGAAATTCCAGTACTGCTTCGGGGGCACTCGCCAAGATGCAGGAGCGCTTCAATCTCCCCCACCATCGCTTGCTGTGTGATGTCCCTACGCGCTGGAATTCTACGCTGCACATGCTAGCCCGCTTTTGCGAGCAGAAGAGTGCAGTGGTCCAGTACATGACGGCGCAGTACCGAGACGCATCCGGCCAGCTGCCAAGCTTCTGTGGATCCGATTGGGCCAACATGTTGGACCTCTGCCAAGTCCTCCAAAATTTTGAGCAATCCACGTTGCTTGTGAGCAGTGACAACTCTTCAGTCAGCATTACCATACCACTGCTGTGTTTACTGAAGAGGTCGATGTTGAAAATCAAGGAAACAGCTGTCATGATGCAACTGGGGGAATCTGAAGGAGAAAACGATCAGCGTGATGGTACCAACATCAGGCCATCCGCCTCAGGGAACGCTGGCCCCAGCAGCTATGACGAAGAAGAGGAGGAGGAACAGCTGGAGTTGGAGCAGGAATTTTATGCCACCACTGACGAGGGCCAGAGCGGTGCACGTTGGACTTCCACAATTCAACGCGAATGGTCAGCAGAAGCAGACCAGGAGGAAGGTGACGACTATGATGCATCACAACAACTATCACAACGCTCACAAGAGGATGATGAGGATTCTGGTAGGACTCTGGCACACATGGCTCAATTCATGCTAGACTGCATTGAACGTGACCCACGCATTGTGCGCATTCTGGACAACACCAATTACTGGGTTTATACCCTTCTGGATCCACGGTACAAACACAATGTTCCAAAACTGCTTGAAGAAAGAGTCAGACAGGTCAAAATGGAAGAATACCAGCAGGCCCTTGTGGAGACTTTAGAGAGGAGATTGACATCCTCCCCCTCCTCTAGCCAGTTGTACGCAGACAGACTGACTCCCGCAAACCCAGGACGACCAGGAGGGCAGCAAACAACGCAAGCCGCAGCTAGTGCCCAAAAGGGAATGGTATCGGCAGTGTCCTTGGAGTGGGAAAATTTTCTGACACCCATGCAGCAGCAGCCCACTGAACAGCAAGCGTGCAGATCCACCTCCAACACCGATCGCCTGGAGAAGATGGTCAAGGACTACATGTCAGATGACGTAGCTGTGTCGAACAATCCATCTGCACCCTTCAACTATTGGGTATCGAAGCTAGACACCTGGCACGAACTGGCAATGTACGCAATAGAGGTGCTGGCTTGCCCGGCAGCCAGCGTTATGTCGGAACGCTGTTTCAGTGCTGCCGGAGGCATCGTCACAGATCGGCGTATCCGCCTCTCCACAGAAAATGCAGACCGTCTGACTCAAATTAAAATGAATCAATCCTGGATTGGAAATGACTACGCAACACTCCAGGACCCCAACCAAGTAACATGACCAATGAACATCTGGGATGGTGTAGCGTTTCCGGTCCCTGTTTATTGAACCTCTCATCTGTATTACATTTATGACTGCATGGCGGCAAAAAGCATTGCTGCTATATCCGCACGCTTCTTGCCCTCATGCAAGGCCTGGGTTGTTGTGTCTTACAAAGCGTGGCCTTCTCCTCCTGCGCCTCCTCCTGTTCCATCACATCTGCTGCTGCTGGGTTAGCGTTGCCGCGTGGTCCCTGTTTATTGAACCACTTATCTTTATTACATTTATGACTGCATGGCGGTACAAAGCATGCTATCCGCACGCTTCTTGCCCTCATGCAAGGCCTGGGTTGCTGTGTCTCACAAAGCGTGGCCTTCTCCTCCTGCGCCTGCTCCTGTTCCATCACGTCTGCTGCTGCTGGGTTAGCGTTGCCGCGTGGTCCCTGTTTATTGAACCACTTATCTTTATTACATTTATGACTGCATGGCGGTACAAAGCATGCTATCCGCATGCTTCTTGCCCTCATGCAAGGCCTGGGTTGTTGTGTCTTACAAAGCGTGGCCTTCTCCTCCTGCGCCTGCTCCTGTTCCATCACGTCTGCTGCTGCTGGGTTAGCGTTGCCGCGTGGTCCCTGTTTATTGAACCACTTATCTTTATTACATTTATGACTGCATGGCGGTACAAAGCATGCTATCCGCACGCTTCTTGCCCTCATGCAAGGCCTGGGTTGTTGTGTCTCACAAAGCGTGGCCTTCTCCTCCTGCGCCTCCGTCTGTTCCATCACGTCTGCTGCTGCTGGGTTAGCGTTGCCGCGTGGTCCCTGTTTATTGAACCACTTATCTTTATTACATTTATGACTGCATGGCGGTACAAAGCATGCTATCCGCACGCTTCTTGCCCTCATGCAAGGCCTGGGTTGTTGTGTCTCACAAAGCGTGGCCTTCTCCTCCTGCGCCTCCTCCTGTTCCATCACGTCTGCTGCTGCTGGGTTAGCGTTGCCGCGTGGTCCCTGTTTATTGAACCACTTATCTTTATTACATTTATGACTGCATGGCGGTACAAAGCATGCTATCCGCACGCTTCTTGCCCTCATGCAAGGCCTGGGTTGTTGTGTCTCACAAAGCGTGGCCTTCTCCTCCTGCGCCTCCTCCTGTTCCATCACGTCTGCTGCTGCTGGGTTAGCGTTGCCGCGTGGTCCCTGTTTATTGAACCACTTATCTTTATTACATTTATGACTGCATGGCAGTACAAAGCATGCTATCCGCACGCTTCTTGCCCTCATGCAAGGCCTGGGTTGTTGTGTCTCACAAAGCGTGGCCTTCTCCTCCTGCGCCTCCTCCTGTTCCATCACGTCTGCTGCTGCTGGGTTAGCGTTGCCGCGTGGTCCCTGTTTATTGAACCACTTATCTTTATTACATTTATGACTGCATGGCGGTACAAAGCATGCTATCCGCACGCTTCTTGTCCTCATGCAAGGCCTGGGTTGTTGTGTCTCACAAAGCGTGGCCTTCTCCTCCTGCGCCTCCTCCTGTTCCATCACGTGTGCTGCTGCTGGGTTAGCGTTACCGGTCCCTTTTCCTGGAACCTCTTATATGTATTACATTTATGACTGCATGCCGACAAAAAACATGTTACCTGTGCAAAGAAAACAGACATTTCCCGCATTTAAAAGACAGTTTTCCCTTTGAAACTTTAAAATCGATTTTCTCAAAAACTATAAGCTCTTTTTGCTAAAAATTTTTTTCCTCTTGTACCCACTCCCAAGGTGCACATACCCTGTAAATTTGGGGTATGTAGCATGTAAGGAGGCTTTACAAACCACAAAAGTTCGGGTCCCCATTGACTTCCATTATGTTCGGAGTTCGGGTCGAACACCCGAACATCGCGGCCATGTTCGGCCTGTTCGGCCCGAACCCGAACATCTAGATGTTCGCCCAACACACCCTCTGCTCAGCTTCACATGGCACACATTACAAGTCACAAACTTGCTTTCCAGTGATGACAGATGAAAAAACTGCCAGATTGGGGAGTGCAATTTTCCCTTACGCCCAGAATGGGATGCTGTCGCTGCTGCTGATTTTCTCCCTGTGGTGGTTGGGGCCTGAGGGTTGAGTGGTGCGGCTGGTGGTAGTAGTGGCAGATGAAGCAGCAGGCTGTGGGTCACGCATTCCATGTCCACTGCTGCTCCTGACAATGTCAGCGATGCTGATCCTCCGTGCCAGACCCACTGACGCATCCTCCTCCTCAGAGTCAGAGCTGACATCCACCTCCTGTGGATGGTAGTCCTGCTTGCTGGTAGTTTAAAAGGCATTTTATTAACAGGCTGTGAAAATATCACTCAGGAGAAAAGTCGGGAGAAAAAGTAAATTGTATATGGGCCAAGGTGAGATAATTAATGAGAACGTTTATGAACTAACTCTTTCAGATGTTGCAGTGTTATGTTCTGTGTTGATCATGTATAAATCTATCACCATGATGTGATCTACCACACAATACAACTGTAAAATCACAAACATTCTTTTTAATAATTACATGACAACATATAATGTTTTATTAGCATGTTTATAGCTTTGGACTGATATCAATAACTATGTGAGGCAATTACCGCTGAGAGTAAACATGCACTGATAATTGAGGACAGGCACGGAAGCTTTGAAGTTTCACATAGATTGATGCACTTGCTGGAAGCCAAATGATTGTGTTTTAAAAGTAACTTCAGCTCCATCTTCTGACATGCCGAAGTTACTCCCTGTGCGCTGCTATAGTCGTAATTCCTATTACGGCCTATGGTGGCGCCAGCTGCGCCCAAGTCTTCTGCATTGGATTCACAGTGTTCGTCTGACAGGGTCCAGAGTGGGACAATTGGAGCAGCTGTTCGTTTTGGGGTAGTACGAGTAAGTTAGTAGTGCACGCTACAGCTAGTAGAGTGCACTACTGCAGCTACATAGCCACATCGCACTGCGCCGCAGGTGTCCTGAAACACAATCATGGCAATGGAATAGTTTCCACTGCGTGCACGTTTGTGTGGAGCGGGGTGGAGCGATCCGAGGATCTGCAGCATGCTGCAGATTCTCACACTGCTGCATCTGCCCACACCTGCCTCCCATCTCCTCAATTCATTTCCGCATTGGGAGATGCGGAAGTGATGCGGACAGCAACGGAATCTTGGTGGATTCCTGTCCGTGCTGAGCAATGCTGGACTGGAGGACAGCGTTGGAAATTTCTACAGGATCACAGATGGATTTCCTGAAAGGCCACAAGCAGGGTTGAGCAGAAACTATGCCCAAATGTAATTACGCATCGTAATTCATAATTACAAATCGTAATTCATAATTATGCATCATATTTGTAATGCAAAGTTTGTAAACTACGCTTACAAATTTATGCGCAAAATCTACCGCTATGCATATTTACGGCTGTTACGCGTGGTTCACATGTATATTTCAAAGTCACTTCCGAATGTGTTATACGTGTACATTTTTATGTGTACGGGTGGATGTCACTCATCGGTTAGTACCTAGAACATATTTATCAGATGTACGCTATTGTCAAGGGGAATTTACACATAGAATCAGTAAATGAATGCGGACATTTTTCCACATACAGACAAAAATGTCCTCATACAACTAAGTTCAGATGACGCGTAATTTCGTAATTTAATGCGTAATTACGTTTGACGACCGTAGGCGAAAACCGGTCATAGAAACGTAATTCCCCCATGCGTAATTGCGGATAATTATGCGTAATTAAACATAATCATAGTTTGCTCATTACGAGCAACCCTATCCACAAGTACCCAGGCCCTGGGCGACTGCAGCCCAAAGTGGCACCTGGGCAGGAAAGCTACATATGAAAGAGGAATGTGAAAATGGGGATTAACACATTAAACTGACGCTCAAGGGAGCTGTTCATGGAAGAAAGGGGCTGCTTTACATGGATATTGCACATAGAAGAGGGGGCTGCACACGGAATGGGAGGAGCACTGCTGCACAAGAAAGGGAAGCAACAACATACTTGGCCTGAGGGCAGAATGGGGAAGATTTATCAACGCATTACCAACAGTTTTTTCTTCTTAATCTGTTCTAACCAGCAGGGAGAACAGTTCTGCATGGTAATAAGAACCTTCTTAAATCCTAGGTAATAGTGGCAGTTTAGCATGAATTTCTAGAGCTGCACTACAGTTAAGAGAAGTGCAAATCCATCCCTAAACTTAAACAGATTAAGAAGTGCTTGATAGCAGTTCTACAGATGTAGAACTGCTGGCTAGACATTATTGCAGAGTGCAGGCTAGACATAATTTGTGATGTGCTCCTCCCCCTTGCTGAATTCCTCCTCAGAGCCTGCTGCTATCAATACAGCAGGTGTGTCGGTTACCTCAGCAACAGCAATTCCCCTCACACACTGCACTGTCTGAGAGACCTTTCTAGCATATTCCTATTATACAACAGTTTAAGAAGGATTCTGCACTATCTAATGATTTCTTAAGATGTGTGAGACAGTTCTGCATGGATTTCTAAAAACTGTGAAGGATTGCGGAATAGCCGCCGCGTGCCCTGACGGCGTGGCGGCTACTTCCGCGTCCAGCCCGGCGGTCTACACGCGGCGACATGTCTCTGATGTGATTCAGCCTTCCTGTGCACATAGGCTGAGGAATACAGTCAGAGGCTTTATGCAAAGCAGCGAGGGATCAGCTGACGCCCCTGGTCAGCTGATCCCAGGGCAGATGCGGATTGGCTGGAAGGGACTGGGCGGCGCTGATCAGCGCTGCACTATATAACCACTCGTCCCTCAGTCTCACGTTGTCTGCCGTTGCGAATGCTTCATGTGTTAGCACACAGACCTTAGTCAGATCCTACAGTGTGTTAGAACCGGGAAGGACCTGGGAATTCACACTGAGCTAGATTACTGTCTCAATGCTATGTTATGCTTTAGACTAGTTCCAGGGTGTTGTGACTACGGACCTCACACCCAAGCCTAGGATACTGTCTCTATGTTATGTTATGCTTTAGACTAGTTCCAGGGTGTTGTGACTACGGTCCTCACACCCAAGCCTAGGATACTGTCTCTATGCTATGTTATGCTTTAGACTAGTTCCAGGGTGTTGTGACTACGTACCTCACACCCAAGCCTAGGATACTGTATTATTCTATGTTATGTGATAGACTAGTTCCAGGGTGTTGTGAATACGGATCTCACACCCAAGACTAGCACTGTGTACTTGCATTACCTTAGCCCGCCCCTAGGGTGTAGAGAGCTAGGATCTCACATCTAGTTAGGGCAAGTTTGTTCATACTAGCAGCAGGGCATCCTGCAACCAGGCTTAGGCCCCTCTCCTAGGGAGCCTTTAGCCTATAGGTATTCACCCACAGTCTGGGGTGAATTCCCTTCTTCTTCTTACCTCCAGCTCCCCTGGTGGTTATCATTCAAAGTACTACTGTTACATCAAACACTCATATCTCAGGTGTCCAGAGGTTAGACATACCTGGATTATTGGTGATACTGCAGATCATCCATAATCTGGTGTATATCTGCATTACTGGTGATTCTGCAGATCACTAATAATCAGATTCTCTCTGCGTGTTGACACCCATCGTTACAAAAACCTACTAATATTTTGTCTCAGACACTCATGATACATCTGGCCCAATGAGTATAAATCCGGCCTTGTACAGGATCCAAAGGCTTCCCTCTTCTTAGTTAAAGGACAACTGAAGTGAGAAGCATATGGAGTCTTTTTTTGTTTTGCATACTTTACACAATAACAGACTTGACTGTTATAATGTTTGTGCTTGTAATCTTGATTTTACATTTTTACAAGTTATGTAAAATTACAATCATGGAAGTGATTTGAACATATTTTCGCATTAAAATATGTTTTGAACCTATTTCACGTGCAAAAATAAATTTTCACCAAATGCATTGAAGCCAATGGGCAGTTTCATAAATATGAATATTTTGCAACATTATGAGTTAATGCAAAATTACATATTTTAATTAGGATTGTCTGAAAAATTAATTTCACATTAGTTTGAAATTTTACATTACGATTTTGCATCTTAATTGCAAATTTTGCAGGAAAATCACCACTACTAATTTAGGTTTAACCTTCTTCTTGTATTAGTGTTGGAATAGGTTTTAAATAAATATACTGTACGTACCACATAAGTTATTGAATCACTTTTTTTACTTTTTAAGGAACCTCTATCTAAACAAAATAGTATAACCCCCCCCCCCCCCCCCCCCCAAAAAAAAAACAAAAAAAACATTTTCACTAAATTCTAAAATGCTGTGTTGAAAATGATGTGTGTTGTTACAGTCGAGTTTAACCCATTTATAACATAGGACTGTGGCCATCCGATTCTAAAAGAAAGGAGTGTCAGGTCTGCCCCAGCAATAGGGACACAAAGACAAACACATTCAGTGATGAATGAAAATGCAGATATTCTTTTTGCATTAATTTTTGCAAAAATAATGTTAAATTTGACTTTCAAGTGAAAATGCCTTTGAAAATCATTTTGGAATATGTTTATGATCTTTCGATTTTTTTTGCTATAAAAGGTGCGATTGTTCACATTTTTTTGTTGTTGCTGTTTTCAGCTTTAGAAGGTAATTTGCTCTTAACTCATAAATGACATTTTAGGCAAAAATTCTGACAATTTTAATGAAAAGTTTGCAAATTGCTTGTTCCCAAAATTTCCCATTGCAAAAATACAGTATATTTTCACAAATATATTTTCAAAATCGAAAATAGCATTTTTAATGCAAAAAAAGATTTTGTTGAAAATTTGCTGGAGAAAAAACACAAAAAAAGTGTACTGTATCTGCAAAGAACAGTCAATAAGTGTAACTTTTTTTCCTCACATGCATCTAAAAACACACTCAAACACATGCAAGTTCTTGCACAAAGATGCTTTGGAACTAGTACTTGATTTCTAGTGGCTTGACTTGCTTGATTGGTTGTTGTTTGTTTGACATTGCAAGTAAAAATGTTGTATTATTACGTGTTCTGTTTTTTCTTGAAGTAGCATAACTTTGACATAACAACCTTTTATTCACTTATATTATTATCTTGGGGTTTATTTTACCTTTTTTTATTAAAAATATAGGTATATTATAAAAAGAAAGGCCAAGGGGGTCACACCAAAAATATTAAAACCAAGGATTAAGAAGGTAACCAAGAGGTAAGAAACAAATTGGATGGTAATGTTAGTTCTTAAAGTATTTTATGGCTGACTTAAGACGTGGATTGTAACAGAAAGCTAACATAGGAGGAAGGTTAATTAATATAGTATTAAAAAAATGCCAATGAGCAAAACCTTTTTGATATTTATCCAATTTTCCACACCTGGGGGCACCTGTCAAAACCAATGACTATAATGTATTTTGAATTTGACTTATTCATTCTTTAAGTCACGGTTCCATTAGATTCTATTTTACTAATTGGAATCAGATTACAGAGGTACAGACAGCTAAAAATGTGATGTTTAGCTGTATCTCATCCTCTTCCCCGGGATTGCTTCATCTCTGTATTGCAGCCAATTAAAAAAATTATCACAGGCACAATTAACATTCCTGAGATGGGAGCTGTTGACACAGATAATAATTCTTGTTACACTGGGAAAATGATCATACATCTATATAAAGATATGAAGGAACCTAAAAAACTTTACTTCGCTTAGTCTATAACATAAAACCAAAGTGTGCTGCTTTAGTAATGTGCCAAAATCTAACGCTACGTTTTCCTTTAACTTTTTGATCATTGAGAGACCATTTCCCGGAAGAGAATAGAAGTATAGTTCCTCTTAGTTCACAGAGGAGAATTGGCACCAGGCTGATGAACTATCGGCAGGGTATTTCCCTTAAATCAGTCCACACACTTGCCAATCCTCTATTATTTACAGTATATGGTGCTGAGATGTTCAGCAATGTTTTTTTAGGATATCTACAAAATGATATCACTAAGGCCTGGGACCCACTAGCAGTGCTTTAGTAGTGTTTGCGGCAGAGCTTTGTGGCAGTTGAACCCTGTGATGGCGGGTCCACCGCAGTGCTTGGCCATTGCGCTCAGCAATCAGGCAGCAGCATTTCTGGAGCAATCCCAGAGGAATTGCATTGAAGTTATGCAGGGCCAAATCAGGATGACTCCAAGAATAGTGGTAAAATTGGTGGAAATCGACAGTGCTTTGTGATTCATGACAAAGTGGCACCAGTGGGGCCCAGGCCTAACTGTTCCTTTAGAAGAGCCCACAATCTAATCCTTTCCATCAGTAGTGTAATTAGAAATCACTGGGCCTCCCTGTGAAACTATGGATGGGGCCACCTCCTGCAACTCCAACCTCCCCTCCCGGTTTCTGCGTAGGTAAAATGAGAATCAATGTTATTCAGTTGGCTAGTGCTCACTTGAATGTGTTTTCCCCATGCAGATAAAAACAGACAGCAGCGAAGCACTTCACACATTTTCTGTACCAATGACATTAGCTTATGTGATAAATGTGCATGTTTTTTGCAGACACACATGGGGCTTGATTTACTAAACCATGATAAGACAAATATCACCCCTTATCAAAGTTATCACACGTTATCAAAGTTAACACGCCTTATCAGAGTAGCATAGTGAGCACTACGAACTTATTCCTGCTAATTGGCAATGGCACTCGTCCTGCCCTGAGCCTTTGCGGGTTCGTAGCGCTCGCTATGCTACTCTGATAAGGGTCTTGATTCACTAAAGTGTGATAACTGTTATCACAGCTGCGCTATGCAATTTTTGCGCGAGTTTGCCGCAATTTTCACGTGTACATTTTGTGCATGCAAATTTTTGCATTTGCGCGCTAATTTTCACCCACTAACGTGAATTTTAGCGCATGTTAACCTTCTCATTCATGCAAAGGTCAACGTGATCATGAAGGTTTAATGCGCGCTTAAATGCGAAAATTAGCGCACGCAAACCTTTACGCGCGATTAAGCGGAAAAACTTGCAGCTCTTATCACAGCTGTGATAGCATTTATCACAGCTTTGTGATTCTGGGACTTGATTCACAAAGCGGTGATGATAAATGGTACCACGGCCGTGATAAGAGCTTCATGCAAGTTTTTCTGCTTTATAATGCGTAAAGGTTTGCGTGCGCTAATTTCTCATTTTAGCGCACGTTAAACATTCACGATCATGCATTAACCTTCACGTTTGCACGAATGCAAAGGTTAACGCGTGCTAAAATTTGTGTTAGTGCACAAACGCGAAAATTAGCGCACGAACGCGAAAATTTGCACACAAAAAATTACACGCGAAAATTGTGGCAAACTCGCACGAATCGCATAGCGCAGCCGTGATAACAGTTATCACACTTTAGTGAATCAAGCCCCTTATCAGAGTAGCATAGTGAGCGCTACGAACCCACAGGGGCTCAGGGCAGGATGAGTGCCATTGCCAATTAGCAGGCATAAGTCTGTAGCGTTCGCTATGCTACTCTGATAAGGCGTGTTAACTTTGATAACGTGAGATAACTTTGGATAACGTGTGATAACTTTTGATAAGGTGTGATATTTGTCTTATCACGGTTTAGTGAATTAAGCCCATGGTGTGATCTCTGATGGAGCAGAACTGGCTCTGCAAACTTCTCCAGCATCACTACAGTACACAACACTTGGGGACGGGGTAGAGAGGCCAGGGGCAGTGCACTATACACAATACCCAGCTGCACACTGAATAGGGACTGTCTAAAAATTGTGATCTACAAAACTTTGTATGATTCCTTATCAGTGGCTGAGCAGATGCAGTCATTAAAACAATTGTGCAGAAAGCTTTTTTCTCTACATGCCCTTAGTTGTCAGTCTCTCAGTACAGGAAAAAAAAAATCTTCTCCCCCACTGGACCCCCTGTTGCTCCTGAGTGCACCTGCCGCTGCATCCCTTGCAGGGTCTATTGTTGCACCCCTGCTTGCCATGCTTATAGGATACCCGAGGTGACATGTGACATGATGAGATAGACATGTGTATGTACAGTGCCTAGCACACAAATAACTAGGCTGTGTTACTTTTTTTTTTCTATCTCTGCTTTGCTTGCTGGTGGCTTAAAAGGTGTATTGATAAGAAGGGAAAATATCACTTAGGAGAAAACTTAGGAGAAAAGGTGAAGACTATGGGGCCCTTTGTTTATTTTTTGGATGTAACAATTCCTCTATTCAAATATGTAACCAAACTAATGTTTAGTAAAATTGTGGGCTAATCAAAGGGTAATCAACAGGTTAAAATTCACCCAGCTAAACCTATCCTTTTCTGTGAAGGTTTTGAAAAACTGGAAATGTGTCTGTTTTCTGGCATACAAATGTGATGTTGTAGACTGGACTAGCCACCTATCACATTATCTTTTTTGCTAATAATAACGGCACATTTCTTCTGACAGCCAAGGACTCTACAGTACAAACTGGACTTAACACCTATAAAAGTAACTTGGCTTGCTTGAAGTGTTCAAACCACTACAAAAAGCACACATAAAGAGGACCTTTACAAAATGTAGCATAATTAATGATTAAAATTGCCTTTTTACACAATATTTGTTTACAAATTATTAGTCAATGTTTATCTATTGTAAAATATTTTCTTTCTCTGATTTTCACTCTTAAAGGATACCCGAACTGAAATGTGACATAATGAGATAGACATGTGTATGTACAGTGCCTAGCACACAAATAACTATGCTGTGTTCCTTTTTTTTCTTTCTCTGTCTGAAAGAGTTAAATATCAGGTATGTAAGTGGCTGACTCAGTCCTGACTCAGACAGGAAGTGACTACAGTGTGACCCTCACTGATAAGAAATTCCTCTTTTTATCTCTTTCTTGCTCTCAGAAGCCATTTTCTGCTAGGAAAGTGTTTTATAGTTGGAATTTCTTATCAGGGAGGGTCACACTGTAATCGCTTCATGTCTGAGTCAGGACTGAGTCAGCCACTTACATACCTGATATTTAACTCTTTCAGGCACAGAAGGAAAAAAAGGAGCACAGCATAGTTATTTGTGTGCTAGGCACTGTACATACACATGTCTATCTCATCATGTCACATGTCAGTTGAGGTATCCTTTAACTTTATTACAAATGCTGGTAATGTTGGAAGTGTTGGAAGTGTTTATGATACTGAAATCAGGATACATGATGTAAAATTGAGTACCCTGAATAATACATTACATTCCACTATATGTCATTGTGGTGCCTCTTTAAAGGGAACCTAAACGGAGAAGGATATGGATTTTTCCCTTTACAATAATAATAGTTGCCTGGCTGTCCTGCTGATCCTGTGTCTCTAATACTTATAGCCACAGGTTGTGATTCAGCCACTACTGCAGCCAAAGAGATGAGCAAGACTGCCAAGCAACTGGTATTGTTTAAAAGGAAACATCCATATCCCACTCAGTTAAAGATCCATTTAAAGAGGAACTCCAGCGAAAATAATGTAATGACCAAAAGTGCTTCATTTTTACAATAATTACATTTAAATGATTTAGTCAGTGTTTGCCCATTGTAAAATCTTTCCTCTTTTTCTGCTGGCAGGTGACATCAGTGGAAATAGATGCTGCTTGCTTTTTTGGCAGTTAGAAACTGCTGTTATTTCCCACAATGCAACAATACTCCCACGGAGTGATGTCAGCACCATGGTCCTGACATCACACTGTGGGAGGGGTTTCACCACAATATCAGCCATACAGAGCCCCCTGATGATCCGTTTGAAAAGATTTCTCATGGGAAAGGGGGTATCAGCTACTGACTGGGATGAAGTTCAATCCTTTAGTTATGCTTTCTCTTTAAAGATAACCTAAAGTCAAAAAAAAAAAAATGAGATGAACTCACCTGGGGGCTGGGGCTTCCCTCAGCCCCCTGCAGCCGATCGGTGCCCTCGCAGCTCCGCTCCGATGCCTCTGCACCCGCCGGCGAACACTTCTGGTTTGGCCGGGTGCAGAGGCATCAGAGCGGAGCTGCGAGGGCACCGATCGGCTGCAGGGGGCTGAGGGAAGCCCCAGGTGAGTTCATCTCATTTTTTTTTTTTGCCTTTAGGTTCACTTTAAGTGTTCTTACTTCATTTTTAAATCAATCTTGAAGTCACAAAAAAACCCTTAAAAGTTAGGTACGTACCTCCTCAGCTTCACATTCCAGCATGCATATGCAAGAAGGTGAGTAGTAGTTAGGTTTAGTGGTTAGGATTAGGATTAGGAGTCATTATAGGACATTCATTGTTAGAAAAAAATATGGCAAAGTAAAATTCAACAACAAGGCTTAGTAGGTTAGGATTAGGTGTCACAAAGAATGTATGTTGTGGAGGTATGTTATGGAGGTTAGGGTCAGGTACTAGGAAGGGGTTATGTGGTTCAGGATTCAGGAACATTAGGATTTTGTTTATGGAAAGATTTGTCATTGAGGAGGAGGTCATTGATAAGAATTGATAAGAAGTGATTTTCGTGGTGGGACTGGGAAATGATCCTATGGAGAAAATGCCATTTTCTGTGGCACACGAGAGGAATCGGACTTGGACGCAGGATACAGCCGGTATGGCTTATCCTGGTCCTGCACAAATTTCCATCAACGTTAAATACTATTCCCCCTCCAAGCTGCCATGATTGGTGGAGAATGAAATAATTCGGCTTCCAGCAATTGCTGGAGGCCGAATTATAGTGTTTTATAAGTAACTTCAGCTTCTCGTCTTCCTACACGGCGCTGAAGTTACTCACTGCTGCGCCCAAGTCTCCTGCTTTGGAATGAAAGTGATTGTTTTCTGTGTACTCCAGAGTCTCAGGCAAATGATATTTTACAATGGTTGAAATAGAGTGACCAGATTTTTGTCGGTTTAACCTGGGACGGGGGGGGGGGGGGGGGGGGGGGGCTGCACTGTGCTGAAAAATGGGCGTGGTCATGACATTGTATGGGCGGAGCTAACAAAATGATGTAACAGCGAGACATAAGAAAGCAGTGTTTACGCCATGATGTGGTCAAATGTGGATTCGCATCATGGGTGTTCAGAAACTGTGTGATGCTATTCAATAGTATACCGTAACCCCAAAGCAACAAACATAGCCAACTATGACCATTAAATAATAAATGCAGCAACAGTTACCCCAGACACCAGAAAATAATATGGGCACATTTCAGCACAAAATAAACGCAATGCGTGCACATTTCAGCACAAAATAAGCGCAATGTGGGCACATTTCAGCACAAAATACATGCAATGTGGGCACATTTCAGCACAAAACGCAATGTGGGCACATTTCAGCACAAAAACGCAATGTGGGCACATTTCAGCACAAAATAAATGCAATGTGGGCACATTACAGCACAAAATAAACGCAATGGGCAACATTTCAGCACAAAATAAAGGCAATGGGGGCACATTTCAGCACAAAACGCAATGTGGGCACATTTCAGCACAAAACGCAATGTGGGCACATTTCAGCACAAAACGCAATGTGGGCACATTTCAGCACAAAATAAACGCAACATTATGTGGGCACATTACAGCACAAAATAAATGCAATGGGCATTGGGGGCACATTTCACCTGGAAAAAAAAAATAATTTACTCACCAGGCAGAAGTCTCCTCTCGCTCCTGGCCGGCCTCTGGCGCGCTGCTCCTGGGATCGTCTTGCTCCTCCTCCTACAGTCTCCTGCGCTGACAGGCAGAGCAGGGCTATGGCAAGATGGCGCCCGAAGCCCTGTACTGGAGACACAAATAGCCTCCAGTACAGGGCTTCGGCAGCCATCTTACCGTAGCCCTGCTCGCCTGCCGGTGTCGGAACATCGGAAGACTAAGGTGGCTGGAGCGGAGCTGTAGGCAATGAACTGGCACGGCGTCTGTTGATGCCGCTGCCAGTTCATGCAGTTACAGTGGCCAGAGTCCCGAGGCCGGGACGTCCCGCAGCTAAAAGCGCAACGTTTCCCGGGACCTCATGCTGCATGGGACAGCGGACCCCGAATCCAGGACGCGTCCCGGACAATCCGGGACGTCTGGTCACTCTAGTTGAAATAGCTTTACTGTCCAACAAACCAGGCACAATTTCCAAATTCAAAAAGTCATTTCTTAGGGACATTCTCACAGCAACTAGGCAGTTAATTGGCAAACATTGGAAAACAACCCAGCGCCTGACCTTGGCGCCACCATAAATGTTAATATATCTATGGCTATGCAGCAGAGTAATTCGTGTCCCGGTGGTTACCAGACCACAAATTACTTCTCCCTCTGAGTTGCTATTACTCGGAAGGGAAATAGTAATTATTATTTCAGTGGCCGCAGGGTGAGCCGTCAGCCACCATTTCCATCCCCCTTGCAGGCCAATGTGCCTAGAGGAGGAATGTTTCAGAATGAACTGGAGGAATGTGCAGAAGGTTATAGGTCACCAAGGAGGAGTTAAAGTGTGTGTCAGGTAGTGTAAATTTTATAATTTTGTAACTTTTTCCAAAACTTTTAAATAGGGGTGGGACGACGAATCCTGCGAATCCACGAATCCCTCGAATATTAGGAAATATTCGAGATTTGTGGATTCGAATCCCGACACCATTTTCCACTATACGAATCCGCCGAATCCCGACGCTGCATCGCCGCGCATCCGCCGCTCGCACTCGTCCTCCTCCGACCTCCTCCGACCCCCCCCCGCGCCTCCTCCGCCCGCCCGCATACTGTATCCACTCACCTATCCATAGCGGAGCGCAGAGCGGCAGACCTCTCGCTGACTTCCTGGTTCCCCCTAGTGACCGGCTCTTACAATGACGTCATCAGTAAGAGCCGGTCCGGCCACTAGAGGGAACAGGGAAGTAACGAAGAGGTCTGCCGCTCTGCGCTCCACTGGAAAGGTGAGTAGATTCTTATGCAGGGGTGAGCGGAGGGGGCCGTGGGGGGGTTGGCGGTAAGCGGAGGAGGCACGGGGGGGGGGGGTGTTCTACCTACCGGACACTATCCTTACCTACCTACATACGGGCCGCTATACCTACCTACCTACAGGCCGCTATACCTTTCTACAGGCCCCTATACCTACCTAAAGGCCCCCTATACCTACCTAAAGGCCCCCTATACATGCCTACCTACCTACCTAAAGGCCCCTATACCTACCTCAAGGCCCCTATACCTACCTACCTACCTAAAGGCCCCTATACCTACCTACCTACCTAAAGGCCCCTATACCTACCTACCTACCTACCTAAAGGCCCCTATACCTACCTACCTACCTACCTACAGGCCACTATACCTACCTACAGGCCTCAATACCTACCTACCCACCTACCTACAGGCCCCCTATACGTACCTACCTACCTAAAGGCACCTATACCTACCTACCTACCGGACACTATACCTACCTACCTACAGGCAACGATACCTACCTACAGGCCACTGTACCTACCTACCTACCGGCCACTATCCTTACCTACCTACCTACAGGCCGCTATACCTACCTACCTACCTACAGACCGCTATACCCACCTACCTACAGGCCCCTATACCTACCTAAAGGCCCCCTATACCTACCTAAAGGCCCCTATACCTACCTAAAGGCCCCCTATACGTACCTACCTACCTACCTAAAGGCCCCTATACCTACCAAAAGGCCCCTATACCTACCTACCTACCTAAAGGCCCCTATACCTACCTACCTACCTACCTACAGGCCACTATACCTACCTACAGGCCTCAATACCTACCTACCTACCCACCTACCTACAGGCTCCCTATACATACCTACCTACCTAAAGGCACCTATACCTGCCTACCTACATACCTACCTATACTTAAGGCCCTATACCCTGCTACCTATACTGAAGGTCCCTTTACCTACCTACCTACCTACCTACCTAAAGGACCCTATACCTACTTACCTACATACCTACATATACTTAAGGCCCTATACCCTGCTACCTATACTGAAGGTCCCTTTACCTACCTACCTACCTACCTAAAGGCCCCTATACCTACCTACCTACCACCTACCTATACTTAAGGCCCTATACCCTGCTACCTATACTGAAGGTCCCTTTACCTACCTACCTACCTATACTGAAGGCACATTTCCCTTACTACATATACTTAAGGCCCCTATACCTAGCTACCTACCTATACTGAAGGCACATATACCCTGCTACCTATACTGAAGGCACATATACCCTGCTACCTATACTGAAGGCCCCTATACCTAGTTACCTACCAATACTGAAAGCACATGTACTGTGCTACCTATACTGAAAGCCCCTATACCTTGCTACCAATACTGAAGGCACATGTACCTTGCTACCGATACTGAAGGCCTCTATACTCTGCTACCTACCTATACTGAAGGCTCATATACCCTGCTACTTAAACTGAAGGCCCATATACCCTGCTACCTATACTGAAAGCCCATATACCCTGCTACCTATACTGAAGGCCCATATACCCTGCTACCTATACTGAAGGCCCATATACCCTGCTACCTATACGGCAGGCCCCTATACCTTGCTACCTATACTGAAAGCTACCAATATTGAAGGCACCCATACCTAGCTAGCTATACTGAAGGCAACTTTACCTCGCTACCTATGCCTGGGTACCTATACTGCGGGCAACTATACCACGGATCGCACAATTCTTAAGTGCAGGATTCGTTAGATTCGGGATTCGAAAGGTTCGAGATATTCGAGAACCTTTTTAGATTCGGATCCGGATTCAGATTAAAAAAAATTGTGGATTCGTTCCAGCCCTACTTTTAAAATATCTTTTGCCAAAAAATACCATTCAAGGAAAGGCTAGTTTGTCCTGAAATAAACAATATATTTACGAATTAGGTCTCAGAAGTAGCAAAAAAAAGTTCTTAAATTTATAAAAATAAGGGAGAGACACTAAATAAAAATTGCACAACTCACCATATGGGAGGAGCCCCCGAATCAATATACCAATAGCAACAAACAAATTAGATGCGGAAGTCTCTAGCACATACAAAAAGATGGGCTGGGTTTCGAACTAGAGACCCAGCGCTGCAAGGCCACTATGCAACTGTGCTGTCCCAGCATTACAGAGGCACATGCCATTTGCATAAGCTCTGCATGGTGATCGCAGTGCAATCTCTGTGAAATAGCCATATAGTTAAGCTGGCCAGGACGTGTATAGGTTTTAAATTGTATGTTTGACTTCACTTGGGACATATGTGTGAATTCTGGAATTTTCTTCATGCTCTGTTCAATAAATCTTTTTGCATGTGCTAGAGACTTACACATCTAATTTGTTCGTTGCTAAAAAAAAAAAAAAAAAAAAAAAAGTTATTGCTGATTAAATAGGGACACAGTTAAAATGTCTAATCTTCCCAAGTCCATAAGGTGAAAACAAACTCTAGCGCTGAAGTGGATAAAATTAGTGAAGAACAAACTGACCTAAACTAGACTATAACAAATATTATTATGTAGTTAGTGCTAGTGTTGGTGTTTGAATTCAGCATTGCATTTCACGTGACGTCAAACTTTCTCCTTCTTTACATTGCATTTCCTGTGACTCCAATCTTCCTCGTTCCAAATCAGTTTCATATTTATTTAGAGAGTGTCTTGTATAACATAAGATGGAGATTAGGGAGGCAAAGAATGAGATTATTGAAATTGCCACCCATTTCCCATATTTACATATATACAGTTTGTGGATCTCTATGGTTGTCACATGCAGGAACATGAAGGAGAACAGGGACATGCATGACACATACACTCTTACTACAACCAGATAATCCAGTCCCAAAGACTCTAACTTCATGTTGCTAAAAATGAACAAGTCAACAAAGACAGCTCATGTGACAAACATTAAAACCACTGAGCGGTGGAGTGAATAACATGGATTATCTCATTACACTGGATTCTGGCAAGCGTCAGGATACGTTAGACAGCAAGTGAACAGTAAATTAATTGTCTGCAAAGGCCCTTATCCAGTTAACTTTTTTCCATAAGTTTTCTACCAGTAGATACTTTTTCATCTTATAATAAAAATAACTTTTTAATACGTAAAAGTAGGTTAAAAAAAAGTAATACCAAACCTATTCTGAGTATTTTTTTTGTATAGTGGGACCTTTAAAAGTATTTTTTGGTAAGGTTTGAAAATTAAAGATGAATGAGCGAGAATCGTGAGTTTGATCTTGCTGCAAATCGGCCTTTCCTGCTTAGGGCTCTTTTACACTAGTAACTGATCCGTGCATTTTGATGGATCACTCCTAGATTGCATTTAGAAGGGTAACATGAAAGTCTATTTGGCTTTCATGTTAACTTTCACATCAGACAAAGCATTCCAGAGCGTTACATTGCAACATATTTGCGAGCTTCGTAACATCCAGCTGCGGCATTTTCCCATTCGGTGAATTATAACTACTGCCGCTAATCAGCGTCGCACCGCAACTTTCCGATGTCACTCAATGCGTGCATGAAACCAGGCTCATGCACTCGTAGGCTAATGGGAAAGATCCCATACCAAAGATTCCAATGAGAAAAACTCAGTGATTCACCATTGGTTCTTGCTGACTGATCATCGGCAAACCATAGGGGTGGTATAGTGCCAACATTTTGGTTAAAAGTTCACAATGGGCATCTGCTGAGCAGATGATTTCCTCCCAGGATGCACAGCAAGCCCCAGCAGCCAATGAAAACAGATCCCATCACAGGTAGATATAAAGTGGGAGGGAGAGAAAGGTTTATCACTTCATCTTATGTTGTTTGTGTGAAAGAAGGTAGAGAGACAGAGATAGGTAAATAAGTGTATGCTTCAAGGAGAGATAGCTGTAGGTGGGTCTGTTTTACCAACTTGCAACTCTAGAGTGTAATGTGTGCTGTGCAGATGTATATAAGTTAGAACTATGTGTGCCAGTTACAAGTTACAGCAAGGTATCTGTAGACATCCTGCTTGTATGCTACTAGCTGTACACTGCACCTAGTAATGTGAGAAGAACTGTCAACAATAGCATTCCTTATGCTGTGCATAGTAACTTAGGTAGAAGTGTGTGGCATTGATTGGGCACTGCTCTTCTGCAGGGTCACAGGATCCCTTAACTAGCTGTACTACCAACAGAGAGAACTGTCATTCATTGGATTGATTGAGTTATTATATGCTGCTTTAGTATGCATTTACTTTAAGTGCCCATTAACCACTTTACCCCCACGCGTACGAATTTCTCCGTCCCTTTTTCCATCCTTTCACTACCAGGGACGGAGAAATCCGTACTTTTCGCGCTCCCACCGCTGCCCACACTCCCGCTCGCTCTAGCGCGCACTCCTGCTCGTAAACACGCCTCCGGCCGCTCGCCCGGAGATCAATGAATGGGAAAATCCACAATGATCCGCTGCTTCTCCGATAAGCAGCGCGATCATTGTGTAAAAAAAAAATTCACAGCCTCCTAGTACTTCCTGCAAGCGTCCGGAAGGACACTTGCAGGTCGCATTAAACAAAAAGTTACTGTTGCTATCTTGTAGCCAAATAGTAAAACTACACCCTAAAGCATTTTTCACATACAAATAAATTACTTTTACACAAAAAATTAACTCCTTACCTCCCACACTTGTAATTTGTAATAAAAAAAAAAAAATTACAATTAAAAAAAATACATAAATAGTTACCTTAGGGACTGAACTTTTTAAATATTTATGTTAAGAGGGTATAACACTGTTACTTTATAAACTATGGGCTTGTAATTAGGGATGGACGCAAAACTGAAAAAAATGCACCTTTATTTCCAAATAAAATATTGGCGCCAAACATTGTGATAGGGACATAATTTAAACGGTTTTATAACTGGGACAAATGGGCAAATACATTTCATTGGTTTTAATTACAGTAGCATGCATTATTTAAAAACTATAAAGGCCGAAAACTGAAAAATAATAAATTTTTTCCCACATTTTTTCCTATTTTCCCATTAAAACACATTTAGAATAAAATAATTCTTGGCATAATGTCCCACCTAAAGAAAGCCTAATTGGTGGTGAAAAAAACAAGATATAGTTCATTTCATTGCGATAAGTAATAATAAAGTTATAGATGAATGAATGGAAAGAGCGCTGAAAGGTGAAAATTGCTCTGGTGGTCAAGGTTTAGTAAATGATCCACCTTCAATCAGATCAGATAGTTTAGGATGGTGAGAATCAACAACAAAAAATCAATGTATCAATTGTTTTCTTGTAAAAAAAAAAAAAAAACAACAACAACAAAAAAACAAACACCAGGAAAATCAAATATTTTTATTGTATCACATGTGGTCACCTTAATATTTCTTAAGACAGAGCCTAAACATTATGCAAGATTTTATCAAGATCAAGAGTAGAATGAAACACAAATATCTTTGCTTCATGCCCAGTAAGCTGGTGCTTTATGGGTCTCAAAATGTGTATTAAGTGGTGCTCGGAATGGGTCAATTACGAATATGCAAATGTTGTGCAATTTTTTGCAATTACGCATTGTGTAATTGCGATGATGTTACGTACAGCATACTATGTTTGTGAGTTCTAATTATGTCTGTAATTATGCAGTTATGCGTAATCTGCCTTCAATGTGTAAAAATATTCACATCAGTTGTGTTCATATGTGAAGAAACATTTTCATTCATCAGTGCAGTATATTGCACATGCGTTGCTACTATTTAAATATTCAATACAGAAAATGCGTTCCTATGCAAAACAAAACTTGCGTTCATCAGCCAGTATACTGCACACGCATGGCTATTACTTAAATATTCAATGCAAAAAAATGCATTTATATGCGAAAAAAACGCACTCAGTATACTGAACATGTGCAGCTATTATTTAAAAATTCAATGCGAAAAAATCAGTTTGCATGTGTAAGAATGGACATGTCCAAAATTAAGTGTAAATTACATGAACATGCATAGTTATGGTTAGCGATTACATTTACGTGCAAAATTTGTTACGCGTAATCTGCATTCCGATTACAATGTGTAACTGCAAATTATGCATGGGCATAATTTCTGCCCAACACTGTATGTATTGTTTGTTGTAGGACAAGTGGTATGCAATAAGCTTGCACCTTATGGATTCCTATAAATTTGTCACTACTCAGGCCACAATGTGATACCACTGATATTGATACCTTTTTGCAGCATATAATGATTAGGGATGAGCAGAAACTACGACTATGCGTAATTACACATCATAATTCGCATTTACGCATTGTAATTGTACTGCAACATTTTGGGGAAAAGCATAACTAATTTTGAATGTAATTGTAAGAATTCATAATTATGCATGAATTTACATGTAATTTACGTGCAATTTCATGCCGACTTTGGCAGTTAATAGCAAAGCCACCATAAAGTTGCCAAGAGTGCCACATGTTAAGGAGAATAGTGGGTACAGGTTAAAAAAACATTTTAAAAAAAGATGTAGTAGTTTACTGAGAAAATTGATTTTAAAAATACAAAGGAAAATAGTTTTACACTGTTATTTTTTGAGTTTTAAAACCATTTTTCTTTGCATTCTTAAAATCCATTTTCAATCGATTTTTTAAAAACTACAAGGTCTTTTTGAAAAAATATTTTTCTGACTTGTACCCACTATTCTGCTTAACATATGTAGCAATTTTGGTAGCAATAGCATGCTTTGCTATAGATTTGCTACTCACCACCAAAGTCAGCACGTAGAAAGGCGTGAATATAGAAAATAAGACTAGAACCACATAGAATTGCTTTGTCTTTGCTTGTGTCTTTGCATCCTACAAGTTTTGATACACTTATCATTAGGGGATGGATTATACAGCACAGGGAAAGATGTAAGATAAAAAGAAAAACAGATATATGTAAAAAGAGAGAACCGAGAGCCCTGTATAGTGTAGTAGTTATTGGTAAATGGGTTATTGTAACGAGTACAAATATTATACTCATAAACCAGGGTTATCTCCAGGCAACCACTGTATAGGCAGGTGAGGAGATTATCTTGTCCCCACTCAGGATTAAGAAGTCGCTCTCTGTAGACAGAAAGAAAGGGATATCCCCCTCCACCAGGGGTGGATATCAATTATAATGTAAGGAGAACAGAGGCGCCAAAAGGATAAAATCATATATTAAAAGTCCTACCTGGACCAAATGCTGTTGTGTACTCCAATTATCTATTGCCTGATGAAGCGGGTATAAGTCTGCGAAACGCGTTGCAAAAACCCCCTGGAGTGAGCCAATAAATTTATTTTGCCTTGAATGCACAGCTTCTTGTGTCTGCTTGCAGGAGGTAAGTCCACCACTGCCTAATAAACTTTTTAATATATGATTTTATCCTTTTGGCGCCTCTGTTCTCCTTACGTTAAAATAGAAAACCACTAGTTCCTGTGCAGGTATTTTTATGACCAATTAAAGAGACCTATAAAATTAATAACAAGTGTAAAACAGCAGTAAGTCTTCCAACATTTGTTATTTGACACCAATGTAGATTATTGACATATGGTTATAAAAATGTAAACAAATAATATTATAAAACATAAATAGTCAATATAGTAATTGATTGAAAAAAATATAGATCTGCCATTTAACCACTCCCCCCTCCATTCACTTCTTAAAATGTGCACACACATGCACATTTTAGAAAAATGGTAGTTTTTAAAATATCCTATGTGCACTAATAAGTGCAAAAATGTGTATGTTTTAAAATGTTCTTTTTCCAAAAAGTGGTTACATTAATATAATAAAAATGTTTTAATACATGTAAGGTATTGTCAATGAGTTTCATGCCATTTATTTTCCATGCATTGTAATTGAAAAATAGGGATTTAAACCTTTTGCCCCTAATGGTTTTGGCAGGTTTTTTCACACTCTTTATCTTCCAAGAGTATTTTGCCTAAACTCAGGTCACCTGCCTCCATAATTACTAGAGAGCACATACTAAAGTTACAGTTAATGATATAGTAAAGCCATTGGCAGATTAACAATCATTCTTTAGTTATTACTCAGCCAACAGCTAAATTCCATATTATGAGCCATTGATTTATTTATTTTCATTCTCTTTAATTACAGCATTTTTATTTTACTGTTAAGTACTTAAGACTTATTTAATATTTTTATTGTTGTGGCGAAAGTGGAGAAATCCAAGACCACAGTTAACATTTTGCTTATTATTGAACTGTAACTCTTCATTTACTTAGCTATTCCTTTCTCAGGATTTTAATATGGATAACTTACCCTCCATGCAGAGATAGAGATAAAAAAAAAAGCTGCTGGAAAAGCCAGCCTCACCTCTCCCGAGGGACACGGCTGTCCCCAGTACAGCACTGCAGTAGATCGCAGTGCTGTACAATGGAAATAGACGGCGGTTTAGCCGTCTAACAGTATCCTAGCGGTGATCGGCGCTGGTAGACTGATGACGGAGTGGAGGTCCGTACCTCAAGCATGGATGCGCGCGCATTGGTGTGTGCAATCCCCTTTAAAACCCCACCCCAGGACCTGACACCTTTTGCCTTTACGCGGTCCTGGGACTGCCACCTTCCTAATGCCTATCGGCATTAGGCGGTCGAGAGGGGTTAAGCAACTTAGTAAACAAAAAGGTAAATAGGAAGAATCATGTATACTGTACCTGGGGAACCTCTTGTGTGGTCTCTTATTGCGCACAAATGAAACTTCTCTTCTTTTCTTGCCACCAACAGAGCTTTCTGTTTGCATCTGATTGTTGCTGCAATTTTTATTTTTTAATTATTTTATAGGTTTTTTTTTCATTAAATTGTGCTATTTTTTTTAAATTTTCATTCTTCCATCCTCTCTCCCTCCCTCCGAGATCCAGCCCCTATGATCACCTCTCTAAGGCATTAGCCTATGAAAGGGATAAGATTGTGAACCTCTCCTGGGGACAGCTCAGTGACAGCTTTCCCCTCTACAGCACTGCACTATATTGCAGTGCTGTACAAGTAATTGTGGTGTTTTTTTTCCTATTTACAGCCTGCCAGCTCTGATCGTGGCTGGCAGGCTATTTATGGTGCGAAGCTCCATGATTCCCACTAATCTCTGCCCCCCAAATTTGACGCCAATCGAGCACTACTGCTTATCAGAGGAGCATAGAATGATGGTGAGAACTGCATGGGGCTGGAAGAAGCCCCAAGTAAGTTAAACGGGCCACTTTTATTTCACTTAAGGCTCCCTTTAAGGCTGTATTCACAGTGGAACGTTGCGTTTAATGCGACTTTAAAGTCGCAACGTATCTGCGTTAAGAGGTAACGCACTGCATGCAGTGAGTTAACATAACGCAACATTTTTTACTGCGACTTTAACGTCGCACTGTGAACGACCCAAAGGATTATCATTGCAGTGCGGTAAGCTGCGTTATACAGTAAGACTTTATAACGTGCGACCTTAATGTCCCACTGTGAATGCAACTTAATCCTCAGACAATTAGCTTTATTTGATTCCTATTGCTGTGACCTGGATGGGATTGTAATCACACAATCTAGATACAGCTCTTGCCACTACTGATGTCTGAGTGCATAAGTATACCTATAACGTATACCTATAAAGAGATTATACACATTGTAGAGTGTAGCAATAGTGTGTTTACTTTTTCCAAAGTAGTCAATGATATACTTTATATATTAAATGATTTGCTTAACAAATGATCACAAAGCCAATGCTTCACAGCCTAGTATAATTACATCATCTTGATATTTATATACGATTTTAATTAAAACTAAATATTGATATGCCCACATGATATTTAAAAAAATAAACATTGTACATGAGATATATATATTTTTTAGAGTATATACAGGCCCGGATTTACGTCACAGGAGCCTATAGGCACAGATGTGCTGGCACCCTAGACTTCTCCCTCCAGAAACCCAGAAACCCCCACCAAACCGCACCACAAGTGTGCTGGCTGAACCAGCTGTGACTTCTCCCTTACTAGTAGGGTACATAGATAGTTACTGGTGTCCCTTAACATTACTTAGCCAGCTAGTGGTGCCCCGACTGAAGGGAGATCTTGTCAGTGGAATGCTGAGAGCAAAGTGACTAAACTCTCATTTAAGCTCAGGATTCTGCATAGGGAAGGAGGATTCTGCTAGGGGAGAGGAGTGAGCCGGCCCTCCATCATCAGGTGCCTGTAGGCATGTGCCTACAGTGCCTTATGGTAAATCCGGCCCTGCGTATATGAGATATATTCTTTTTTTTTTAAACACAACCTCGTATTTCATATTATGGACAGAAAGAAAACAATTTTCATACCCAAAAAAGAAAAATAAGATCATAAACGGTCAGACAGTGAGGTAATGTTTCTTCTATGATATAATCTCAGACAAATAGCCAAAGAAAAGTGCTCAGTTTTTACCTTCCAAACAACATCAAAATATTGGGATCAACATTTTTTAAAAAAAGAAAGAAAAAAAATTATTGTTTGAAGAGTTGTTGTGAGACAGCCTTTGTCATGTTAGAAAAATGTTATACTGCTAAAAAGATAACATACAGAAATTGGACAACTGGTCAGATGATGAAGGTACTTTGCACCAATGAATAAAATCTGGAACACTTCAATACATTCAACATATGTGAGAAGAAGAGCCAATGGAAGCTGAGTGTATACAGTCAATGTTCAGCCTTCAAGCTTGAAAAGGGGCTTGCCACCCAAAACAGGCTGTCACTGTATGGGCTGACTTTGTTTAACTATTTTACCAAATTTCAATAAAAGGCTTTTTAACTATATGGTGGTGCCCACCGTAAGATTCATTGGACTAGAGTCAATTGTGAACCAACTGCTCATAATTTAACTTCTGCCACATCATATATTTCATAATTTAACTTCTGCCACATCATATATTTACGACCCCGTACACAACGCTTCATGACCGAGGGGGTAATTATATGTACCCACTTTGTTTACCTCGCCATTCCCAGTTACTGCATCACAGACCCGCCAATCACACACCATCTTGCCGTCTTGTGATCAGGGAATGAGAAGAGCCTTTTTCTCAGACCCGAACACAGTGCCTATAGTGAATGAAAAGCCATGTTTGCAACACGCAGCTTTCAATTACTAAAATCTGACGTAAAAAACACATAAACAGTACTTCCGTGTGCTCTTATGAGCACACAGAAGTTCAGTGTAGTGCCAAAATAGCGGTGCCATCTTGTGGCCAAAAAGTGAAATGCACCCTAAGACGTCCTTACATCCAGAGATACATTTACATTAATAAATGTTAAAAAATATTTGAACCCCTTATACCTTTTACCTTAGTTACCAAAATAAAACACACAAAAATACATTAAAATAGTTACCCTATAGACTTTTTAATATGTATGTCATGAGGGTATATTACTGTCAATTTTGCAAATAAAGGATCACAAAATTAAAAAAAAAACACAAAACACAAAAAAAGACTTAATTTCCAGATAGAGTATTATCGCCAAACATTATACTAAAGATACAATTTAAATGTTGTAATAACTGGGACAAATATGCAAATAAAATGTGTGGGTTTTATGTATCAAAGCACATTTTATTTTAAAACTACAGTGGCTGAAAACTGAGAAATAATGTTTTTTTTTCCTATTATTCCCTGTAAAATGCATAGAAAAGAAAATAAATCTTAGCAAAAAGTACCTCCAAAAGAAAGCCTAATTTGTGGTAAGAAACAAGATATAGATCATTTCAATGTGATAAGTAATGACAAAGTTATTGGCGAATGAATGGGAGGAGCATGGTGGAAAAATCGCTCTGGTTTAAAAAAGAACTGTAGTTGATAAGTGGTTTAATAAAAAAGTGCCCAGGTTATTTTGTTATATTCTTTACATCTCTTCATTATATTCTTAACATTCATTCATCTATTTTCCAACTTTTGTAAATGAACAGAGTAGGGTAAGAGTGATAATTTCATGTTTCATCATTTTCATGTTATTTTTTCACTGACTATAAGTAGCAACATTTATTGGACAAAAATGCAAAGATTGGCATTTCTGGTTTGGTCTTCAACAACTCTGAAAATAGTCAAGAGTCATAATATAAAGTTAAAGTAAAAGGGCTATAAAAGTTTTGGTGATTAAGATATGTGAAATGTTCTTGACTCCACCTTCAAGCCATGCCAACCATGCAGAATCACATTTGAGGATTCTTAATGTATGCCAAAATTATTAGGTCCAGCATTGTTCCTGTATTGGTCATTGTGAATGACAGAGGTCAAACAATATGAAATATTAGTCGATCCACCCCCATCCATGAAATGGTGTCACCACCTTTGACAAACAATTTAAAGTTAAAATCAGTTGACATGTTGACTTCATTTTTCCCATATGGTCCATGATCTTACTACTGGAAACTAGGAAAAACATCATTTGTTCAAGGATGGCATGGGTCTTTAACATGTCTTGGAGTACACTGATAACAGTGTTTTTTTTCACAGCCGGTAAGATAATAATGATACTTTTTTCAGGAAACTTAGACAATTTAAGTGTTTTATCAGGAAAATAACTACATTTAAAAAAAAAAACGTTTGCGCAGTCCTGGTATTATTATTGCTTTCTGCAGACTATAGCTCTTTTGTAACATTTTCTTATAGGGTGTTACATTAAAGATATGAGAGATCATTCATAAAACATGTCTTTACTAGCGTCTCTTCAGCTACAGGGCTATGCATGTAAACGTTCTGCAGGTTACTGTCAAAAATGAAACCTAGGCAGCACAAGGTTCTGCATAAGCTAAATACTGAAAAAACAAGCTACTTATATCCTATAAAATATTCTTGATGTTAAATTGCAACAAAAAAAGTAAAGACATTACTTGTTGAGTAAGTGTATAGTTGAGTATGTAATTGGATTTATTATTTGGATGTATATATTTGTATGAGTAATGGTATTAAGTACTAAAGCAACTGTAGTATGTGAAAGTAAAATGTTGTTAAATAAAACATTGAATTACTACACACACACACACATATATATATATATATATATATATATATATATATACATATATATATATATATATATATATATATATATATATATATATATATATATATATATATATATATATATATATATATATATTAGTGTAGTGGGATAATAACTAGCATCAAATTAAGAAGTTGTTTATTCCAAAGTTTTCTCCTAGGAGAAAAAAATGTCATCTTCTGCACTCTGCAATTGAAAAAGTACCAAAACATACTTTTTAGCTCTTGCTGGTGGCTTAAAAGGCATTTGATTTATAATGTGAAAATATTGAGTAATAAAATATGTGAATTAGAAGAGATCAGTAAAAAAAAGCATGAATCAAAACTGTGTTTTCTGTTGCTAAATGGGTATGTAAATTAGATTACTATTATTTACAATTGTACAGTCATAAATACAGGGCAATATTATTTAATTTAATTAAATAAACATGAGTCCTACATATAACCAAATTGTAGAAAATATTACATATACTTTTCAAAGAATTTTATTAAATATTTACATTTTTTAATCAATTCAGTAAAAAAAAGTTAAATACAATTGCAAAGATCAAAAACTGCATTCTAAGGTAAACATTATATTTTTAAAATGGAAAAAAAGCATACATTTGTTCTACAAATCCACACCTTTTTATTAGAAATGCATAAAAGGAAAAAGCATCAAAGCATCAAGAAAGTGTATATTAAGAAAAATAATAACATTATAAAAAACGATATCATCCTGACAAACGTCTTGATTATAAAAAAACAAAAAAAAGAAAAAAAGTTCACATTGTTCCTGAAAGGTTTCCTAATGATAGTTCAAAGACAAATAAACATAAAAGGCAGAAGTGTGAAAAAGAAAAAAGCAAACATTAGTTATAGCTGTAAAGAACAATTCAAAGTATGAAATTAACCATCTATTTTACATTTTTGGAAAGGTTTTTTTTTTGCCTAGGGGGGTGAAGGTAAAACATCTTTTGACAGTAGCGTAGGTGTAGCAGAAGCAAGTTCAGTGTGGAAACGCTGGGGTTATAAAAATGTAAGTAGATATGAATTAATTTATTTTAACAAAAAGAAATATAAAATACATGAATGATGTAAAATTAAGACAGGAGATATTATTGCACAAAAAAAGATAAATTAATATCTAAAATAAAACAAAGGGGGGGGAAAAGAAAGAGGAATGATAACACTTACCTTTTCTAGATAAAGCATTATGAGTTATGATAGCAAGGAGCTGAAATCAAAGGACTTGCTGGCTGATGGTGCACAGGCACACCCTATTCTTGTACAATATGTAATAAATAAAATATATCAGAGAGTACTACAAGACAAATCCTGGTAGGACTGTCAGTCTCTATAGTTACACGTCAGCTCCTGTAGCTGTTAAGTGTTTCGGTATTGTTCTATTAACAGCTACGGACATTGAGTTTTGAATGTCTGTTGATTTTTAAAAATAGTTACAATTCCAGATAAAATATTAATTTTGTTACAGAATCTATAAAATCAAGTGCTCTTTGCCCTAAAGTTTATAATGGTGTACATACAGAGATAATCAAATATTGTGGCAATACAAGGCAGGAAATATTTCCAACGGAAGGATGTCTATGTTTGGTCAAACCTTTGATCGCACTAAGCAGTCACAGCAAGTAATTATTTTTTAAATGACCTTCTAGTTTTAAAAAGTTCCAAAATGTTTAAAATGTTGCTGTAGATTAGAATATCTCTGGCCAATGTATTTGACAGAAAGGTTATTTAGTATGCAGCCTTACTACCTCAACAAAATTAGCTACTGTCAAAGACAGGGCTCTTTTGAATGAGTCATCATAGCAGGATCAATTTTGACCTTTCACTCTCCTCCCCATGTAACACCTGAGTGGTCTTAGTACTAATGGGGACAGGATGGGAGAGCATAGCAAGGTTAGAAAGAGGCATGGCAAGAGGCAGGCAGAGGTATGGGAAAAACAAAAGTGGGTGTAGCTGCCAGGCTTCTGAGTCAGTAAGTTCAACAAAACAAAAAGCACTCACTGAGGTTCAGCAGGGCTTTGCTATTGAGAAAACTCAGTGCTGTAGAAATAGTCGGTAGCATACTACTACACATACTGCATGATAAGGAGGTAGTGACAATATGGTTACTTCTTAGTAAGCTAAAAAAAAAATGTTTTGACTACCGGTACATTACCAGCAACATTATCAATATTATCATAGTTAAACCTCACCTACTGTTGGAGATTTTTAAGAAGTGACTTTCTGGATCAAATTCACGTTACCACCATCATAAAAATGCAAATGCAAAATGCTAAAGCAGCCTAAAATACGCAAACACAACTTAAAAATACAAAACACCAAAGGTGTTTCCAGGAGTAGTTGCAATCTTGGAACCAGGAGAGCAAGAGGGTAATACGAGAAGGAAAGAAAAAAACATTGTATGTGGAAATGTTTACTATTTAATACAGTATATGCAAGGAGGCCATTAGTGTTGGACCCACATTTGGTCTCAGATCCACTTTTTATTTATAATTTATTTATTTAATGTATTTATAAGGCGCCCCCTTCCCTCCAGTATAGGTAGCCAGATGACTCCCTTAATCCCTCCACCCCTCTTCAGTATAGCCAGCTCTCCTTCACACCGCAGCTACCCTCAGTGTCTCTCATTTCTCCAATCTTTTCCAGAGCAGAAGCTTCCTCTTTCTTTCCGTCTCCAATGCTGCCCAAGTCCATAGCCGTCGGCCATAATGCAAACATGCACAGAGAGCAAGGTGGCCACTGCACAGGCGGCTAGCAGCAGAGTACTGTGGTCAGGCGCTAGCCTGATCTCCCTGCATTGCACCATTTGCAAGCTTGCAAATGCTGCACCTGTTTAGCCTGCTGCCCACCTGCCCTTGCTCCTGTGGTGCCCTAGGCCATGGCCTAGGTGGCCTTGGCCTAAATCCGGCCCTGTGCCTAACACTGTAACACTAACCCTCCGCTATCTGTGCCTAACCCTAGCAATAACCTGGAAAATATTACTAGAGGTTGATAAAAGGGTTGCAAAAGTTCAGTCTTGCAGAGCTCAAATCATCAAAGGGGATCCACAATTTTTTTTAAAAAAGTAATACAAACAACAACATTTTGGGCAAAAACTCTTTTGGTATATACTCAACCAAACATGTCCAGTAGAGATGGCCCGAACGGTTCGCCGGCGAACGGTTCCAGGTGAATTTCGGTGGTTTGCGCTCGCCCACGAACGCAAAGTTTATGGCGGTTCGATTCACCTCCTATACTACATCATTAGGGTCAACTTTGACCCTCTACATCACAGTCAGCAGGCTACACTCCCTCCTGAAGCCACTTCCCTTCTTATAAAAAGCAGGCAGCGTCAGGCATTGGACTCACTCGTGTGCCTGCATTAATTAGAGAAGGGAAAGCTGCTGCAGACTCTTGTAGGGAAAGCTTAGTTAGGCTCTAGTAGGCTTCTTAGCTTGCTCCTTGCTGATTCTTATTGCTAAAAAAAAGCACCCCTCAGCAGCTCTTTTGAGAGCTAATCATGTTCTTGTGATCCACTTTTTTGTGTGTGTTTGTCACACTGACACTTGTGTTGCATAGACAGCCTTGATAATTCCTACTGTGTGTGCCACTGCCAGGCCCAGCACATTCAGTGACTACCTGTGTGTGTGACAGGTGCACATTGTAATACCCATCACTGCATATACCTACCTACCTGTTGTTCACAGTGCACCCACCTACCTACGTGAGTGCACGCAGTGTCACTGTGCCTGTCCGGTACCTGTCTGTATGTGACAGGTGCACATTGTAATACCCATCACTGCATATACCTACCTGTTGTGTTCAGTGCACCCACCTACCTACGTGAGTGCACACAGTGTGTTATACCACCAAAGTGCCATAACCCCAGGGCTCAGCGGTGTGGACATTTTTTGTGTGTCTGCCTCAGATGAGAGCAATGCCATCTGTACTCTCTGCCACAGAAAATTGAGGCGTGGAAAGACCAAGACCCGCGTAGGGACAACTTCCTTACGAAGGCACATGCTTACAAAGCACAAACTGCAATGGGATGACCAGCTGAGGAAAAGCAGCACACAAAAGCAAAGCCACACACCGCAGTGGAAGATACCAGGCCGCAATTTTTTCTCAAGAAAGGCGATACCTAAACTGTACCGTGATGTTGAAAGGTAAGTGGTGACATCTCTGGCACACAGCGTTGGGTCAAGGGTCCATCTGACCACAGATGTCTGGTCTGCAAAGCATGCTCAGGCCTGCCCGAAGACTAAGTCAGTCCCCACACACAGCATCTCTGCCTGCACACTGTGTGACTGCCTGCCCCAAGACTAAGTCAGTCCCCACACAGCATCTCTGCCCGCACGCCGGTTGACTGCCTTCTCCACCACCAACAGGGTCCAGGACTCCAGGCGGATTCCTGAAGTTTTAATAATTTTTCTGGTGCGTGTACATGCCTGCCTAATTTTTCTGGCTGCACTGCAGCTGCAACAACAAAACAAAAGGCATGTACATGTGCCAATTCCCCTATGTGATCGTTACCTTGCCACGGTGAAAGGGCTTGCGTATCACAATGAAGCAATGACCGACGGCTATATGAGTGTGTCGGGGGGGGGGGCGGCACACCCACAATAATAAGGTCGTTGCTTCATTGTGGACAGACCGAATTGGATCAGCTGGACAGTCACTGTTCTGTCATTCAGCTATCTCAGCCCGGCGACCATATGGGCTTGAAAACCGCCACTGCCTGCACTCTCGCCATGGTGCGCACCAGTCCAGCACGGCCGTCACTACACAAACAGCTGTTTGTGGTGTGTTACACAGTGAGTTTGGTGTGTCAGTGTGAAGCAGTACTCTAATTACACTCCCTGAATGATGTGTACACATGCAAGATGTTTTAAAGCACTTTAGGCCTGCAATTTAGCATTCAATGTGATTTCTGCCCTTAAAATGCTGCTTGGCGTCCAATCCAGATTTTTCCCCAGGACTTTTGGCATTTATCCCACTCCGCTATGCCCCCCTCCAGGTGCTAGACCCCTTGAAACATCTTTTCCATCACTTTTGTGGCCAGCATTAGTGTTTCTAGTTTTCAAAGTTCGCCTTCCCATTGAAGGCTATTGCGGTTTGCGAAAGTTCGCACGAATCAAGCTTTCGCGGAAATTAGAGATGGACCAAACCTCCGATTTTCAGTTTGCGAACCGTGAACACGTTCACGGTTCGCAAACTGAAAATCGGAGGTTTGGTCCATCTCTAATGTCCAGCACCCACCTAAATAACACAAAACACCAAAGGTACAAATATTACATCAAAATCTCAGGGGCAAACTAAACTTTAATTTTTTATGTCACAAAAAATCTTTACAGTTGAAATTGAACAAATATGTATTGGTATATGGTATATGGTCTCGGGATGCTCATCCGAGATTACGTTGAATTGAAATTTCCAATCAGAAATCTGCATTTTTGATTGGAACTCGGAAATCACAAAACAGAAATCGGAATTCTGCTGAAATGTTTCCAATTTTCTAATTTCCAAATTTGCTTTGTCATCTTTGCATCCTCTGATGCCAAAAAAAAATGACAATGCACTCCTTGGAAATCAGGAAATCGGAAAAACTGAAAATCGGACATTGGCAATGGCGGAATTGGAATTTCCGCAGAATCGGAAATGGGCATTTCCAACCATTCCTAATTTGGTCATGACTTTTTCATTTTGTGAAGGAAGTCCCTGATTGCTTTAACTCCCTCCTGACTGCCTAACGGTGATCAGCGGTGGGAGGCTGGCACCCCCAGGACTGCCTAACACCAATTGGTGTCAAGTTCTGGGGGCACAGATTCGCAGGGAATGTGCGCTGATGCGTGATGGAGCGGAGCTTCGAGATCAGCTTGCCAGCCTGCGATTGCAGCTGGCAGGCTGCTAAAAATAATGAAAACCATTTATTTTGGTTATAGTGGGTAGGAGGCACCCGGTCTAGGTTGCATCATAGTATAAAGTAGTATTATATCAAGATATCAAATGGTGACTAATCCAATCACTATAAAGTATGGAATGATAAAAACGTCCTACCTTATAGGTGTTTGGCAGACTATAAAAACAAGTCGAAGTTTACAAGTAGAAGTTTACGCCCAGATGCTCGTCCATAATCCCTAACAGGCACTTGTATTGACCTGAGGAAGCGGCTGTGAGCCGTGAAACGCGTTGTCAAAGTGCATCAATAAAAAAACCGAATGCTTATTTGTAAACTTCTACTTGTTTTTATAGTCTGCCAAACACCTATTAGGTAGGACGTTTTTATCATTCCATACTTTATAGTGATTGGATTAGTCACCATTTGATATCTTGATATAATACTACTTTATACTATGATGCAACCTAGACCGGACGCCTCCTACCCACTATAAACATAGTTGTTTCCCTCATACATACCCTGTATCGAGGGTGATCCAGTCGAGGTTCTCAACGTAAAAATCATTTTGTCAGGAGCAGCAACCATCTTGGAACCAAAAGGCCGAGTGGGGACGGTTTTTCTCCACCTGCGAACACGAGTGGTTGCCTTGCTGCAACCCAGCTTTGTGAGTATATGCTCATTTGTTTTTTTTATATATCCATACAAACTAACGATATTGCACCAGATTGGGCTCCCGGACCTGTTGGTGTTTTTCCCTCATTACTCTACATTTATTTCGGTTGTACAGTGACAAAGCTGTCCCCTCAAATGGCTCACAATGCGTGATCCCTTCTCATAGGCTGATGCCGATGAGAGGGGATCAGTGATTGGATCTCGGGAGAGAGGGAGAGGGGGAGGGATAAACATTTTTTTTTAAAAATTGAATTTATAAAAAAATAGGAATAAAATTAATTTAAAAAAAATTGCAGCAGCAATCAGAGATCATCACCAGAAAGCTCTGCTGGTGGCAAGAAAAGGAGGCAGGATTCATTTGGGTAGTAAGTTGTATGGCCTTGCAGCACACTGTTAAAGATAATCTGTACTCTAAAATTCTTACAATAAAAAGCATACCATTCTATTCATTATGTTCTCCTGGGCCCCTCTGTGCTGTTTCTGCCACTCCCTGCTGCAATCCTGGCTTGTAATTGCCAGTTTTAGGCAGTGTTTACAAACAAAAGACATGGCTGCTAACCAGCTTGTGATAGGCTGAGAGGAGCTCAGTCTGTGACTCATACAGAGCCTGCAGGGGGCATGGAGAGGGTGTGTATAGCTTCTATCCAATCACAAGCAGAGCAGCACATTCCAGCCTGAGTGCCTGAGCCCGACAAAGCCGTCAGAGGAAAGAAGATTCGATTATATAACAGAGATAATACAGCCACTGTGCAACTAGGAAAGTCTGCAGTAAGGCAGACCACATTAGAACAGGTATAGAAACTTATAGGATAGAAGAAATAAGGCTGAAAATTTTATTACAGAGTCTCTTTAAAGCAAACCTGAACTGAAAATTGAAAGTCAAAATAAACATTCCCACGACATCCTTGCCTTCCGTGTAGTCTACGCATCATCAATCTCTTTTACCTCTCCTGTGTCCTGTTTGTTCACTGTGATTGATGGAATTCTCCGTCCTCCATTTTAAAAATGGCCATTACCACATAACAGCTTCCTGGTCAGCACACTGTTAAACTGTAATATTGCCCACTTGAGCCTTAGGGAAACAAGGACATTACCTTGCACATCAGTTGTCCTTTCAGCTGTAACTGACAGCAACTGATATACAACTGACAGCAACTGATATACAACTGACAGCAACTGATTTATTTTAGTTCTGTCAAAATCTAGTCAGAAATTGAAGGGACCACTGTTAGAAGAAAATGGTGAGCTTCTAAGAGGAACTGACGGTGAGGTATGTATTTGCAGGTATATCATGTGTTACTTTTAAATAATTTTATTCAGTTCAGGACCCCTGAATTGCCTGGTCACTGGGGGGGAGGGGGGGTTAAGCCTGTTGTCTTAAAGTGATTAAAGCAAGGGCAGCAATCGTTGGACCTAACTGACTGATTGCTGGTTCTTTTCATGAACAGGCCCTAAAAAATGTAATGGACTGTGTTATACCTTACAACAACTCCTTGTATTAAATCAGTATTCTGTTTTTGGCAAATGTCAAGCCAGAATTCTTGTAAGTAAAGTATACACAACTAACGCCTACTTTATATTTTCAAACAGCACAGGTAATACATGTTGACATGAATACTGCTAAATTGTCTGTCATAATCTTTTTTATTAACCGCTTCTTCTTGGTACAGGTATCGTTACACTTGTACGTCACACAACAGTAGATACAAAACTAAGATTAAGAAGAAGTGTGGCTGGTGAGTAATGTCCGTAGTTGCTATGTTTTCCCCATACAACTGTGTATGTACATAGTTTTGTATTCTTATGCACTCCTTCAAACAGCCTGAGTTTTTGTTACTTTTTAGTTCAGGTGCTACAAGTTTGGGAGTCATTGTGACTGATAATTTGGCAGAGGCTAGGTGCACACTTAGCAGAAATGCTAGCGTTGCGGAAAACGCTGCATTTTTGCCTCTGATGGAAGTCCATGGGCCGCAGGAAAAAATGCATATAAAAAACACACATGTGTTGTGTATGAGTGCACTGGATTTGTTGCATAATATGCAAAAACGCATCAAAAATGCATAATGAAAGTCAATGGAAATGCAAAGGGTTTATGTTTTTCATGCATTTTACATGCATTTTTATATGAGTTTTTGTAAAAAAAAAATGTATTTGTGATGTATTTCCGCTTCCTGTTGTCTTCCTAGTTATTTGCATAAAATGCAATTGAAAAATGCATGTCAAACGCATACAAAACTCATATGCGTTTTGTATATGCAAACCACAAAAGCATTAAATTCACGCAAAATGCTTAAAAAACGCATCTGTGGTTAAAAAATGCAAATGCACCAAAAATGCAGTAAAAACGCACAAAAACACCCCCCATCCCCCCCCCCCCCCCCCACATACACACACACAAACATTACATAAAACTTGACCTTTCATGTTATGTTATATGTGCACCTACCCTGAAGAAAATTTTCAGCTCAGTCGCCAGTGGTGAGCAAAAATGGCAACATTCTTTTTGAATCAATTTTCACTAAAATTATATAAAATCGACTTTGAGCAAAAATGCCTTCGAAAATCATGTTTTAATACGTTGGTGATTTTTTTTTTTAGATATATTTTGCTATTTTGGCAATTTAGGCAAAAAAAAATTTGGCAATTTTGGTGAAAATGTTGGAGATTTTTGGGGGGGCAAAACAAAAAACACATAAAAAAATACCATGTATTTTTGCAAATATAAGTCGAAAATAGCATTTTCAATGTGGATATAACTTTGGCGAAAATCTGCAAGAAACACTGTAAGTCATGAAACCATGATAATCTTTTTTCAGAAACTGGAAGTCAACAATGTTCAGCTATGGTAAAGGAAAGAAATAGTGCTTAGATAAACTATCAAACATGCCAGAGGATTGCTGTTGGATTTGTATGGTTGGGTGGTAGGGGATAAAACTGAAAAATGTATTATAGCAGCACGATTCTGCAGAAGAATTAACACACATATTAAGTATTACTTGGAGCACTATATTATAGGTTACAACCAGAAGTTATGCTTCTTCGACACTGAGCAGCTCCCACTCTATGTAGCTGCACAGCATATTTAGAAGTGCAGCCTTTGTATGTATATTCATACACATCATTGAGAATAATGGCTGCAGGCCCATGGAAGGCACATATGGTGGAATCTTAGAGTCCCCTTCAATAACAAGAGTTGTCCACCCTTCAAAGTCAAATACGCAAAAGAATACATTAGTATCCCTTAGCAATTCCTACAAACATTTGAAAGTGTCTTGTTATCATTACAAAACAAAAGGGAGGATGCAAGGGCCCATATGCAATTCACTTTTTTCACTTGAGTTTTCTCCTACGTGATATTTTTAAACTTGCCAATAAAATGCCTTTTAAACCACCAGAAAGCAAGAAACGACTGAAAATAATTTTGATAGTACATTTCTACCTACTTTTTGGTACTTTTTTAGGTAAAAAGTGTTGAAAAGTTAATTTAAATCGAAGATGAAAACTTATCTCCTAGGAGAAAACTCAGGAGAAAAAGTGAATTGCATATGGGCCAATGTGAGGTATGAATAAAACACATTGTGGAACTCAAAGAAGCAAAAAATAAACTTTGGGGAGAGGGTACAATGAACTAATGGTGGTCTGTAAGAAGCATATTACAAGCATATGTTTATTTATCATGTCTAAGTCACGTTATTGATTTTTATTTTGACCAGCAAGAAGAGGCTGTTGCGTTGACAACTGTTCATTCTTATTAGAGCTTCTGGGTCTGTGTTCATGCAGCTGCCCAAGTAAGTAAATGTTTTCTGTTGTAGTGTTAACTAGGAAAAGCCCCACCCTAGCCATCATAAGTTCCACCGTCTGTCTACCCCATCTACTCTGGGTAAAGAGGAGAGGACATCACCTGTTTGCCATAGTATATTACTTCAAAGACCAGAACTCAGTGTTTAAAAATACTACGTTTGGGGGCCCGTTTAATTTTCTGAGGCAGTTTGTGAGGCAATCAGACAATAAGTATAACTATCATTTAAAGGTCCACTATCGTGAAAATTGTAAAATTTTAAATACATATAAACACATACAAGTAAGAAGTATGTTTGTTTAAGAGTAAAATGAGCCATAAATTACTTATCTCCCATGTTGCTGCCACTTACAGTAGGGAGTATTAATCTGAAAAAAATGACAGATTTTGAACTAGCTCAACTCCTCACGGGGGGTCTCAGGGTTTTCTTTATATTCATAAGCACTTAGTGAATGTCATTTGCTTTGTCCAACTGCCAAAAAAGTTTACGGTGAGCAGGGAGGCTGGTCAGCATCTTTGTATAAATCCTTTTCAGGGAATGTCTCTATAAACAATAAAGGCCATGCTTAGTGCAAAACTTGTCTGTTATTTCGGATTTGTACTACCTATTGTAAGTGACAGCAACATAGGAGAAAAGTAAGTTTGAGAAGGGAAATACTTGGAGAGAGCAAACTCCTGAATTAGTGACTGATCCAGCGAAACAATTCATTGCTTGCAGGTCTACCACCCCTTATCCGCCTTTACAAGGATCAGCAATTGATCTTTTCCAATGTCAGGTATTAAGAGAAACAAAGCTTTATTGTACCCTCATGATGATAGAAACCTTACTCCAAATGAATGGAGAGCGATAAAATGGTTGAAATCTCGTCATGATCTGACAGTTAAAAAGGCGGATAAGGGGGGTAACATACTTGTGCAATCTACAGCAAAATATGTCCAGGAAGCCAGACGACAACTTGATGATTCCTCTACCTATGTTAGGTTAAAATCTGATCCCACCTTGGCAATACAAGGCAAACACAGCTCTCTTCTACGAGGTGGAGTGCAGGCTGGTTTTTCAACACGTAAATTTGGAGATGATTTACTCCCAGATTTCCCCAAGAAACCAGTTATCTAGTTTCTCCCAAAAGTGCACAAATCCCTGGTGGATCCCCCTGGCAGGCTCATCGTGTCTGGGTCTGGGAGGGGGTCAGTTACCGAACCCCTCTCTAGGTACCTGGACCATGCCCTTAGACCACTCCTTCTCCAGATTTCATTGTATCTGAAAGATAGCGCATGTGTTACAAAAGGTGGAAGAAATGGGGTGGTGTGAAGGAAATCGGCTGGCAACCATCGATGTGGTGAACCTGTATAACAGGATACCACATCGAAAATCATTCGAAAATTCTAGCCAAGAGATTGAAGCTGGTGATTGAGAAACTAGTTTTTCAAGATCAGACCGGTTTTATTCCCTCCTGTTCTACTAAATTGAATCTCAGACGACTTTCCCTAACCTCCAGTACTCTCATAACAACTCAGGCTCCAGAATTCTCCTTGCTTTGGATACTAACAAGGCATTTGATACTGTCTCATGGCAATATCTGCTGGAGGTCCTTTCAGCATTTAGATTTGGGGATACATTTAAGAAGTGGGTGGAAATTTTATATACAAAACCTTCTGCCCGGGTTCGGGTTAATGACCATTTATCAACTGTATTTGATATCGGGAGGGGCACTAGGCAGGGTTGCCCTTTATCTCCCCTGCTGTTTGCATTGGCCATGGAACCCCTGGCCGCCTATATTAGAGATGATCCGGGCATAGGTGGTTGGGTCATTAAAAATGTTCACAAGAAAATTTCGCTATATGCGGACGACGTTCTTTTATATTTAGATGCACTTGGGTCGTCACTACATAGAGTGTTGGGGGTTTAAGAGAGGTTTGGAAAGTTGTCCGGATTAAAGGTAAATTGGGCCAAATATATTCTGTGTCCGGTGGATTTGTTATCCCCAAGTTCCTTACCAAACGATCTCCCCCTACAAGTCAGCCTTTCTTTCAAATATCTGGGTATCTGGATAAAACCCTGTAATGATGATTATATTAAGCTCAATCTACTCCCAGCTATACAAAATACTGAGGATAAATTAAAGAGATGGTCCTCTCTGCCTCTGGACCGGCACAGACTAACCAGCAAGCTCATGGTGACCAAGAACTCTTTGGAGTGTGTAAGGGACTACAATGGTTCTAAAAGCCCGGGCCTCTGGACCTTATGGGTAGAGTTAACACTATAAAGATGATAGTGGCCCCTAAGCTCCTATACGTTCTGCTTATGTCTCCTATTTGGGTTCAGAATAAGCTATTTGCCAAAATAAATTCTATAGTAAAAAACTTTATCTGGGCCAATAGAGCTCCTAGGATGTCACTGAATATGCTATGCCTACCAGTAAGTAAGGGTGGTCTTGCGCTACCTCATTTCCAGCTATATTATTTTGCTGCCCAGCTAACATATGTATATAGGTGGCTACATTGTATTAGAGATGATGCATCTTTAGACACGGAGGCTGACATTGCTTATTCCTATGAGACCTTATGTAGCTTCATATATAGAGGGGAGGGATTCTCCTGTTTAGGGGTGGAAATTCTAACATATTCCCTTAAAATTTTTCATAAATGCCAGAAGTTGGTGGGTGAAGGTAGGACACCATATTCCCCCAGCGCTCCTCTTTGGTGCAACTCGAACCTACCAGAATTTCAGTCTATGGAGAATGTAGGTTTTTGGGTTAAAAGAGGTGTAAAATACCTCAATCATCTCTTTTCTAATGACAAATTAAAATCGTGGCCTCAGTTTGTAAGAGAATTTCAAATACCGTTCACAGCTCGTCTCCAATATTTCCAACGCCACCATGCAACTAGATCCCAATTCGGTAGTCTTAGTGTGGTGCTGCGCCCGGGCATTGTTGAATCGTGGCTATTGAATAAGGATTCCAGTAAATTAATATCCAAATTTTACTCTAACCTGCTCATTTCAACATATAGTTCTAAACTGGTAGATGTTAGAGCTAAGTGGGAGGACTGGGGGAAGGAATCTCTTCTTTAGAATGGGCAGATTTTGAGGAGACTTACATGAAGACTGTAATTAGCTCTAGAGACAAACTTATACAGATGCGTTGGCTCCATCAAACTTATTACACCCCTCACAAGATTTCTAAATTCTCGCCAGACTCTACTGATGCCTGGAGATGTGGGCATCGCCCCGGTAATTTTAAGCATATGACCTGGGATTGTTCATTGACACAGTCCTTCTGGAATAAAATCCTACAATTTATAAATGACAAGCTTGGTATTGGTGTGATCTCCTCTTATAAACACTGTATATTAGGAATGTTGGAGGATGCCTCGTTAAGCAATAAGAAAAAAACGCTAGTGCATCTACTGTGCTTCTATACCAGGAAAGCAATAGCTATAGAATGGAAAAAACCCTCTGAACCTTCTATGTCAGTTTGGAAACAACTGATAAATTCGGCCCTTCCGTTTTATCAATTAACATGGATGATTAGATGATCTAGTTCTAAATTTGATAAAATATGGGGTGTGCGGCTTCGTTGTGTTGGATCAACTAGTGACAATATGGATATTACTCCTAACATTATTGATATTATATAATTTTTCTTTATTCTGTACTGATTGTTGCTGCACTGATGGGAATGTAATATTGTACCTCTGTATCTCATTGTCTTTATTGATATTATTCGTATGAAAGTAATGTACTGATATCCTTGATATATAATTCATGTCATTTTGCACTGTCGGTTGTCATGTGATTTGTGTTGTTTTGTTGGAAAACAATAAAAAGACTTTTAAAACAGATTTGGAGGGGAGTGGTTTTAACAAATATCAGGGACCGCGATGGGGACGTCGGTAGCTCCCCCATTTGCAAATTTATTTTTTTTCTAAGTGGGAAGATGTTTACATCCATGGGGAAAGAAATCCCTATAGATGTGAGGCATGGTTCAGGTACATGGATGATGTGCTTGTCGTTTGGGGATCCACCAGGGAGAAATTTGATCAATTTTTGTCATATCTGCAGCAGAATGATATGAACATGCAATTTACCGGAGAATGGAGAGGGAATAGCGCTTCCTTTCTTGATCTTACCTTAGAGGTGGTGGGAGATAGAGTGATCACAAAGGGCTTCCGTAAAGCTATGGTAACAAACTCCTGGAATAAATTGAAGCTTCATGAATTGGTGCCCACGTATACCTTGTCTGTTTAAGTGGAATTAATAGGTGAAAAGTATTTTATGGCTCATTTTACTCTGGAAGAAATATACTTTTTATTTGTATGTGTTTGCATGTATTCAGGCACGGACTGGGCAGGGGGGATTGGGGGCATTTTCACCCAAGGCCGCCTTCTACTCTCATGTTTTGGGTCGCTGGCCTGGATAGGAAGGTGAGTGAGTGGCCGGGTGCGTGTAGCGGCAGCCACTGAGCAGCTAGAGGAATGCACGGAAGAGCGGGATCAGATGGAATCTACGCTGTTCTGTCACACGTAACTCACACCCTCTCCTTACAGTGTCCAATCAGCAGAGCAGAAGGGAGCTGGTGTGATTTGTATCCTCTCACAGAATGTAAGGGCATCCAGGAAATGAACACTTCTCCAGACAGAGCATCACATCACATCACATCACATCAGCGACCTGACAAGCTGCTCCTGTGTTCTTGCAAGAAGTCAGCTTTGCAGGAGGGGTAGCCAATAGAGAACGCTGCCTTTGCTTTTCTCTCTGGTGCACTGCCAGGTGACCCTTAGATTAAAAGGTCAGTTAGAGTGCAGTTGAACAGTCTAAGTTTCCTCCCCTCCAAAAATAGACTACATGAATACATGGTTAATAAAGTTTTTCTTACCAAGTTAGCTCTAATATCAATAAGCTCTGCAACACTGATCGTGACATCCCAACTACAGGATGCGACTCCTGGGAACTTTGTAGGAGGGTTAAATCCCCCAGTTACCCAGAAGTACTGCTCCAACGGATAGTGACCACTCCATATAAGTCACAACAATCAGTACCAATTAGGTATTCAATTATTGTACCACCCATCATCAGTTTACTTCACCATATCTGGTTTATAATGACTATGTCATACATTTATATGTTCATCTTATTCTTTGTATTAACAATGTACACCTTACTGATATTACTGTATTATGGCTATTTAAGCCTTGTTGTTAATTAAGAAAAATTTTCCAATAAAAATTATTGAAACATAAGTTTCCTCCCCTCCAGATGTATGAAGCAGGAGCACGTGTGTCTCTGGCTCTCTGCTCTCTGGTGCTAGCTGTAATATTGTATATGGGAGGACAGATAATGACACAAATCCCTTTAGGTGAACCACAATCACCACTACAAATAGTATTATGTAATCAGGGATATAACAAAAAGAAAAAATAGGAAACCAATTTGCAAAATATACTTTTTATTTAATAGTCCCAAAAGGTGCAGAAATTTGTATACAAAATCTTCAATCACATTTTAAAGTGCGTAAATTGTAGACAAGGCAACAAGATTGATTTGTTTCGGGTCAGCGACCCTTCTTCAGGCCTTTATACATATAATGAATATCTGCACTCACAGGATACACAACTAAGTCTCATCTGGACAATTACTAAGCCAGAATAGACCACCAACAGAAGGTCTAGGAGTGGAGCCCCATGAAAGCAGGACATTAGGACCACCTGGTTGATTTTCAAAATCGCCAGCATTTACAAAAATAAATCTGCAAATGCTCATAGTGTGCACACGCCCTTACTCTGCCAAGACTGCCAGGCAATGATACATCTGCACACAAGAAAGATAAGTATTTGGGCTGGGGCTGCCGTGAAAGGGACTCTGGGTTGTGTTTTCCCCCAGGTCAAAGGGTCCCAGTCCTCCCCACATGTATTTTAAATTGTACAGTTTTTCGCGATAGTGGTCCTTTAAGGTGAAAATGAGGTCCTTGGCCAGCATCAACCACTTCTTCCACTTCCACAGTCCATTCCTCAATGCTATGGGATAGGTTCTTGTGATGGTGAAGCAAGGATTCCCCAATACTTGGCAACAATAGAAGCAGTTCTAAAGGTTCTTGTCTGTTTAAACAAGAAATGACAGAAAGGCCTCAAATCATTAAGGGCAGTTCGATAAAATACCACATTCAGTATTTTACTTTTTTTTTCCAAATTCACTAAGATTTCTGGCATGCGGCAGAAGTTCGGTAATATACCAAAAAAAACATGCTTTCATTCACTAAGCCCAACTTGGTTTTACCAGCTGTAGAGCAGGTCAGGCAGGAAACTGTGAGTCTTCCCATAAGTGAGGTGCAAGAGTTGGGGTTTACTGTCCATTGCATTCCCAGCATTCCTTTAGATGTGCATGCAACCACAAGAGAGAGCTATTCTATGTACCAGTATATAGATATGAACATCTAAAGGTATACAGAAAAGCTTTTTTAAATGTCTCTTTCTGCTACTCTGCTGTGCTGGAGTTCCACCCTCCAGAGAATCAGATCAAATAGGATGAGAAGCAGGGCTATGTGGATCTCCCTATTGGCTGTCTTGCTCTCCCTATTAGCTGTGTTGCTCTCCCTATTGGTTTTACTTGGTTTACTGAATGCTTTGATCTTTGTAAATTGCAATTTCTTGATAATACTCCTTCCAAACAGATCCAAAAAACTTTGAATACATTTACGGAAGAACTGCTAAGGGCTGGCTAGTGTACTGGCTAAGGGCACCACCTCTGAAATAGGAGACCAGGGTTTGGATCTCAGTTCTTCCTATTCAGTAAGCCAGCACCTATTCAGTAAGGAGTCCTTGTGCAAGACTCCCTAATACTGCAGGGTGGCCTACTGATCATGCTCTTAATGGCTACAGAGTCCAACAGAAGACAAGCACTAGATAAATATTATTATTATTATTATTATTATTATTATTATTATTATTATTATTATTATTATTATTATGGCATACAGAGATCTGGTCACTGTGGTTTTGGCAATTGTAAGCAATAGCAACATAATTTCCGATCTATCTAATAAAAATAAGGAAAAACCAAGAGATAGCGTTTGAGCCAGTTAGGGAGGGAGTTCCAACATTACAGCTACAGATTTCATTACCCTGCAACCTTCATCAGGCTACAGCTATGAGACCCAGCCCCAGCAGTTTAATAGAACAACGCTAGAACATGGTAGAGCATTTTGGGGACATGGTTTTAGCATTGGAAAAATATGCTGTCATGAGTTTCACTGGTGCTTTTCGTAATAAACAAAATTGAACCATTTTCTATTTTTGTGATGATTATCCGTTACTAAAAAGTACAAAAAAGCATTTACAAGTTCTACTGCTATTTTTTAAATGATGTTGTTGTAGCTTCCTCTTTATGCAAGGGACTGGCTGATATTTGGTCTGATCATTAATAATATTTTTATGTCACATACTAATACACTTAACTCAACAGCAACAACAGCAACAACAACAGCAAAAACAACAGCAACAACAAAAAAAACAACAACAACAACAACAACTACAAAAACAACCACAACAACAACACGGCCTCCTCCTCCTCCTGCAAGTAAGCTTCAGATAAATGTTAATTTTTATTGAGTTTGTTCACAACACTGTATGTCTAGTTGCATGCAGTGGCAATATACAGTACATCACAGCATTCTTAAGAAAAAAAAAACATACTTTGTGACGTATATGACATGAACATGTGTTGGACTTGATGCAGTGCACACTTGAACACCAGAGCAATTTTCACCTTTCAGCGCTCCTTCCATTCATTTGTCTATAACTTTATTATTACTTATCACAATGAAATGAACTATATCTTGTTTTTTTCGCCACCAATTAGGCTTTCTTTAGGTGGGACATTATGCCAATAATTATTTTATTCTAAATGTGTTGTAATGGTAAAATAGGAAAAAATGTGGGAAAAAACACAGCGGCGGTAGCGTGGAAGGTACGTACCGCGTGGGATAAATCCCTATAATACTTTTAAAAAACAGAGAATCATTAATAAATCTTGTCCAGCATCCCAAGTTACCAGGAACTATGAACTCCAATTTACAGTTTTCTAATACTTTCTGTATGTGTGCCAAGGACAATTTATAAGTACGTTAGGAGAAGAAAAGATCAAAATCCTTTATGGACCAGACCTCAGACATATCAGACACCTTGTAGTATACAAAAGAGCATATTTGTGCATAAAACAAAAAAGTGTAAAAGTGCCCCCCAAACTAAACAGTCTAGTAGTTAACCACCTTAGCTGTAATCCTGAGTCAGGCTCAGGACAGAAATGCGCAGCTCTGAGCGGTAATCTCATGCCTGAGTGAGTTATACGTAGATGCTGCTGCAGGTCTCTGTAGTATGTTTTCTTTTTCTTGTTTTTAGGGTCTTAAAGCTTGTGAAAAAATTGCATGGCTTTTAGACCCTAAATCTGGAACTAACCATAACGTCAAGTAGGTTAACATAAAAATCCCCTGCTATTTGTAGCCACAGTGCCCACTAGTTTATCGGGTGCTGGAGACACCAAATTTCCCCCCTATAGCCAAAATTTCTATGGGGGGGGCGGGCAGCTATGGCATCATCTAAAATTCTGTGGCACCTCAGGTTCCCAAATGCCTTGCTTCCGTGCTGACTGATATATTTCACTTTGTTCTAATCAAACTTCTGTTGTGCTATTGTCATGCTTCAGGTCCAGGAACAGAACTGTACAAATAAACCCTTACGGTTGGTTCATTATGTAATATCACTGTCTATATCACTCTGTAATTATTTTACATGGCTGGTAAACATATATTGTCATCTTCCCTTTCGCAACTTGCCTCTATCTGCAGACTTAGCCTCCCCACATTCCGTGAAGTTTAGACATGTCTTTTGAGTAATCATTACCTGTTACCACGGTGCGTTATTGATTAATGATTAATGCACACTATCCATCTTACCTGTGGGAGTGTTAGACTTCTGTCACCTATTTTATATATGCTCTATAAATACACTATTAATATGTTGACATTTAGATTACATTTTTAACACTGCCTCACCAGGGGTGGCTGGATAGCATAATGGTTAAAGGATACCAGAGCCCAAATGATTGTGAGAGATGTAGGGAGTAGGCATGTATGGTGAGCTGTCCTGATGCTCACCGCTCCCTTGTTCTCCAATCTGCCCCTCCGATGTTCCTAAATGCCCCCTCCCCCGACAGCCACTTCCTGGATGGCTTGGTTGGGTATCATTGCACCTGCGATGGCCCAGTTGCATGTATCCGACCTACAGCATGCAACCGCAGTCGGGACCGCTCTGTGCAGGTGCATGACATCATTGTGATGTCATGTGCCTGTGCAGGGCACTCCCTGCCATGACCATGCACTGTAGGACATGCGCAACTGGGCCAGCGCAGGCGTAGTAATGCCTTAGGAGGATCGGAAAACGGGACGAGTGCTGAGCATCAGGACAGCTCACCATACATGCCTGCTCCCCTCATTCTCATATTCATTTGGGCTCTGGTATCCTTTAAGGGCTCTGCCTCTGACACAGGACACCTGGGTTCAAATCTCTTTTTTTCCTGTTCAGTAAGCCAGGATCTTAGGAGAAGTCCTCCTTAACACTGCTACTGCCTACTGAGCGTGCCCTAGTGGCTGCAGCTCAAGCACTTAGAGTCCTTCAGGAGAAAAGTACAATATAAATGTTATTTGCCTTTTGTTGTCTCCATAATTCATAGCTAATGTGGGTAGGAGAAACAAGATATTTAGTAATTTACTAAAAAAAAGTATCATTGCACAAGCTTTAACCTCCCTGGCGGTATGAGAAGTGCAGCTGCGCGGCCGCAGGAGGTTTTTTTTCACTTTTTTATTTTTAGCATGTAGTTAACCTAGCGCTAGCTACATGCTTCCCCCCTCCCTGCGGCGTCCCCCCGTAGCGTCCGGCGCCGCTTGCCCATAAGGAAATCCCGTTCTGAATGGGATTTCCTTGAGGGCTTCCCCCGTCGCCATGGCAATGGTCGCCGACGTCGTAATGTCACAGGGAATCCCGATCCGCCCCATAGCGCAGCCTGGTGGCGATTGGCCAGGCTGCGCAAGGGGTATGCGGGGGGGGGGGGCTGTATCTCGGTGGGTAGCGGCACATCGGTGGAGGGCGGCGGCGATCAGACCAAACACGCAGCTAGCAAAGTGCTAGCTGCGTGTTTGAAAAAAAAAATTATGTAAATCGGCCCAGCAGGGCCTGAGCGGCACCCTCCGGTGGCTTACCCCGTGTCCAGCACGGGGTTACCGCTAAGGAGGTTAAGGGAGCTAGTTCCCTTCATATGATCCACAATGCAAATTTTCAGAAACTCTTAAAGCGGACCCAAACCAAACATTTTTTTAATTAAAAATATTTAGTTGCACCACTCTGACACAAACAAAGATAAATAAACACTTCTTCAAACCTATGAGCATTTCAGTGCATGCCTTTCGCCCTTCTCTTTTCAGAACTAGGGTTATACAGGTGGCAGCCATTAGCAATTCCTCCTTTGCCGGACACCTCGAACTCCACCAGTGTGCCGGATTCTGTCCCGGCAATATGAAAGGAAGGGGTTCCTCCAATAAATGTAAAATATTTTATATTTGTCATCATGCAGCTGAAAAAAGACTGCTATTTATTATTATAATTTAGAAAATAGATTTTATTTTTGAAATCTTGTATTTTAGTTTGGGTCCACTTTAAAGCATACCTGAAGTGAGAGGGATATGGAGGCTGCCATATTTATTTCAGTTTAAACAATGCAATTTGCCTGGCTGTCCTGCTGATCCTCTCCCTCTAATACTTTAAGCCATAGACTCTGAACAAGCATGCAGATCAGATGTTTCTGACTGAAGTATGACTGGATTAGCGGGATGCTTGTTTCAGGTGTGTGATTCACAGACTACTGAAGCCAGAAAGATCAGCAGTATGCCAGGCAACTGGTATTGTTTAAAAGAAAATGGATATGGCAGGTAGCCTTGCTCATCACGAGCTAATCACGAGTAGCGGTTATTCGTGATTCAAATGAGTAGTAATTGCCGCAGCTGAGCGGCTGTAGGCAGCGGGGTTAATTACCCATAATGCCGCTGTCCGCCCTGCGTTTCAAAGAGCTCACAAACGACCTATTGGTTGCGTTGCAAGCCTTGCTGTGGTGAACTTCCTCCTTCAAACCCCAAAACAATTGACTTTAAAGTTAATAGCAAACCCCCATACATGCTACAATCGCCAAAATTGCATGGATTATAAAGGTGATCAGTGGCTACATCTTAATTTTTTGTTTTGTTTTTTTACAAAAAAGTCCTAATAGTTTTTGAGAAAATGGATTTTATAGTTTCAAATCAAAAAAGTATTTGTGAGTATTCAGCAAACTCAGTGTTTCTATCACAAGGCTTTGCTAATAACCGCTAAATTTGGTAGAAACACCAAATTTGCCAGATATGTTAAGTAGAACAGTGGGAACAAGAGGACATTTTTTTTTCAAAATGACCTTATAGTTTTTGTGAAAATCGCTTTTAAAGTTTCCAAGGAAAATAGTATACATTTAAATGCGGTAATAACGGTAAATCACAGTTAATGTATTTACCGCATTTACTTGTATACTTTTTTCCTTTGAAATTTCCTTTGAAACTTTAAAATTGATTTTCTCAAAAACTATAAGATCTTTTTGAAAAAAAAAATTCCTCTTGTTCCCACTATTCTTCTTATAGGACTTACGAGTCCAAATAAAAAAAAAGTTCACAAGCATTTTTTTTTCACTATCCAACATCATGATCCAAATCAGTGATCGGGAATCAATCGCAGAAGTCAATCACAAAATCAACAGTTATTCAAAGCATTCGGCCTGAGATCACGGGGAAAAATATCCGTGATTATCATCTGGAAACCTGCCAACTTTAGCGGTTAATAAGAAAGCCCCCTTACATAATAGAAACACAAAATTTGCCAGATATGTTAAAGGACTTACGAGTCCAAATAAAAAAAAAAAGTTAAGTACCTGAATTAAATTTGAATGCATGGAGGACGCCATCCGCGCCCGCTGGGTCCACACAGTTCAATAGTTCCCCCGGGCCGCTCCCAAACCCCACAGCCGGGATTGGGCTCTCCTCTCCTGCCTCCACTAAAATGGCCACTGAAGCTGTCCGTGGCTGTGCAGTCTGCATAGTTGCAAGTGCGGCTGCGCAGCTCTAGGGCTTCCCCCCCAATCCACGCTACAGGCTGTCTCCTGTAGCATCGATCGGGGGGAAGGCCCTAGAGCTGTGCAGCCGCACTCATGTCTATGCGGACTGTGCAGCCGTGGTCAGCTCTGTTGGCCATTTTACAAGAGGCAGGAGAGCCCAACCCGGGCTGTGGGGTCGGGAGCGGCCTGGGGGGACTATTGAACTGCGTGGACCTGGCGGAATGGCAGGGAGGGCGCGGATGGCACCCTCCGTGCATTCAAATTTAATTCAGGTACTTAACATTTTTTTTTATTTGGACTCTTAAGTCCTTTAACATATCTGTCAAATTTGGTGTTTCTATCATGTAAGGGGGCTTTCTTATTAACCGCTAAAGTATTCAGGTTGTCAGGTGATAATCACGGATATTTTTCCCCGTGATCACGGGCCAAATACTTTGAATAATGGCTGAATTCGTGATTGACTTCCGCAATCGATTCCCGATCATGGATTTGGATTGGGATAGTGAAAAAAATGCTAATCTATAGCCAATACTTTATAAATGCAAAAGTGGTAAGAAACTCAAAATTGCTTTAAAAATACCTTTAAAAAAAGAGCTTCACTTACCACTTCAACCAGCCTCCTTCAGCCGTCCTATGCCCACGTCATCACTCAAAGATCCTCTGGTTCCCTGCTGCGGCTTTCGTTTCTGCCAGTGCCGTTTCAGCTGTCCTCATTCACACTCCCGTCGCCAGGAGCATCCTGCGCAGGCACAGTAGACATTTTCCTGTACAGCACCTGTGCAGGACGCTTCTGGCAACAGGAGCATGAGCTAGGATGCGCGTGGCTAGGGCCGTGGAGGCGCAGTGGTCATCGACTTGTAAGTCGGCAGCAAAGAAACAGAGCTGTGGCGGGGGATCGGAGGATCGCTTGATAATGTCGTGGGCACAGGGCGGGTGCTGGGAGCTGGCAGAAGCACCAGGTAAGTGAAACTCTTTTTTTTTTTTTAAATATCTTCAGGTCCACTTTAAACACTGCAGCATAAAAAAAAAAATAAAAAAAAATAAATGGAAAACAGAAAAAAAGATTGGTATAATGTAACAGGAAAGAAAAGTTACGTAATTGAAAACATTTGGGGGTAGGGATGGCAATGCTTAGAAGAACTCGTGGTAAAGCATGTGATCAGTTTGATCAGCTGATAGATGTGTAAGGCTCTGATTTGCTGGTCATGATCATGCATTAAACCAGGAAGTCATCACAGCAAATCAGAACCTTAGAAATCTATCAGCTGATCACATTGATCACATGTGTCTTAAAAAAAAAAAGCTATTCCATTGAACCATTTTCAAGCTGTTCTATTTAAAGTTAAAGTAAACATCTTTACCACTGTTTTAATATTTGACTCTTAAAGGCATAAATGAAGCAAAACCCAAAAACAATGCATATGTTTATGTTTTTTTATTTGTTTATTTTTATCTTTTACATAGCTACAACAACAACAACAACATCAACTGTTTCTCCAACCACAAGTATGTATCAAAAACCAGTCAAATATAACACAGGGTCAAAATAAATCTAATCAGTTGAATATTGCACTGTTCACTGTCCTGCCTTTCTAATTTTCAGAAACAACAAAGTGCCCCTGTGACGCTGAACCCTGTCCTTTATTTCTGCTGAATTTAAATGCATGCCCAGATCCATCACCATGCAATTGTCAAGGTAAGGAATCACACCAAAGTTCTGTTTTTACTCAACTTCAGGGGCGCAACTACAGGAGAGCAGCTAATCACTGGGAGGGGGGGGGGTACTTAGAGCTGTTTTGGGGCCCCAGCCATTAACCTTCCCTTCTTCCGATACAGGGGACAATACCTAAGCTCAGGTGTTTTTGAGGCTACACTTGTTATGGGTGTGAAGATCATGATGGCCACAAGGCCCAAGGCCGTGAAGAGCACCTAGAGGAGGCAAGGGAAGGGTTGTGAACATTGCCGGTCCCCATCAAAGTTTCCATAAGGGGAGAAGGGGCATGAATTAGAGTTACGCTATGCTGAACTTTATCCCATTCATTTGGTGGCGTTCTCCAAACAATAGACAAAGAGCAACTATATAACCTACCTAACAGGTGTGTGGTAGGGGTGTCCTGACATCCTGGAGAAAAGACACAGAAAACACAAAAAGGACGGGAGCCCAATAGCGTAATACGTTTTCGTATAAGGTCCAGAAGTGGTATAATGAAAACTACTCACAAAGGCGGGTTGCAGAGGGGCAACCGGCCGCAAGAAGCAGGTGGAGACCATAAACCCGACTCCACAAATAAAAACAAAAGAAAGGGAGGTAGCTTACCTCAAATAACAAAATATTTGTAACAACAAAAGATTTTTATTATTAAGCACAGGCAATGTGTTTCACGGGTCTAAGCCCGCTTCCTCAGGCCAATAACAGGGCCAAATGAAAAAAACCTCATTAGCATTGGGAGCCTATTGTTACAAAGATTTTGTTATTGCCTTTTAATGCATTTGTGGTTCGTTAATGTAAAACGCATATCCGTTTTGTATGCATTTTTTATATAAATTTATGCAAATCACCAGGAAGACAACAGAAAGTGGAAACACATCAGAGATCTTTATTTTTGTGCTATGCATATGCATTACCATTGACTTTCATTATGTGCATTTTGGCAGCCATCCTGCATAATATGCAACACTACCAGCGTTTGCAAAATGCATACTGTAAAATCGCAGTGCAGCACAGCTTCTTCTGTGTCCCATAGAATAACATTGCTGCATAAAACGCAGCGTTTTACGCTACGCTAGCGTTTCTGCTATGTGTGCACCCAGCCTGAAAGTGAATGGAAAACTATTGGAAATCAATCAGAAAACTATCAGAAATCTATCGGAAATCAGATCGGACTTTTCGGAAATAATCGATCTGACAGTAAATCTGCCAGAAAATCTCATCATGTGTACCTGTCATTAAACAAGGTGTGTATATGAGATCTCCAGATATCACAGACTATGAATGCATTTTGCAGGAACTGATCTTTTGCAGCAGGAACTGATCTTTTGCAGGAACTGATCTTTTGCAGCAGGAACTGATCTTTTGCAGCAGGAACTGATCTTTTGCAGGAACTGATCTTTTGCATGTGTGCAGCATCTTTAGAAAGATCAGTCTTTCAAACCTCCCTGACAAACCTATGTGACAGATAAATTACTTAGTTTGCAAAGATTTCTGTCTGATGGGGAGTTCAGCTCCACAGAAAGGACTGTGTAGGTATGGCTCTCATACTACATGGAAGGGGGTAAGATTGGTCTTTGATCTTTCATTTTCCAAAGACTTTTATCTCATGTGTGTAACTAGCTTTAGGAACAATATTGAAAAAGCCATGTCTGCACACCAATAGTCAATTTCTATAGAAAAAAAGCGGACTAGCACCAGACACTATCCTATACAATCAATATAATTAGGAAAATGCACCTAGTGACAGCAACACAGGAAAAAAGTAATTGATAGCTCATTTTACGCTGCAAGAAAAGTGCTTCTTATCTGTATGACTTTACATATATTTAAAATTTTAAGATTTTCATGACAGCGGTCCCTTAATTCCTTGGCACTGCTGTGACTTATATTGCACTTATTGTGGCATTGATTTGGCTAATTTGTATAGTTATTATCAGGTGCTCATGCAGGTTTTCTTGGACTACTTTATCCTTTATGCCCATAATATATACTGTACAATTTATGCCTATTTCTGTATTTATATTTATCACCATTGGCATTCTGGATTTTGTTCTTTTTGTTACTCACTTACTTTGTTAGCATTACTTGATTATAATTCCTTTTTTTTGTACGTCACTTTTCTCCTGTCGGACTTAAAGCGCTTATGAGGCAGCCACTAGGGCGCACTCAGTAGGCAGTAGCAGTGTTAGGGATTCTTGCCCAAAGAACTCCTTACTGAATAGGTGCTGATTTACTGAACAGGAAGAGCCGAGATTTGAATCCAGGTCTCCTACATCAGAGGCAGAGCCCTTAACCATTACACTATCCAGCCACTAAATTATATATTCACTGAATATATCACAACATCACATTCCTCAGTTTCTACAACTTTACACTCTATGGTGACAAAAACAACGTCACACCTCTCACTGATAACAACTTCATTGCCCACAGTGACAAAAGGTCAACAGCAACCTCAAAACCATCAAGAATCTCACACTATGAATTGTATATTCAATGTCCCTGCCTAATCACCTGCTGGTGATTTTTAATTGCTTTTAAAAATTGCGTGCAGTACAATCCTTCAATACAGATGACTGATTCATTGATAACAGTTTAATTGATAACGGATCAGTCTGGTGCTTTTCATGGGTACTTCACGCATTTTTTGCTATGCACACCAATAGTTACCAGCATCAAAGGGCATGCAAACTATAAGACCAAAATTTGCACATGCAATGAAAGAGGAAAGAGGTCCAATAAACCAAGTTGCACCACCAATAAATAATGTCAATAATCATTATCTGTATCAAAAAACACAGACAACCATGAACAATTAAAAACCACTTAAAACAATTCCACACAACCACCAACAGTTTCCCCCATGCCCTGATAAGCATATAGGTACAGGGCCGGATTTACCATAAGGCACTGTAGGCGTGTGCCTACAGGCGCCTGATGATGGTAAGGCGGCTTACTCCACTCCCCAAGTGGCTTCCTTTCTATCTTGCCTATGCAAAGTCCTGAGCGGAGTGTAAATGAGAGGTTGCTCACCTGGGTCTCAGCATTCCACTGATTAGATCTCCCTTCAGTCAGGGGCACATCTAGCTACCTAGTACTTGGGGCACCTCTAGCTACTTAATACTGAGGATAATGCTGGCTATCTAATACTAAGGGGCACCTGTAGCTACCTATGATGGGCAAGTGACCTAAGGAGGAAGTGACACTTGTGGTGCAGTTCGGCAGAGGTTTGTAGGTTAATGAGGGGGGGGGGGGCAAAGTCAAGGGTGCCCGGACATCTGTGCCTATAGGCTCCTATGATGTAAATCCAGGCCTGTATATGTAGGTTGATATTAAAATTGTCTCCCTCTGCAAAATAAACCTGGATGATCTGCATACTAGTTCAGGGTCTATGACTAAAAGGATAAGAGGAAGATGATAAGCAGGGCAGCCAGGCAATGTGCATTGTTTAATTGGTAAATAACATAAGTAGGTATTTTTTTCTTTTTAAGAAAAAAGCACAACCAGAAATGTAACAAATAGGGGAATTAATTTGTGGTTTAAATTTGCCATATATGAAATAATTTATTTATCAATTTATAATTTATATTATTTTTCTAACTTTCTATCCCTCAGTGACAACCACATTAAAACCATCATTAGCACCAACTGTACAAACTTCAGTGACATCAACTTCGCATTCTTCATTAGATACAATTTCACAATTTATACCGGGTACAACTTCTCATTCCTCAGTCTCACCTTCTACAGTGACTACAACCTCCCAAGCTTCAGTGGCTCCATCATCAAAATTCTCAGTTTCTACAACTTTACATTCTACTGTGACAAGCATGTCAAACCTCTCACTAGTAACAACTTCACTGCCCACTGTGACAACCTCAACCTCAGAGCCATCAACAATCTCACATTCTACAGTGGCAACAACTTCACAGCCATCAGTGACTGAAACTTCACAGCTCACAGTGACAACTGCAACTTCACAGTCCTCCTTGGCTACAGCTTCACAGCCCTCAGTGGCTACAACTTCAAAGCCCTCAGTGACAACTTCAACTTCACAGTCTTTAGTGGCAACAACTTCACTGGCCACAGTGACAACAGCAACCTCACAGCCATCAACAATCTCATACTCTATAGTGGCAACAACTTCACAACCCTCAGTGTCTACAACTTCACAGCCCTCAATAGCAACTGCAAATTCACAGTCTTCATTAGTTACAGCTTCACAGCCCTCAGTGGCTACAACTTTAAAGCCCTCAGTGACAACTTCAACTTCACAGTCCTCAGCGACTACAACTTCACAGCCCTCAGTGACTACAACTTCACAGCTCTCAGTGGCAACTACAAGTTCACAGTCATCAGTTACTACAGCTTCTACAACCGCCCAAGTATCAGTGGCTTCAGCATCACATTCCTCGGTGTTTACAACTTCACATTCTGCAGTGACAACTTCACCACTCTCAGTAGCAATCACAACTTCACAGCCCTCAGTGACAACTACACCATTACCATTCTCAATGGCAATTACAACTTCACAGCCCGCGGTAGCAACTACAACTTCCCAGCCCTCAGTGGAAACTACGTCACAGCCCTCAGTGGCAACTACAATGTCACAGCCCTCAGTGGCAACTACAATGTCACAGCTCTCAGTAGAAACTACAACTTCACAGCCCTCAGTGACAACTACAACGTCACAGCCTTCAGTGGCAACTACAACTTCACAGCCCTCAGTGACAACTACACGATTACCATTCTCATTCGCAATTACAACTTCACAGCCTTCAGTGGCGACAACAACGTTACAGCCCTCAGTGGCAACTAAAACTTTAAAGCCCTCAGTGGCAACCACAACTTCACAGCCCTCAGTGGCAACCACAAAGTCACAGTCCTCAGTGGCAACTACAACTTCACAGTCCTCAGTGGCAACTACAACTGCACAGCCTTCAATAGCAACTACAACTTCACAGCCCTCAGTAGCAACTACAACTTCACAGCCCTCAGTGGAAACTACAACTTCACAGCCTTCAATAGCAACTACAACTTCACAGCCCTCAGTGGCAACTACAACTTCACAGCCTTCAATAGCAACTACAACTTCACAGCCCTCAGTAGCAACTACAACTTCACAGCCCTCAGTGGTAACTACAACATCACAGCCTTCAACAGCAACTACAACTTCACAGCCCTCAGTAGGAACTACAACTTCACAGCCATCAGTGGCAACTACAACTTCACAGCCCTCAGTGGCAACTACAACTTCACAGCCTTCAGTGGCAACTACAACTTCACGATCCCCAATGGATACTACATCTTCACATTCCTTAGTGGCAACTACAACTTCACAGCCTACAACAGCAACTACAATGTCAAAGCCCTCAGTGACAACTACACCTTTACCATTCTCATTGGCGATTACAACTTCACACCCCTCAGTGGCAACTACAATTACACAGCCATTAGTGACAACTACACCATTACCAGTCTCATTGGCAATTACAACTTCACAGCCCTCGGTAGCAACTACAACTTTAAAGCTCTCAGTAGCAACTACAACTTCCCAGCTCTCAGTGGAAACTATAACTTCACAGCCCTCAGTGGCAACTACATCTTTACTACTCTCAGTGGCAACTTCAAAGCCCTCAGTGGAAACTATAACTTCACAGCCTTCAATTGCAACTACAACTTTACAGCCTTCAATTGCAACTACAACTTCACAGCCCTCAGTAGCCACTACAACTTTACAGCCCTCACTGGCAACAACAAATTCACAGCCGTCAGTGGCAAATGCAACTTCACAGTTCTCAGTTGCAACTGCAATTTCACAGCCCTCAGTAGCAACTACAACTTCACAGCCTTCAGTGACAACTACAACTTCACAGCCCTCAGTGGAAACTACAACGTCACAACTTTCAATTGCAACTACAACTTCACAGCCTTCAGTGGCAACTATGACTTCACAGCCCTCTGTGGCAGCTATAACTTCACAGCCCACAGTACCAACTACAACTTCACAGCCTCCAGTAGCAACTACAACTTTACTACTCTCAGCGGCAACTACAACTTCACAGCCCTCAGTGGAAACTACAACTTTACAGCCTTCAATAGCAACTACAACTTCACAGCCTTCAGTAGCAACTACAACTTCACAGCCCTCAGTAGCAACTACAACTGCACAGCCATCAGTGGAAACTACAACTTCACAGCCTTTAATAACAACTACAACTTTACAGCCTTCAGTGGCAACTACAACTTCACAGTCCTCAGTGTCAACTATAACTTCACAGCCCTCCGTGGCAACTACATCTTCACTACTCTCAGTGGCAACTACAATTTTAAAGCCCTCAGTGGAAACTACAACTTCACAGCCTTCAATTGCTTTTACAACTTCACAGCCCTCAGTAGCAACTACTACTTCACAGCTCTCAGTAGCAACTACAACTTCACAGCCTATGGTGGCAACTACAACTTCACAGCCTTCAGTGGACACTACAACTTCACAGTCCTCAGTGGCAACTACAACTTTACAGCCATCAGTAGCAACTACAACTTCACAGCCTATGGTGGCAACTACAACTTCACAGCCTTCAGTGGACACTACAACTTCACAGTCCTCAGTGGCAACTACAACTTCACAGCCCACAGTACCAACTACAACTTCACAGCCTCCAGTAGCAACTACAACTTCACAGCCCTCAGTGGCAACTACATCTTTACTACTCTCAATGGCAACTACAACTTCACAGCCATCAGTGGAAACTACAACTTTGCATCCTTCAATAGCAACTACAACTTCACAGCCCTCCGTAGCAACTACAACTCCACAGCCCTCAGTGGCAATTACAACTTCACAGCCCTCAGTGGAAACTACAAATTCACTGCCTTCAGTGGCAACTACAACTTCACAGCCTCCATTAGCAACTACAACTTTACAGCCCTCAGTGGCAACTACAACTTCACAGTCCTCAGTGGCAAACACAATTTCACAGCCTTCGGTGGCAACCACAACTTCACAGCCCTCAGTGGAAACTACAACTTCACAGCCCTCAGTGGAAACTACAACTTCACAGCCCTTAGTAGCAACTACAACTTTACAGCCCTCAGTGGCAACTACAACTTCAAAGCCTTCAGTGGCAACTGAAACTTCACAGTCCTCAGTGGCAACTACAACTTCACAGCCTTCAATAGCAACTACAACTTCACAACCCTCAGTAGCAACTGCAATTTTACAGCCCTCAGTGGAAACTACAACTTCACAGCCTTCAGTGGCAACTACAACTTCACAGCCCTCAGTGGCAACTACATCTTTACTACTCTCAATGGCAACTACAACTTCACAGCCATCAGTGGAAACTACAACTTCACATCCTTCAATAGCAACTACAACTTCACAGCCCTCCGTAGCAACTACAACTCCACAGCCCTCAGTGGCAATTACAACTTCACAGCCCTCAGTGGAAACTACAAATTCACAGCCCTCAGTGGCAACTACAACTTCACAGCCTCCATTAGCAACTACAACTTCACAGCCCTCAGTGGCAACTACAACTTCACAGCCTCCATTAGCAACTACAACTTCACAGTCCTCAGTGGCAAACACAATTTCACAGCCTTCAGTGGCAACCACAACTTCACAGCCCTCAGTGGAAACTACAGCTTCACAGCCCTCAGTGGAAACTACAACTTCACAGCCCTTAGTAGCAACTACAACTTTACAGCCCTCAGTGGCAACTACAATTTCAAAGCCTTCAGTGGCAACTGAAACTTCACAGTCCTCAGTGGCAACTACAACTTCACAGCCTTCAATAGCAACTACAACTTCACAACCCTCAGTAGCAACTGTAATTTTACAGTCCTCAGTGGAAACTACAACTTCACAGCCTTCAGTGGCAACTACAACTTCACAGCCCTCAGTAGCAACTACAACATCACAGCCCTCAGTGCAAACTAAAACTTCACAGCCTTCAGTGGCATCTACATCTTCACAGCCCTCAGTGGAAATTACAACTTCACAGCCCTCAGTAGCAACTACAACTTCACAGCCCTTAGTGGAAACTACAACTTCACAGCTTTCAATAGCAACTAGAACTTCACAGTCCTCATTGTTGGCAACTGCAACTTCACAGCCCTCAGGGACAACTACAACTTCACAGTCCTCAGTGGCAACTACAATTTCACAGCCTTCAATAGCAAATACAACTTCACAGACCTCAGTAGCAACTACAACTGCACAGTCTTCAGTGGCAACAAGAATTTTACAGCCTTCAATAGCAACAACAACTTCACAGCCCTCAGTAGAAACTACAACTTCACAGCCCTCAGTGGCAATTATAACTTCACAGCCCTCAGTAGAAACTACAACTGCACAGTCCTCAGTGGCAACAATGATTTCACAGCCTTCAATAGCAACAACAACTTCACAGCCCTCAATAGAAACTACAACTTCACAGCCCTCAGTGGCAATTACAACTTCACAGCCCTCAGTAGAAACTACAACTTTACAGCCTTCAATAGCAACTAAAACTTCACTGCTCTCAGTGGAAACTACAACTTCACAGCCTTCAGTGACAGCTACAATTTTACAGCCCTCAGTGGCAACTACAACTTCACAGCCTTCAATGGCAACTACGACTTCCCAGCCCTCAGTAGCAACTACAACTTCACTGACCTCAGTGGAAACTACAACTTCACAGTCCTCAGTAGCAACTACAACTTCACAGCTTTTAGTAGCAACTACAAATTTACAGTCATCAGTGGCGACAGCTTCCCCTTCTACGGTGGCTATAACCTCCCAAGCTTCAGTGGCTCCTACATCACAGTCCTCAGTTTCTACAACTTCACATTCTGCATTGACACCAACTTCACCACAATCAAGGACAACTAAAACTTCACAGCCATCAGTGACAACTACAATTTTACAGCCCTCAGTGTCTAAAACTTTACAGTCCGCAGTGCCTACACCTTTACAGCCCTCAGTAGCAACTACAACTTCACAGTTCTCAGTGGCAACTACAACTTCACAGCTCTCAGTAGCAACTACAACTGTCCAGCCCTCAATAGTAAGTAGAAGTTTAGAGCCGTCAATTGTAACTACAGCTTTACCACTTTCATTGGCAATTTCAACTTTCAAGCCCTCAGCGACTACAACTTTACAGCCATCAGTGGCAACTACAACTTCACAGCCCTCAGTAGCAACTACAACTTCACAGCCCTTCATGGCTACAACTTTACAGCCCTCCATGGCTACAACTTTACAGCCCTCTATGGCTACAACTTTACAGCCCTCCATGGCTACAACTTCACAGCCCTCCATGGCTACAACTTCACAGCCCTCATTAACTACAACGTCTCAGACCTCAGTGGCTACAACTTCACAGCCCTCAGTGGCTACAACTTCACAGCCCTCTATGTCTACAACTTCACAGCCCTCCATGGCTACAACTTCACAGCCCTCAGTGGAAACTACAACTTCACAGCTCTCAGTAGCAACTACCACTTCACAGCCCTCCACGGCTACAACTTCACAGCCCTCAGTGACTACAACTTCACAGCCCTCAGTGACTACAACTTCACAGCCCTCAGTGACTACAACTTCACAGCCCTCAGTGACTACAACTTCACAGCCCTCAGTGGCAACTACAACTTTACAGCCCTCCATGGCTACAACTTCACAACCCTCAGTGACTACAACTTCACAGCCCTCAGTGACTACAACTTCACAGCCCTCAGTGACTACAACTTCACAGCCCTCAGTGACTACAACTTCACAGCCCTTAGTGACTACAACTTCACAGCCCTCAGTGACTACAACTTTACGGCCCTCAGTGACTACAACTTCACAGCCCTCAGTGGCAACTACAACTTTACAGCCCTCCCTGGCTACAACTTCACAACCCTCAGTGACTACAACTTTCCAGCCCTCAGTGGCAACTAGAACTTTATTGCCCTCAGTAGCAACTACAAGTTTACAGCCTTCATTTGCATCTACAGCTTTACCACTTTCATTGGCAATTTCAACTTTACAGCCTTCAGTGACAACTACAACTTCACAGCTCTCAGTGGCAACAACAACTTCACAGTCCTCAGTAGCAACTACAGCTTCACAGCCCTCAGTGGCAACTACAACTCTACAGCCTTCCATGGTAACTACAACTTCACAGCCTTCAGTGCCAACTACAACTTCACAGCTTTCAGTGGCAACTACATATTCACAGCCTTCAGTAGGAACTACAACTTCAAAGCCCTCCATGGCTACAACTTCAAAGCCCTCCATGGCTACAACTTCACAGCCCTCCATGGGTAAAACTTCACAGCCCTCAGTGACTACAACTTCACATCCCTCCATGGCTACAACTTCACAGTCCTCAGTGGCAAGTACAACTTCACAACCCTCTATGGCTTCAGCTTCATGGCCCTCAGTGGCTACAACCTCAGTGACTTCAACTTCCCAGCAATCAGTTACTACAACTTCTCAGCCCTCAGTCACTGCAACTTCACAGCCCTCAGTGGCAGCAACAACTTCACAGCCTTCAATGACTACAACTCTAGAGTCCTCAGTGTCAGCAACAACTTTACAGTCTTCTTTCGCTACAACGTCACGGCCATCCATGGCTACAACTTTCCAGCCCTCATTGACTACAACTTCTCAGACCTCAGTGACTACAACTTCTCAGACCTCAGTGACTACAACTTCACAGCCCTCAGTGGCTACAACTTCACAGCCCCCCATGTCTACAACTTCACAGCCCTCAGTGGCAACTACAACTTCACAGACCTCCATGGCTACAACTTCACAGCCCTCCATGGTCACAACTTCACAGACCTTAGTGACTACATTTTCACAGCCCGTAACGAATACAACTTCACAGCCCTCAGTGGTAACTACAACTTCACAGCTCTCAGTAGCAACTACAACTTCACAGCCTTCCATGGCTACAACTTCACAGCCCTCCATGGCTACGACTTTACAGCCCTCCATGGCTACAACTTCACAGCCCTCCATGGCTAAAACTTCACAGCCCTCAGTGACTACAACTTCACAGCCCTCAGTGATTACAACTTCACAGTACTTAGTGACTACAACTTCACAGCCCTCAGTGGCAACTACAGCTTTACAGCCCTCCATGGCTACAACTTCTCAACCCTCAGTGACTACAACTTTCCAGCCCTCAGTGGCAACTACAACTTCACAGCTCTCAGTGTTAAATACATCTTTACAGCTCTCACTGGCAACAACAACTTCACAGTCCTCAGTAGCAACTACAGCTTCACAGCCCTCAGTGGCAACTACAACTTTACAGCCTTCCATGGCAACTTCAACTTTACAGCCTTTAGTGCCAACTACAACTTCACAGCTTTCAGTGGCAACTACATTTTCACAGCCTTCAGTAGGAACTACAACGTCAAAGCCCTCCATGGCTACAACTTCACAGCCCTCCATGGCTACAACTTCACAGCCCTCCATAGCTACAACTTCACAGCCCTCCATAGCTACAACTTCACAGTCCTCAGTGACTACAACCTCACAGATCTCAGTGACTACAACTTTACAGCCCTCAGTGGCTACACCTTCACAGCCCACCATGGCTACAACTGCACATCCCTCAGTGGCAACTACAACTTCACAGCCTTCAGTAGGAACTACAACGTCAAAGTCCTCCATGGCTACAACTTCACAGCCCTCCATGGCTACAACTTCACAGCCCTCCATTGCTACAACTTCACAGCCCTCCATGGCTACAACTTCACAGCCCTCCATAGCTACAACTTCACAGCCCTCAGTGACTACAACTTCACAGTCCTCAGTGACTACAACTTCACAGTCCTCAGTGACTACAACTTCAGAGCTCTCAGTGACTACAACTTCACAGCCCTCAGTGGCTACACCTTCACAGCCCTCCATGGCTACAACTGCACAGCCCTCAGTGGCAACTACAACTTCACAGCCCTCCATGGCTACAACTTCACAGCCCTCCATGGCTACAACTTCACAGCCCTCAGTGACTGCAACTTCACAGCCCTCCATGGCTACAACTTCACAGCCCTCCATGGTCACAACTTCACAGACCTTAGTGACTACATTTTCACAGCCTGTAATGAATACAACTTCACAGCCCTCAGTGGTAACTACAACTTCACAGCTCTCAGTAGCAACTACAACTTCACAGCCTTCCATGGCTACAACTTCACAGCCCTCCATGGCTACGACTTTACAGCCCTCCATGGCTACAACTTCACAGCCCTCCATGGCTACAACTTCACAGCCCTCAGTGACTACAACTTCACAGCCCTCAGTGACTACAACTTCACAGCCCTCAGTGATTACAACTTCACTGTACTTAGTGACTACAACTGCACAGCCCTCAGTGGCAACTACAGCTTTACAGCCCTCTATGGCTACAACTTCACAACCCTCAGTGACTACAACTTTCCAGCCATCAGTGGCAACTACAACTTCACAGTTCTCAGTGTTAAATACATCTTCACAGCTCTCACTGGCAACAACAACTTCACAGCCCTCGGTGGCAACTACAACTTTACAGCCATCAGTGCCAACTACAACTTCACAGCTTTCAGTGGCAACTACATCTTCACAGCCTTCAGTAGGAACTACAATGTCAAAGCCCTCCATGGCTACAACTTCACAGCCCTCCATGGCTACAACTTCACAGCCCGCCATGGCTACAACTTCACAGCCCTCCATAGCTACAACTTCACAGCCCTCCATAGCTACAACTTTACAGTTCTCAGTGACTACAACTTCACAGCCCTCAGTGGCTACACCTTCACAGCCCACCATGGCTACAACTGCACATCCCTCAGTGGCAACTACAACTTCACTGCCTTCAGTAGGAACTACAATGTCAAAGACCTCCATGGCTACAACTTCACAGCCCTCCATGGCTACAACTTCACAGCCCTCCATGGGTACAACTTCACAGCCCTCCATAGCAACAACGTCACAGCCCTCCATAGCTACAACTTCACATCCCTCAGTGACTACAACTTCACAGCCCTTAGTGACTACAACTTCACAGTCCTCAGTGACTACAACTTCACAGTCCTCAGTGACTACAACTTCACAGCTCTCAGTGACTACAACTTCACAGCCCTCAGTGGCTACACCTTCACAGCCCTCCATGGCTACAACTGCACAGCCCTCAGTGGCAACTACAACTTCACAGCCCTCCATGGCTACAATTTCACAGCCCTCAGTGACTGCAACTTCACAGCCCTCCATGGCTACAACTTCACAGCCCTCAGTGGCAAGTACAACTTCACAACCCTCCATGGCTACAACTTCACAGTCCTCAGTGGCAAGTACAACTTCACAACCCTCTATGGCTTCAACTTCATGGCCCTCAGTGGCTACAACCTCAGTGACTCCAACTTCCCAGCCATCAGTTACTACAACTTCTCAGCCCTCAGTGACTGCAACTTCACAGCCCTCAGTGGCAGCAACAACTTCACAGCCCTCAGGGACTACAACTTTACAACCCTCAGTGTCAACAACAACTTTACAGACTTCTTTGGCTACAATGTCACGGCCATCCATGGCTACAACTTCACAGCCCTTCATGGCTACAACTTCACAGCCCTCATTGACTACAACTTCTCATACCTCAGTGACTACAACTTCACAGCCCTCAGTGGCTACAACTTCACAGCCCTTCATGTCTACAACTTCACGGCCCTCAGTGGCAACTACAACTTCACAGCCCTCCATGGCTACAACTTCAAAGCCCTCCATGGTCACAACTTCACAGACCTTAGTGACTACATTTTCACAGCCCTCAATGAATACAACTTCACAGCCCTTAGTGGTAACTACAACTTCACAGCTCTCAGTAGCAACTACAACTTCACAGCCCTCCATGGCTACAACTTCACAGCCCTCCATGGCTACAACTTCACAGCCCTCCATGGCTATGACTTCACAGCCCTCCATGGCTACAACTTCACAGCCCTCAGTGACTACAACTTCACAGCCCTCAGTGACTACAACTTCACAGTTCTCAGTGACTACAATTTCACAGCCCTCAGTGGCTACACCTTCACAGCCCTCCATGGCTACAACTGCACAGCCCTCAGTGGCAACTACAACTTCACAGCCCTCCATAACTACAACGTCACAGCCCTCCATAGCTACAACTTCACAGCCCTCCATGGCTACAACTTCACAGTCCTCAGTGGCAAGTACAACTTCACAACCCTCTATGGCTTCAACTCCATGGCCCTCAGTGGCTACAACCTCAGTGACTTCAACTAGTTCCCAGCCATCAGTTACTACAACTTCTCAGCCCTCAGTGACTGCAACTTCACAGCCCTCAGTGTCACCAACAACTTTACAACCTTCTTTGGCTACAACTTTACAGCCCTCCATGGCTACAACTTCACAGCCCTCCATGGCTACAACTTCACAGCCCTCCATGGCTACAACTTTACAGCCCTCCATGGCTACAACTTCACAGCCCTCCATGACTACAATTCCACAGCCCTCCATGGCTACAACTTCACAGCCCTCCATGGCTACAACTTTACAGCCCTCCATGGCTACAACTTCACAGCCCTCCCTGGCTACAACTTCACAGCCCTCAGTGACTACAACTTCACAGCCGCCAGTGGCAGCAACAACTTCACAGCCCTCCATGGCTTCAACTTCACAGCCCTCGGGGACTACTACTTCACAGCCCTCCATGGCTACAACTTCACAACCTTCAGTGGCTACAACTTCTCATTCGACGTTGGTAACAGCTTCACATCCCTCAGAGGCTACTGACTCACATTCCTCACTATCAAGTAATAGTAAGTATCAAGAACAACACTGGATTCCTTTAGAACAGATCCTACATAAATGTGATGGTTTAAATGGCCATATGTCTTTCAGCACTACCTATTACAAATCTATCAAAGTCCAGGTTGGTTGTAGAGCCAATATACCAAGTGAATGTCATTGAACACTTTTCAGAAAATCCAGACACATCTTCCTTGAGATGCACGGAATCCTGCATATTTCATAGTCATTACACGATTGCATCTGATAGTATCTGTATCCTACATAGACTGTGTCTGTAGGGTCAGTGTACAGCTAATCTCTGTGTATGAGAGTGCAAAGGGTTCATTACTTTTGCTTATTGTAGATTAACCTGCCTTCATACTAGCAAAATGCAATAGTAGGGAGTGTCTGCATCCTAGGCTTCTTGATTCAAAACTTTATTGAACAACATGCATTAAGGTACATAGACAGATGGTTACAACATGTTTGACACCCCTTGGAACTTGACCAAGCAGTTCCACATGAATTGGGGTCATCTGTCAATATACCTTGATATGTGTTCAATAAAATATTGAGGCAAGAAGGCGAGTTCAGACATTTCTTAAATTGTCCTTAATCAGCCAGTTCAATGTTTCCAGGTATCAGCAAATCATGGTCCAGCCACCCCATCCCTTTAGTAGAGTATCAGAGACTAGATACTCAGAAGCGATGTTACAGTAGAGATCAGCTGCTTTCTGTGAAAGCATGGAGAGGGCAAATAAAAAGAGTTTTCAAAGTATTGCATTGTGCCTAATTGATATTTATTGGGTATGTTTGCCATTTTTTTCCACATCCCTGCCTATTGCGATTTTTTATGACTGTATAAAGAGAGGCCTCCATCTATGTTAGTTGTTCCTCTACTGTAGTGGGATACAAATTGTTATCCTCACTGTTTTGAAAAGTTGTTGGTTTCCTGAATTTTCTTAGATTTTTTTGATTCCATCATAATATTTTTACTTGTGAATTGAATCAGTGCATATAGGGACGTGCCTAATGTTATTGTTTGTTTGGGGGGGTGGCTGCAGTGTGATTAGTGTACATCATCCTCATGGTTGGTGAAGCTGTTGGTTTTCTGATTTATTATTTTGAAGCTGTTATTTAATCACCAACTAGTTACTTATGATCTACATTACTGTACACAGTCAGCCCCCCATCTGCTTCTAGTGTCTTAATGCCAGCAGTGAGATTAGTGAACTTCTATTTCCTATCCTCATAGTTTGAGTAGTTTTTTACCAGGTGTTGCGGCTTTTGGTCACAGTGTCATTAAGTGCTTTCACAAGCTTAATGCTTGTGAGTAGTTAGTGATAGTATAGGTAGTATAGTATAGGCTGTGAGTGGTTAGTGAGCCTCTGGTGCCAATGGCGGCTCCAGTTTCAAATTTTTGGGGGGCACAAAGGGGGCACGATGGCTGGCTGATGGGGGGTGATCAAAATCAATGTTTGTATGGCGAGCATTAGATATTTTTTTGCTTAACCCTGGTGATAAAATTGAGGCTAACAAGTTCAACAATGATAGGAACCAAATGCAAACATCACATGCAGAACTCAGAGGCTTTTGAGTAGAGCAGATTGTCCAAATGACGGTGCTATTATTGAAGAAAATTTACCTACAGATGTACTAGGCTAGTTGGCTGGCATGCTTTTGTCCTTACTTGCTGGCAAGCTGCTCCTGTGTGGACAGATCGCAGACAAATCATTCCATCCCCCAGCCTGTGTCTCACAACTGTTCAAGCAATGTGATGGGGAAGAGGCAGGAGGGAGAGAAACACTGTGTATGTAATTCCTTATTTTAGTAGCTAAGCATTGCTGGAGATTAAAGCGTTTATTTTACAGACAGGAAGTTTTGAATCAGGATTATATTCCTGATTCGAAATGTCCTGCCTGTGAAATACCTGCTCTAGTTTGTTGGCTAATTTAAAAGAAATGTTGCGGCTGCAGCCCCAGGACTGCCTAACGCCAATTGGCGTCAAGTCCTGGGGTGGCTAATGCAGGAGATCGCTCGCGTGGATGCGTGCATTTCCGCTTGGTAGTCTCCCAGCGGCGATCGCCACTCGGAGACTGTTAGACGGCGAAACTGCCGTCTTTTTACTTAGTACAGTGCTGCGATCTAAGGCAGCGCTGTACTGGGGACAGCCATGTGAAACGGCTGTCCCCCTGGGGCACAAGAGAGCAATCGACTCTCATAGGCTAAAGCCTATGTCAGCTGATTGCTATGATTGGCTGGCGGAGGGTGGGAGGGAAAAAAATATGTTCATTAATTAAAAATAAAATGCAATAAATATTTGCAAAAAATAAATAAATAAATAACTGGGGGCGATCAGACCCCATCAACAGAAAGCTCTGTTGGTGGGGAGAAAAGGGGGCGGGGGGTCACTAGTGTGCTGTGTTGTGCGGCAGTGCAGCTTGGCCTTAAAGATGAAGTGGCCTATTTTGAAAAAAATAGCCTGGGGTTTAGCACTGTGGTCCTCAAGTGGTTAAAGGCTGCCTGAATGGAGAGGATAAGGAAGCTGGTTAAAAAAAATCCTGGCTATCTAAGGGCCAAGTTGAATTTGCCTACCTAAAATTTGCTGTGGATCATGGGCAGAACAATCACCCCTGCGACCCCTCGGGGGGCCCCTTCTCCTCCCTCTTCCCAACTGTAAGTGCAACCAATTAGCAAATTTAACCAACAAGACGTTGCGTTAGGTGCCACATTAAAGTCGCATAACGTGCACCTAACACAACTTATGGTGCTGCAAGATAGGACGGTAGAGTGAGCCGCGTTAGGCGGCTCTATCCCTATAAGGTCTCCCAGAGTGGCGCTGATTGGCCGGCGGGACCACATGATGCATAGAGTTGGGCCGAACGGTTCGCCGGCGAACGTGGTTCGCGCGAACTTAGGTGGTTCGCGTGCGGGTGCCGCACGCGAACGTTTTGCGGAAGTTCGGTTCGCCCCATAATGCACCTGAGGGTCAACTTTGACCCTCTACATCACAGTCAGCAGGCCCAGTGTAGCCAATTAGGCTACACTAGCCCCTGGAGCCCCACCCCCCCTTATATAAGGCAGGCAGCGGCGGCCATTACGGTCACTCGTGTGCCTGCATTAGAGAGAGTAGGGCGAGCTGCTGTCTGTCTCTAGGGAAAGATTAGTTAGGCTTAGCTTTTCCTGGCTGCATACCTGTTCTGTTCAGTGAGCCCTCAGCCCACTGCATACCTGTACTGTGATCCTGCCACTGCATACCTGTTCAGTGATCCTGCCAGTGCATACCTGTTCAGTGATCCTGCCACTGCATACCTGTTCAGTGATCCTGCCAGTGCATACCTGTTCAGTGATCCTGCCACTGCATACCTGTTCAGTGATCCTGCCACTGCATACCTGTTCAGTGATCCTGCCACTGCATACCTGTTCAGTGATCCTGCCACTGTATACCTGTTCTGTGAACCCGCCACTGTATACCTGTTCTGTTCAGTGGACCCGCCACTGTATACCTGTTCAGTGATCCTGCCACTGCATACCTGTTCAGTGATCCTGCCACTGTATACCTGTTCTGTGAACCCGCCACTGTATACCTGTTCTGTTCAGTGGACCCACCACTGTATACCTGTTTAGTGAACACGCCACTGCATACCTGTTGTGTTCAGTGAACCTGCCACTGCATACCTGTTCTGTGAACCCGCCACTGTATACCTGTTCTGTTCAGTGGACCCGCCACTGTATACCTGTTCTGTGAACCCGCCACTGTATACCTGTTCTGTTCAGTGGACCCGCCACTGTATACCTGTTCTGTGAACCCGCCACTGTATACCTGTTCTGTTCAGTGGACCCGCCACTGTATACCTGTTCAGTGAACCCGCCACTGCATACCTGTTCTGTTAACCCGCCACTGTATACCTGTTCTGTGACGGTGAGTTTGGTGTGTCACTGTGAAGCAGTACCTTAATTACACTACCTGATTGATGTATACACATGCAAGATGTTTAAAAGCACTTTAGGCCTGTCATTTAGCATTCAATGTGATTTCTGCCCTTAAAACGCTGCTTTGCGTCCAATCCAGATTTTTCCCGGGGACTTTTGGCATGTATCCCACTCCGCCATGCCCCCCCTCCAGGTGTTAGACCCCTTGAAACAGCTTTTCCATCACTTTTGTGGCCAGCATAATTATTTTTTTTTCAAAGTTCGCATCCCCATTGAAGTCTATTGCGGTTCGCGAACTTTAACGCGAACCGAACCTTCCGAGGAAGTTCGCGAACCAGGTTCGCGAACCTAAAATCGGAGGTTCGGCCCAACTCTAGTGATGCAGAGCGAGACACTCCACATCACGTGGTCCCGCCGGCCAATCAGCTGCCGCCAGTGCAGTGAATATTAAGTAGCCATGTGCGCAGCTACTGTAGCTGGCTCTCCCCGCCTCCTCTCTGCCCCCCACTGAGCATGTGCAAACAGTCTAACGCGGCTATAGCAGCTCTAACGCCGTAGCATGCTGCACTTTCCGGACAACGTGCAGGTTTACATGTAACGCAACGTGGGCTGTGTGAACAGCCCACTCGTGTTACATTGCTGTGCGTTGGGGGAGCGTTACAGGCGCACTAACGTGCGCCTGTAACGTCCCTGTGTGTAAGCAGCCTAAAAGTTATCTAATATTGCCTCTGCAGAGTGTTGCTCAGCCCGACGAGAACTGCATGAGAGAGTTTTCTGCTACCACCTAGTGGTTTAAATAATTTAATGCAGCACGTATATCTCATCATCATCATCATCATGCTGTAAATTTACATTAAATTTTTAATTAGCTTAAATTTACTAGACTTTTGTAAAACATATAAAAAATTGCTGCAAGAAAATGCTGCTTTCTTGCAACTTTTTCATCAGGAAAATGTAATGCTCAAAAGGTAAACAAGTAAATGCCAAGGCAACTAAGATGTGTGAAAAGTGACTTTTATTTGTAAAAATAGATCTATGTTATGTACAGTGCTGATAGTTATTCTTTCCATAGCCATCACCAGACCACGGCCAAAAATAACCACATCAACCAGCATGCTATTGGCTGAAAAGGGCTCCTGAGGCATCTGTGTAAAAAGGGCGCCGCTAAGACTTCAATTTTATTTACTGTGGTTTGTGGCTATAAGCTGGTGAAAAGGGTGCCCAGATTTTTTTCCAGCTATAAAAGGGCGCCAGATATAGCTGAGATTTTTTTATGGCTATATACTGTAACTGTGACTACAAGGAGGATAAGATCGGTTATATCAGCAGGTCACACATTTAGTTATATTTTTAGGATAACATATGTTTTGAAATGCGGCTGGGGGGTATGGTTAGGCACCACCAAGGAGGGGTCTTAGGGTTAGGCCCGACCAGCCCAGCCCCCCCCACTAGGCCCCACCAGGGTAGGTCTTAGGTTCGGGCACCGCCAGGGAATCTTAGGGTTAGTCACCACCAGAGGGGGGGTGGGGGTCTTAGGGTTAGGGTTTCTGTGTGACAGTAGGGAGAAGTTAGGTCACAGTCATCACCTTTCTCAGCGATATCTGATGCCCTTTTATAACCGAAACCACTTTTCTTGGCTATATACAGCTCCAGTGTTGCTTGCAAATTTTCGCCAAAATCATATTCGCATCAAAAATGCTATTTTCCATATCAAGAATTTTTAACAAAAAACAGCTTGAATTTTAACGTGAAAAGCACCAAAAATACTGAAAATGTATTTTTACCGCTTACATTTTATATTTTTACCACGAAAAATAAAACTTGTTTTCAATGGCATTTTCACTCGAAAATTGCATTTAACATTATTTTTGCAAATATGAATCTGAAAAGAATATTTGCATTTCTGCTCATTACTGTCCAGCACCCTTTTATAACCGAATTTACGTTTCTTGGCTATATCTAGCACCCTCTTATAACCCGAATTTATGTTTTTCGGCTACATCGAGCACCCTTTTATAACCAAATTTACGTTTCTCTGCTATATCCAGCTCCCTTTTTTAACTGAATTTTTGTTTCTAGACTACATCAGGACCTCTTTTTTCCAGGCGCCCTTTTCAAATGAATGCACCAGCATTGCTACCACTTCTGCTTTTTACATTTAGTTCAATAGAGGCTGTATTCCTTTATTTTGTTTCTTTAGGTAGAGTCCACAGAACAGAAGTTGTAGGCAAATAAGGGTTGTTGTAATTAGTATTTGTTGCACAGCAGCTAGGGGGGCAAACACAAGCTTTCATCAGCGGGGTGGGTGGGGGGACAGGACACTATGCTTCAAACAGTTAAGAGAAGTCACACATGCTAATCTTCACACTCTGACTTGGCTAAGGGCATTGAGAAAGGAAGGGGTGCTAACTTTCCCCTACCTCCTGGAACATGGCAGCTCCTCCAGCTTTTTGAAACCAAGAAGAACTACAGAGAGAAAAAAGACATAATCCATTCCAGGGCACTGCTGCTGATTGCCATTAAGATACTCTGGGTGAAGTATTGTGTCTGCCACTGATTTTAAACTTTGTTTCATATTTGCTGCTAAAATGCCTTAAACCCCAAGCAGCACTCCGGGTAATCGAATACAGTATTGGGCCTCTACAGAGTGTTCAAAAGTAGTACTGCTAAGGACAAGGTTCTGCTACCACCTAGTGGCCAAAATGACTTCATGCAGCAAGTTCACATCATGCAGCAAATTCACTTCATGCCTTCAATTTACTTTTTTTAATTTTACTTTTATCTTCTTTTACAATTTTTTTTCTTTTGATGTTGTTAAAATGAAATGCCACTCTTGTGTATCTTTTTTTGCTAGGTGTAAAATGTAATATATTAATAAGTAGATTACTGATATTTCTGCTTTCGTTAGCCAGCACCAGACCACAGCCCAAAACAACTAGACCAACCAGTACTTCTACCACTTCTATGAACACTGCTACTACTATGGCTTTAACAACAACTAGCACAAGGGCATCCTCATACAAAAGTAGGGTTAAAGCTTTAGAAAAAAAATGTGTCAGACCTTTAACCCTTAGCATGTAAGCTTATTTTTTTTTCCTTTTAAAAAGCTGCAAATATGCATGTAATGTAACTACTTTAGCACCACTGCATTGTGTGCCTAAGCCCCTGTGGACTTTAGTTAAGCACCAGGGGTGTAGATACATGTACTGCTCTGTTTACATGCGACGTGCGGCCCCCCTGCGGCTCCCCACAACCCCCTTACCCATGGCAGAGTACTGATGGGGACCAATAGGAACATGTGATCACAGTGACGGTAGTGAATGATAATCTGGCATCAATGAGATGCTGATTGTCATTCACAGCTCTTTACTATTTCCTGTGTTCTGTTCAGTACACAGAATAGTATGGGGACATCTAGTGGCCAAAACTTAAACTAAAAAAAAAAAAACCCTCTTATTTCCCCCCCTCCTATCCATGCAACTATTATTTGTATTGTCTTAAAAATATATATCAACATAAAAGAAATAATAATAAATACTTACCTTAGGGACTCACCTTTTTTTTACTATGTATGTCATTAGGGTATATCAATATTACTTTTGCAAATTAGGGCTTGTAATTATTGATCTAGTAAAAAGAAACACAAATAGAAAAATAGATGTACAGAGGCGCCAAAAGGATAAAATATGCTAAAATGTTTAAAATATTCGGGTGGCGGCGGTGGACTGGCCACTCAGAAATAGACTCGATGCTGTCGCTTAAGATAAAGACAATTTATTCACATACTCCATGAACAGAACCGCAACACGTTTCTCGGGTATATTCCCGCTTCCTCAGGCAATAAACAGACAGGAGTACACAGTACAGTCTCAAGGTCACGAATAGCGCCTCTGTCAGAGGAAGCGGGAATATACCCGAGAAACGCGTTGCGGTTTTGTTCATGGAGTATGCGAATAAATTGTATTTATCTTAAGCGACAGCATCGAGTCTATTTCTGAGTGGCCGGTCCACCGCCGCCACCCGAATATTTTAAACATTTTAGCATATTTTATCCTTTTGGCGCCTCTGTACATCTACTTGTCAAGATATCCACCCTTGGTGGTTGGAAGGGTGACAACCCCTCCTTTCCTTCTTCAGAGAGCGACATCTTAATCCTGAGTGGGGACAGGTCTAATCTCCCCACCTGCCTATATAGTGGTTGCCTAAACGGTAACCCATGTCTGTAAGTATAATACTTACTCCACACTAATTCTCCCTGATCCAATACATACTACACTATATTGGGCTCTCGGTTTCTCTGTTTTATCTTCCTTACAAATAGAAAAATAACACCTTTATTTCCAAATAAAACATTGTCACAATTGTACTAGGGACGTAATTTAAACATTGAAATAACTGGGATAAATGGGCAAATAAAGTTTGCCAGTTTTTGTCTATCGCAGCACATTTTATTTTAAAACTATTAGGCCTAGAACCCACTGAAATCCGCAAACGCAAAACGCAACCGCTAGCGTTTTGTCTGAGCGGTTTGCAAGCGGATTCATGCGCGTTTTCGGTCGCGTTTTGCAACAGTGTATTTTTTTGCTCAGCGGTTGTGTAGCGTTTTGCGTTTCGCGTTTTTATCCTGATTGGTCCTGTGAATTATTTTTAATTTTGTTACAATGTGCTGAACCGCAAAACGCTAGCAAAACCGCTCAGTTTAGGTTTTGCTGAGCGTTTCCGCTAGCATTTCAATACTTTACATTGAAGCGCTAACGCTCCCAAAATGCTGCAGGTCCTGCGTTTGCGTTTCTGGGAAACGCAAACGCTCCTGTGGAAGTTGCCCCATCCATTAACATCAGCTGAGCGTTTTGGCAAAGTGCTAGCGTATCGCAGCGCTGCCAAAATGCTCAAAAAAACGCTCTTGTGGGTTCCAGCCCTAATGGCTGAAAACTGAGAAATAATTATTTTTTTTTTCATTTTTTCCTTATTGCTCCCTTTAAAATGCAGCTAAAATTAAGCAATTCTTAGCAAAAAGTGCCAGCCACAGAAAGCCTAATTTATGGCAAAAAAATAATAATAAGTGGCGATAAAGTAATTGGCGAATGAATGCGAGGAGTGTGATGTGTGAAATTGCTCTGCTTTTTAAGGGGAAATAACCGCTGGTGGGAAAGTGGTTAATTTTCACTTTGATCCCACTTTAAGACCTCACTGGGGCTCCAGCATCAGTCTTCTAATGGCTTATATCCTAGCGTTTTTCACATGGTGTTTGATCTCCAACATGCAATGCATTTCAAAATGACCACACAAGTTGCAACGCATGGCTTTTTTTGCCACCATTTATTTTTAACACGGCTGAAGTAGGACGATGGGCAACGTGGTGGTGTAGTGGTTGGCACTTTTGCCTTGCAGTGTTGGGTCCCCAGAATCTAAGCCAGGGCACTATCTACATGTTTCTGGGGGTTTCTTCCAGGCACTCTGGTTTCCTCCCATGCCCCAAAAACATACAGATAAGTTAATTAGCTTTCCCCTAAAAATTGGCCCTAGACTACGATACATACATAGATATATGACTATGTTAGGGATTTGATACTGAGCCCCTCTGAGGGACAGTTAAGTGACAATATACTCTGTTCAGTGCTGTGGAAGATGTTAATTATACATAAATACTAAATAATAATATCATAATAATAATAATAGGAAAATAATCACAATAATAATACAAATAATAATACATAATAATAATAATAGGAAAATAATCACAATAATAATACAAATAATAATACATAATAATAAACTGTTGTACACGTCTAGGTCTAATAAATACACAATTTATATACGTCCCTAGGTCTAAGGCCACATACACACATCAGACCATAGTCTTTTGAAAATGAAAGATCACAGACCAATTTTACCCCCTTCCATGTAGTATGAGAGCCATACCTACACAGTCTATTCTATGGAGCTGAACTCCCCATCAGAAAAAAATCTTTGCAAGATGCTGCACACACAGATGCTGTACAGACACAAAAGATCAGGATCTGCAAAAGATCTGTTCCTGCCAAAGATCCGTTCCTGCAAATTGCATTCATAGTCTATGAGATCTGCAGATCATCATACACACCTTGTTTAACTGCCATTCATCTGCAGATCTGAAAATCCATCCTGGTGGATCTGATCTGGAGATGAATGTCTGTTAAACAAGGTGTGTATGAGATCTGCAGATATCATAGACTATGAATGCATTTGGCAGGAACAGATCTTTTGCAGATACTGATCTTTTGTGTCTGTACAGCATCTGTGTGTGCAGTATCTTGCAAAGATTTTTTTATGATGGGGAGTTCAGCTCCATAGAATAGACTGTGTAGGTATGGCTCTCATACTACATGGAAGGGGGTAAAATTGGTCTGTGATCTTTCATTTTCAAAAGACTATGGTCTGATGTGTGTATGAGCCTTAAGACCTTACACAATTACATAAGGCTTTAGTTTTTAATCTAAATTTATTATTAATCTTGGGTATTGATAAATAAAAGTAATTTTGTATTTTTCTAGATACAGGTTTCTTCCCTTTATTGAGGTTATGACATAATAATAAACATTATAGTTATGAAAATAATGAAAATAATAATAATAATAGTAATGTTATCCAGTAGCACTTCGCTTGCATTTTTACGACGGAATCCGACACACTGCAGAGCGAATGCACCAAGTTGAATAGCCCTTTTATATGCGTTGCTGTGTGATTGTAACTAACATTAAAATGCAAATACAGCAACTGCTGCTGCATTCGATTAGCCCATTGCCAAATTAAATACGTTGCACAAAATTTGCATAACATTTGCACCAAGTGGCATCCTTTTGACCATCCCATTCTTATTGTCAATGAATGCAATTTCCTATTAGGGCTCGTTTCCACTGTTGCGGTGCGGAATCGCCTGGATTCCACCGCTGATGAAATCGCATGCGGATGCGATTCCCCATGCGTTTTTTGCCGCGAATTTGCATGCGAATTTGCATAGGTGAGGGTATATGCGATTTTAACCATGTCACTGCCTGTGTGAATTTACATCGGTACCTATGCGAATTTGCATGCGAATTTGCGGCAAAAACGCATGGGGCAAACACATGCGATTTCCCTATTAAATACATTGCATGCGATTCGCATGCATTCCACTCTCAGACGAATTTGTTGGCTCTTTTGTGCGTTTTTTCACCGCTCAAAAAAACGCACATTACCAACGCAACAGTGGAAACAGGCCCATCCACTTGCATACCATGTGCGAATCCGCATGTGTTGGACGCATGCGGATTCGCAATAGTGGAAACGAGCCCTTAGTGAATTCACTAACCATCTGATTTTATTTTTCTTCTTCAGCAAAACCTCAAACAGCATTCTCAACTATTAGTAATCCAGATTCAGTAACCAAATCTACAAGGACAGGTGCTGCCACTAAAACCCTCTCCTCTGCAGGTGAGTGCATTCCTTGTGCTGCAATGCACAGCAACAGGTTTACAGCAGTTGTCTCAATTTAATTATGCAAAGAAAATGTCCTTTCACTTTCCCAATCTTGAGTAAATATATATCAAAAGCGAGTTCCCACATCTATTAACCTCCCTGGCGTTCAGTGTCTCCTGGATTTCTGTGCCAAAAGTGATCCAATTAATTGTCATAACCTTTTTTTCCTGTAACTTACCAAAATGTGTCAAGCGAGGGTCTAGTATACATTTTCAGTATAATAATTTGTAATTATGAACGCTAATGTTGCTGTTACAACGCAAATTTTTAATTTTGTAATTGCCATACAAACTGTAATTTGGAATTCCATAAGCATAATTTCCTTCACGTATTTTTAAGTTTTGACGCAAATTCTTGTTTAATGCAAAAATTCGTAATTTCATGTTTTCTATAGAAACAAAGTTATTTTAACCAGTTAATGGCAAACTGACTTATTAAAATGTCCTGTTTGAGCCTGTTAATGGCAACAGGATGTTTTAATAAATTGCTCGCTCCCTCCGCCGCTACGCACGTGTGCACGCTGCTCCCGCCACCGTTACCCGTCGGGGCTCCATGTTCTGTGATTGGGGAAGAGGACCTAGTGGTCCTCTACCCAATTGGAATGCCTGGAATGAATGGACATGATCAGCGGCCACGTCCATTCATAAAACAGGAAGCCATCACAGTTCAGTAAAATGTAAAAGAAAAAAAGTGAACACTTCCTATAAAACAGGAGTGTGTTCACTAGCACCATGTTGTGGCCAAAAAGTAAAATTATTCATACAGACACATACATACACATACACTTATACAAAATATTAATACAATTAATAACTTACACTTCCAAAGCCCTCCTCCAAAAAAAAAAAAAAAAAAAAAGATAATCTATATTTTATAAGGGAATATTACTATAACTTTACTGCATAGGGGCTTGTAATTATGGACCAGACACAAAAAAAAAAACAAAACAGAAAAATAACACCTGCATTTCCACATAATATATTGTCGCCATACATTGTGATAGGGACATAATTTAAACGGTTTAATAATTGGGACAACCGGGCAAATAAAATGTGTCAGTTTTATCCACAGGAGAATGTTTAATTTTAAAACTGTAATGGCTGAAAACTAAGAAATAATGAATTTTTTCGATTATTTTCTTATTTTTCCTATTAAAACGCATTTAATAAAAAAAAAAAAATTAGCAAATGTACTACCCACAGAAAGCCTAATTAGTGGAGAAAAAAACGAGGTATAGATCATTTTATTGTGATAAGTATTAATAAAGTTATTAGGGAATAAATGGGAGGAGCACTGAAAGGTGAACATTGCTCTGGTCTGTTAGGGTAAAAACCACTTGGGGTAAACTGGTTAATTACGAAAATGGATGTAATTTTGTTTCTAATGGTAATTATGCAAATTTAAGTAATTACTAAACTTAGGAAAGTTACTTATTTGATTGCCATTACTGACAATGCAAAGGTCCCATGCACATGCAAATGTATCAGGAGGCTGCATCCACTTCTAAGACAGGTGCTCTTTGTCAAGGTGCACTTAGTGGTCATGCATGCTTAGACACTTGGTTTTGGGCCTTGAAATATCTGATAACGCCAAGGTCCCTGAATGTGCTGTCAGTTTAAATGTATCAGGAGACTCTACCTGCAGACTGCAGCCACTTCTAAGACAGGTGCTCTTTGTCAAAGGGAACTTAGCGGTCATGAATGCTTACACACTTGGTTTTGGGCCTTGCAAATAATCCTACTAATATAATAAATGGGAAAGTTCGGATGTTTAGATGTTTGTTACTCGATCACGCAAAAACGGCTGAACGGATTTGAATGAAATTTGGCACACACATAGTACATTACCTGGAATAAAGTATAAGATACTTTTTATTCTCATAACCAAAAAGAGACAAATACAAATTTCACTGGAAAATGTAAACTGCAGCCACTCTTACACTGTTACACTGGAGGTGTGTTTAGCTTCTAAGGGTAGAATGGTTAATTTGCATATATTCAGCAGTGATGCACTGGGAGACATCTCAAGCTCACTCCAACCTGAATTATCGCAAATTCTTTCTGTTTTAAGAAAGCAAACTTTTGTTTTTCTTAACATCTTAGTAAGGGGGCTTTTAGGACCATTGTAGTCCCTTACACACTCCAATGAGTTCTGAGTCACTATGAGCTTGCTGGTTAGTCTGTACCTCTCGGTGTTACAAGCCCTACTGCATAGAGCCAAAGTAATCCATGCCATGCACTGATGAGGATCAAACAATCCAAAACAGTCTGTATGCATGTTGGATTATTATGGCTCTGTTCAAATTAACAAGCTGACACATCATTGCATTCTAACAGTTCTGGAGGTGTGTTTAGCTTTTAAGGGTAACAATGGTTAATTTGCATATATTCAACAGTGATGTGCTGGGAGACATTTTAAGCTCACTCCAACCTGAATTATTGCAAATTCGTTCTATTTTAAGAAAGCAAACTTTTGTTTTTCTAACTCTGTCAATGGCAGGTTTCTTAAACTTTGCACAATTGGTCACTGGGTGACTGGGATTAATATTAAGAAAAGTGGGTGGAGCCTACAAAAGCTAATCAAAATTCACCTATTGATTTTCAAAGGAGTGGAGCCACAGCCAATTAGATTTATTGATTTTCAATGCCAATTATTGATGCCAAAGACCGCAAAGCTCACAAACTAGGTCATCCTTGAATAACTGTGTGTTAGGATTAGAAAAAGTGGGCAGAGGTAACACTAGCCAATTACATACCCGGGCAACGCCGGGCGACCAGCTAGTATCTAATAATACAAAGGTCTCTGCACGTGCTGTCACTTTAAGGGCTTGTTCACACTAAGGTCGTTTTGGCCCTTAGTGTGAGAAGGTTCATATCAGCACGTACCATTTTGGGGGCAATTTTGCTCTAATGGAAGGTATAGGAAGAGCGCTAAACGCTCACAAAATTGCTTTGTACGGTGATTGTGTTCACAATTTTAAGAATAAATGGATTGTATTTATTCTTTTCCAGGTCAAAGAGTTCACTTCCTGACTTTTGTCAGGGAGTGAATAAAAAAAATCGCTCTGCGCTTTTCAAAAAACTTGCACGCAGGCAAGCCCAAGGAGGTGCTAAAAAAAATTGCACAAAATCGCAAAACGCTTGCGTTTGTGATTTCGATTTTAGATGTGAACAGAGCCTCAGTGTATCAGGAGGCTCTGGACTGGAACTCAATTTTGAGGATGGCCGAATTTCCACATTACACACAAAATGAAGCAAAAATTTTATGTAATTCGTGAAATTAAAATTACAGCTTTCATCAGAAATTCCTAGTTTCACGGAATTACGCAAAATTGTGAAATTTCTTATTCCAACCGTTTTCGCAATTCCAATCATTTCTGTAACGGAAATGAATCAGAATTCTAAAAACTATTGGAATAAAAAATTTCGCGTGACTGCAAAATTTCACGTAATCGCGCAAAACTAGGAATATCCGATTTGGGCCGTAATTGTAATTTCACGAATTACATGAAATGTTGTGTAATAGTTATTAGGTCATTAATGCTCATCATTCACTAGTCAGATGTGATTTAATCCCAAATTACTAATTAGCGGCTCCTTTCTCTTTTTTTAAGAGTGCACACGTTTGTTAATTTTTTACCTGTAGTTTACCTGTTTGCTGGTACTTCCATGAGCCCCGTTTGCTCTTTGCCTTTGGCTAATGTTTTCTTATGACCTCTAGCTAGTCTGCCTTTACATGTCATTGATAACCAGGGATGGTCGTAACCAGCCAACTTCGCTACGCTGGAACTACGCGCAGTTTTACGCAATTACGCTTCGCCAAACTATGGCTTCGAAAACAAATATTCGCTTCGTATGCATTTCGTAGAATACGCGTTAAAATACGCAATTACGCGTAGTGCGAAGCGTAGTGTATGCGGATACTTATGCCCGTATGCAGAAAATTATACGCATTAATTTCTTTAAATGCATATACTGGGAACCTTTCTATGCGTACATTCCCCTTTTCAATGCGTAAATTTGTATGCATACAATCGCATGCGGAAAATTAGATACGAGTAACGCATTCGTAGTTCACTCCGCAATACACATGTTAACTACTCATAGTGGGCGTAAGCTCAGGGCCGGATTTGTACTTTTCACCGCCCAAGGCCAACTATACCGTCTGTTTGGTTGTTATCTTTGTGTGCCCCAATGAGAATTCTACTTACTTTCCCTCATTGGATGCCAGTTGTCACAGATGAATATTTTAGTAATATGCGAATAGATTATAAGTTATGTTTTCCTTAAGAACTTTTATGTTATGTTTGTTATCTCATTAATGATGGAACCATTGTGTCTACCATGAGAGCTATGTTGAAGTGTACCTGCAGGATAGAGCTTACAGGTCTTGCAGGGACGACACATATACAGGACAGGGAGTTTGAAGGTTAAATCTGTTCTTGTAGATATGGATGGCTGCATAGAATAGCTTTACTGCCCCTCACTGAGCCGCCCCTAAATTTCTGGTGCCCTAGGCCATGGCCTATGTGGCCTTGCCAGAAATCCGGCCCTGCGTAAGCTACGCGTAGCGGTACTTCGCTACGCGTAAATTCGTAAGCGTAGTTTTTAAACTTCGCCTATGAACTACGATGCGTAGATGCGAACTACGATGCGTAAATTCGCACTGGCGTAGTTTCTGCTCATCCCTGTTGATAACCTGTTCATGTGACTTCTATTTGTTGCTCCTTTTTACTACTGTATTCTGACGTCATGGTTGCATGTATTTACATTCTTTTTCTGCTATGTGGTAACACTGTAATCTTGATTGAGCTTTATGCTATAGGCAACCGTGTTTCTGTCACTGTTTTCAACCTCAATAAAACTTGAATGTGAAAAAAAAAATGATTTGACTTTTTCTTGTTGTCTTTAGCAAAGCCACAAATAACATCCTCAACAACTCATCTATCTTCTATAACTAAATCTGCAATAACAAGAACTTCCACTAACAACACCTTATTATCTACAGGTGAGTGTATTCCTTATACTGCGATGCAGAAGCTTTGAGATATAAGGCAGCTTTTGGTCTGACTTTACCATAAATATGCAGTAGCAGCGTCTCTTCTTGGAAAAGCCAAATCTTGGTTAGGGAAGGGATTATTAATGAGATGCAAATATTTCCAGGTTTATGCAAATTTATGTACATTTTATGCAACTATATGCATCTTGAAAATTGACCAATTAAGTTCCACCCAGTTTTGAATTGATTGGTTCATTTTCAAGACCCCTTCAGAGCTCATGGAGGAACTTACTTGCAAAGTCTTGTAAGTCAGTTTGAGATGTTAAAGGACACCTGAAGTGAAAATAAACCAATGAAATAAACAATTGTATTTATCCTCATTGTCCTAAAAAAATCAAGATATTCTACAATTTTATATTTAAATCTATTTTTTAAGTGTTTACTGTTTTATTGTTTTTACTTAATTACACATTCATTTATTTATTATTTATTTATTGTATTTATAAAGCGCCAACATATTACGCAGCGCATTCACTGAAGTATGCCAGAGCTAAAATCTATGAACTATTGACCATTTATTTTTATCTCTTTCCTGATCTCAGAAGACATTTTTTCTGCTAGGAAAGTGTTTTATAATTCCTTATCAGTGAGGGTCACTCTGTAGTCTGACCCAGTCCAGACAGGAACTGCCACTTACATACCTGATGTTTAACTCTTTCAGGCAGAGAAAGGAAAAAGGAACACAGCATAGTAATTTGCCTGCTAGGCACTGTACATACACATGTCACCTCGGGTATCCTCTAACTTATAAACACAGGTGTGTAATCCTCTTCCCACCAACCCCTCCCCCCCCTCCTACACACACACACACACACACACACACAGGCCCGGGCCGAGGCATAGGCTGGAGAGGCTCCAGCCTCAGGGCGCAGTGTAGGAATGACAGCAGAATTCATTCAGCTGTCATTCCTAATTGTGTTTGAAGCGGAAAGAAATAAGAAAAGGGGATACATGGCAGTGACTACAACTTAAGCCAGGTAACTATAGATTAAGGTGTTGGGGGCCCTGGGGTGCCTCTTAGTCTAATAGCAATCAGTGTGTGATGGCTGGGGTGGGAGGGATGGAGGGGCGCACTTTGGTGTCTCAGCCTTGGGTGCTGGAGGACCTTGTCCCGGCTCTACACACACACACACACACACACACACACACACACACACACACACACACACACACACACACACACACACACACACACACACACACACTGTACACACACACACACACTGTACGCACACACACACACACACACACACACACACACACACATATACTGTACACACACACACACACACACACACACATATACTGTACACACACACACACACACACAGGGGCGGACAGACCATTAGGGCACTCGGGCACAGACCGAGGGCCCGTGGTCAGGGGGGGCCCGCCACCCGCCAGAGAACCCTGAGCAGGAGGGGAGACAGCCAGTGAAGGATGGCGATGGGCATAGCAGCGGAGAAGGGGGGAAGTTTCCCCCCCCTTCTCTCACCTTGGGGCCCCCCTTCCTGGCTCTCCCCTCCGTAATCTGCAAAGTGTCGCACAGCTGGAAGCGGCTGACAGCGGGCGGAGACTTACCGCTGTTCAGCCACCGGAGGGAGCGCTGATCTGTGTGCCGCTAGTGTGGGCTTGACACCTATAGGCCTGGCTACCTATTCTGGAGACACCTGTAGACCTGGCTACCTATACTGGGGACACCTATAGACCTGGTTATCTATTTTGGGGACACCTGTAGATTAGGCTACTTATACTGGGGACACCTATAGACCTGGATACCTGCACTGGAAAAACCTATAGACCTGGATACTTCCACTGGGGATACCTTTTGACCTGGTTACCTATACTGGGGGCACCTATTTTGGGGGAACTGCTGCCACATTAACTATTTTTGGGGAACTGCTGCTGCCAGATTAAGTGTATTTTGAGAAACAGCTGCCAGATTATGTGTATTTTTGGGGAACCGCTGCCAGATTGTGTATACTGGGGGAACTGCTGCTTCCAGATTCTGTGTATTTTGGGGGATCCACTGCTGCTACATGTATTTTTGGCAGGGATGGTCGTAGTCAGCCAACTTCGCTATGCTGGAAATACGCGTAGTTTTACGCAATTACGCTTCGCCAAAGTACGGCTTCAAAAACAAATATTCGCTTCATATGCATTTCGTAGAATACGCGTAAAAATACGCAATTACCCGTAGTGCGATATATATATACTGGGAACCCTTCTATGCGTACATTCCCCTTTCCAATGCATAAATTTGTATGCATAAAATCGCATGTGGAAAATTAGACGCGTTAACGCATTCGTAGTTCACTACGCAATACACATGTTAACTACACATAGTGGGCGTAAGCTACGCGTAGCGGTACTTCGCTACGCATAAATTCGTAAGCGTAGGTTTGAAACTTCGCCTATGAACTACGATGCGTAGATGCGAACTACGATGCGTAAATTCGCACTGGCGTAGTTTCTGCTCATCCCTGATTTTTGGTGATCCGCTGCCAAATTATGTGTATTTGGGGGAACCGCTGCTGCCAGATAATGTCTATTTTGGGGGAACGACTGCCATATTATCTGTATTTTGGAGGAACCTCTGCCAAATTGCATGGATTTTTGGTGAAATGCTGTCAGATTACATGTATTTTGGGGGGAAACACTATGGCAGAGTTCAAACTTCCCCGGCAGACCTTTTACACCACTGCTAAGGTCATGTATATTTTGCCCCACCCATGACCACGCCCACATTCTGTTGCGTGACCACACCCATTTTTTGGCATAGCATAGCACGGCGCAGGGGTTTTTGTCAGTGTACAATATCACAATATAACAAATTTACTGTTGTTAATAAATTATTATATCTTAGTCTGTAAAAATATAACGTGAAAGGTGGGAAACACTGTTATGGGGGCCCCATAAGTTGTCAACGCACGCACGCACGCACACACACACACACAGCCCAATGAAGGTTAGGGAGAGGGGAATTATGCGTGGTATTGTTCAGTCATGCACTTTTTAATTTGGCTAGTCTGTTGGTCATATATGCACTTTGAAAATGGACCAATGGACTGATTGGTCCATTTTTAATCTGCATACATTTACATGAAAACCTGCACAATCTTGAATCAACTTAGAATCAGTTGCTTCTCACTGACTATCCCTACTAGCTTTATGTCAGAGTTCAAGTAGTCTACACCAACTGATATAAACTAGACAATTATTTAAAAAAAGACAAAAAATATGTATTTGTGTTTTTTTGTTTTGTTTTGTTTTTTTATAATTGTTTGGTTTATATCAGTTGTCGTTGAGCACTTTAGTTAAACAAAGCTATGTAAGTGTGGACAATGTGGCAGAGGGCTTCTAACAATAGACCATTTGGCTCAGTTTTATTTATTTATTTTCTTTCTAAAGATCTCTTTTTTTTCAGGAAAAGACTTAAAGGGGCACTATGGCGAAAAAATTAAAAATTTAAAATAAGTGCAAATATAAGACGAATAAGAAGTACGTTTTGTCCAGAGTAAAATGAGCCATAAATTACTTTTCTCCTATGTTGCTGTCACTTACAGTAGGAAGCAGAAATATGACAGAATCGACAGGTTTTGGACTAGTCCATCTCTTCATAGGGGATTCTCAGCAAGGCTTTTATTCTTTATAAAGATATTCCCTAAAAATGATTTAAACAATAATGCTGGCCAGCTTTCCTGCTCACTACACATTTTTGTGGGAGTTGGACAGATCAACTGCCATTCACTAAGTGCTTTCGAAAAATAAATAAATCCCTGAGAATCCCTCATGAAGAGATGGACTAGTCGCTTCTGTCAGATTTCTACTATCTACTGTAAGTGACAGCAACATAGGAGAAAAGTAATGTATGGCTCGTTTTACTCTGGAAAAGACATACTTCTTATTTGTCTATGTTTGCACATATTTTAAATTTTACAATTTTTCGCCATAGTGCCCCTTTAAGGTGGCCATACATCAGGCGACTTGGTGGCCAATCAACCATGTTATTTGATTATATAATCGGAATCGGATGAAAATTGAGGCCACCTAGTGCATGCCCAATTGACTATGCGAGCAATTTTGGGCCATTAATCGGTCAGACGTGCTGCAAGATGTAGGGCCAATTTACTCTATCAGGTGTGCAGATGTAATGGTGAGCAATATCAACAAAACCCTGGAAGCTGTCCACCCCAATGTGTAATGTTCCTCCCAGTGCACTATACATTACCTGTCCTTGGCCACCGCTTATCCTCCACTCCGGGCGCAGTACTTCATCCACACGTGGTTGCCGGAGTAACAGGGGCGTATGTGTGTGACGTCACACACCCACCCGCACATACACCGGCAACCAAGTAAGGTGTGCGTATGGATGAAGGACTGCACCCAGAGCCAGTGGAGGATAAGTGGTGGCCACGGACAGGTAATGTAGAGTGCACTGGAGGGCACATGACATTACACATTAGGGTGTGGCGTTGGGTCGGCGAGTCGGTGTCACCAGGCCGATTTCAGATCAACTTCAGCATGAAATTGGCCGCAAATCGACTTGAGGTGTATGGGCAGCTGACAAATCTCTGTCTAATCAGATTTGATCAGAGAGAAATTTGTCTCTTGGTCGAATCTGCCCATCATCGCTGGATGTATGTAACTAAACCTTTTGGGCTTGATTCACCAACCCGTTCTAACTGTTAGCACGGGCGTGCTAGACAGTTAGCACGTGAAGTGCTGCTTGCTGACTTTTGCACACGCAAAGTGCCACAATAGCGTGATCGCGGACATTTGCACGCGATAACGCATACTTTTCCATGCAAACGGCGATCGGCACTTCACGTGCTAACTGCAGCACGCCCGTGCTAACAGTTAGCACGGGTTTGTGAATCAAGCCCTTAGTTTAACACATAAAGACAATTCACATATACTTGAAATGGAATTCACCCTGGACTGTGGGTGAATCCCTATAAGCCCAATGGCTCTCTAGGAGAGGGGCCTAGGCTAGGTTGCAGGAAGCCCTGCTGCTAAGTGAACCAACTTGCCCTACTGAATGAGAGATCCTGGCTCTCTACACCCTAGTGGCGGGCTAAAGTAATAAAGATACACAGTGCTAGTCTTGGGTGTGAGGAAAGTAGTTACAGCACCCTGGAACTAGCATACATGACATAACATAGAGACAGTTTCCTAAGCTTAGGTGTGAGGTCCGTACTCACAACACCCTGGAACTGGTCTATAGCATAACATAGAACTGACACAGTATCCTAGTCTTGGGTGTGAGGTCCGTAGTCACAACACCCTGGAACTGGTCTAAAGCATAACATACAATGCGAGAATAATCTAGCTCAGTGTGAATCCTCCCAGGTCCTCCTGGTTCTAACACACTGTGGGATCTGACTGAGGTCTGTGTGCTAACACATAAAGCATTTGCAATGGCAGACAACCAGCAACTGACAAGCAAGCAGAATATATAGTTGCAGGACGCATCTGCCCCGCTCGAGCCACTCAGCCAATGATGCGTCCAGCAGGAATCAGCTGATCGTCCTGATCAGCTGACACTTCCCCTGCTGGTATAAAGGTCCTGACTTCTGGCCCGCGCGCGCGTAGCTCTCCATCCATCTATGTGGACTAACAGACCCAGCCACTTTGGACGCGGGAACAGCCGCTTTGCTATTAGAACATGCGGCAGCTTTTTCGCGTTCTGCGACACTACCAGACACGTGCCTACGCGTGCAAACCGCCGCGTTGGACGCAGAATCAGCCGCCTTGCTTTCAGCACACGTGGCGGCTTTTCCGTGTTTTCTCACATGAACGTTTGGATGTTTGGATGTTTGTTACTCGAACACGCAACAATGGCTGAACGGATTTGAATGAAATTTGGCACACACATAGTACATTACCTGGATTACCATATAGGGTACTTTATATCCCCATAACAAAAAAGTGGGCGGACACAAACCCACATTTCACTGGAAATTGTAAACTGCAGTGATTCTTACACTGTTAATGGCAGGGTTCTCAAACTTTGCATAGTTGGTCATTGGGTGACTGGGATTAATATTCAGAAAAGTAGTTGGAGCCAACAAAAGCCAATCAAAATTTAACTATTGATCTTCAAAGATGCGCGCGCATCCCCGCTCTGATGACTGATGATGGAGCGGCGATTGCTGTTGGTGGGGTGTTGGCTTTAGGGAGGTTTAACACTGCGGTCCTCAAGTGTTAAAGGTTAGAAAAAGTGGATGCAGCCAACACCAGCCAAATACATACCGGGCAACGTCGGGTCATCAGCGGGTGGAAACAAATACAAATTTCACTGGGCAAATGTAAACTGCATCCATTCTTACACTGTTAATGGCAGGGTTTTCAAACCTTGCACAGTTGGTCACTGGGTGACTGTGTTAAATATTCAGAAAAGTGGATGGAGCCTACAAAAGCCAATCAAAATTCACTTATTAATTTTCAAGGGGAATATTTAATTGCTGCCAATCTTGCACTGTTATTGGCGCAAGCCTCAAACCTGGTACAGTTGGTCATTGGGTGACTGGGGTTCAAATTCAGAAAAGGGGTGGAGCCACAGCCAATCAGATTTGTTTCATGTCAATGCAAATTATTGATGTCGAAGACCGCAAAGCTCACAAACTAGGTCATTGAGTAATTGATTGAGTAAGTGAGTGTTAGGATTAGAAGAAGTGGGCGGAGCCACATACATACCCGGGCAACACCAGGCCATTAGCTAATATATATATATATATATATATATATATATATATATATATATATATATATATATATACATGAAAAGATAAAAAGGTAAAATCTATGTGTGAGAGGGAGCAGCAAAAGAAACAACAATCAAAAAGAAAAAAAAAACAGAAAAACACAAGCAAAACAAGGGAAAGAATTTCTCGATAGACCTTATTTTGTCCCATCTTGTGTTAAGTCCCTGAGGTACCTTATTCTTCAGGTAGAAGATCCACATAGCCTCCCTCATCTTCTGTAAAGATACTCTCCTCTCTTGGATAGGAAAGCACAGAAAAAAAAATAAAGTTCAGGATGAACTCCTCTAAAATCTAAAACAATGGGGTGGCAAAGGGGGGCTGTTGGCTGAAAAGTTGTTGGTTGTTTTTTATTCTTAAGAGTTCAGTCATGTTTGTATTGGGCTACATCTGTTGAAAATTGAACTGCCCATGCCATAGTTTCCTTGGGTAATCCATATCCCGCAAGCAATACACACACCTGGTTAGCATATATACAGAAGAGCAGTGTAAATGCAAAAGGGCAGCATGGTGGTGTAGTGGTTAGCGCTCTTGCCTTGTAGCGCTGGACCTCCAGGTTCGAATCTCAGCCTTGTGCCAAAATGTTGTGTTTCTTATGTCTATGGTTTAATAAAAAAATGTTTTGCTATAATTTGCACAAATCCAGGTTGAGTCCCAGTCTTCCTTTCTACTTTGCATGACTGTTTATGCACCCTGATAGATCCTGGTGCTGACTGGTTGACTCCCTGGTGCTGATATAATGTTCAGCGGTTGAGCTATTGGACTTTTTCTTCTACTGTCAATTCTCAGCCAGGTCAACATCTGCAAGCAGTTTGTATGTTCTCCATGTCTTTGTGGGTTTCCTCTGGGCACTATGGTTTCCTCCCACATCCCAATAACATACAGATAAGTTAATTGTCTTCCCCCTATAAATTGGTCCTAGACTATGATATATGCACTACACAATATATACATAGACATATGACTATGGTAGGGGCTAAATTTTGAGCCCCAGTGAGGGACAGTTAGGCCTTGATTCATCATTGTCTTTGCGATAACTATTTCCAGTTCGTTAAATTACCAATTTGAAATTTATCGATTTCTAGTTGTATTCATCAAGGTTTTTCCGCATTCAGTGTGAATTCGATAAAATATCGATAATAATGCGGTAACCATTCGGTAACGTGTCGATATTTCCATTTTACAGCGGTAATTTAACACAAGGCCATAAGATTCCCTATGGAATTGTGGGTAAAAAGGCAGTCTTTTGAACACCACGTAGCAACATTCCGAATAGTGCTTAACACCTGGACCAGGATTCTGGAAGTGGCTTGGGATAATCCCACAATTTCACCAGCTACGGCTTGATAGGAGCCTTTTGTGAAAAAATGTATTGCACTTCCGTCCAATCTCCCTCCTCAACTGTGACATAAAAATGTATTCAAAATTATTGGCTAATAGACTGCTTGATATCTTGCCAGATTTATTGTCCTTAGACCAAGTAGGCTTCACAAAGGGAAGACAATCAGCAGATAGAACCAGAAGAATTCTAAATATACTTCATTCCTTGGAGTCGGATCGGAGGCCTTCTCTGCTTCTTACTTTAGATGCAGAGAAGGCCTTTGATAGAGTCCATTGGGGTTTTCTGGGTGAAGTTCTGACTAAATTTGGGATCTCAGGGGAGTTCCACCATGGTATAATGGCCCTTTATGAATTTCCATCTGCTAATGTTAATGTCTCAGGTTTTATTTCTAACACATTTGCAATAACCAATGGAACACGACAGGGATGCCCCCTATCCCCCCTGATTTTTGTCCTTGTAATGGAGACCTTAGCCGAAAACATCAGAACTAATAGAAAAATACAAGGTATCTCTTCAAATCAGTTATCACCTAAAATAAGCCTATTTGCGGACGATGTCCTCATATCCATCTCAGACCCCCTCACGTCACTACAACATGTCTCACAAATACTAAAAGACTTCTCGAAGGCATCACTCTACAAAGTTAATGAGAACAAGTCAGCAATTTTAGGCATCAATGTCCCTAAAGACTTACAAGCTCAAATCTCCCACAAATTTCCATTCCCCTGGGCGAACAAGAGCATATCCTACCTAGGTGTAGCCATCCCGTCTTCCATTAAAAAGGTATTCTCTGTTAACTTCCCAGACTTACTTATATCTGATCTAACACATTTAGCGTCTTTCAAGTTCTCAATCTCAGGGAAAATCGCTGCATATAAAATGGCAGTATTTCCAAAGATCTTATATTACTTCCGAACCCTTCCCATAAGTCTACCTTCCAAATTCTTTAAGGACCTAAATAAACTAGTATCTGATTTCATCTGGAAAACCAAGAAACATAGACTTTCCTTCTCATCTCTAACTGCTCCTACTAAATATGGAGGATTTGGCCTTCCAAACCCCCTATATTACCACTATGCAACACTTATGGATATGTCTCAATACTGGATCACGTCAGCCCCAACAAAATATTGGGTATCACAGGAACAAGCCCATTCTAAAGTCCCCCTAGTCCTTTTAGCCTTACAAAGGTCCAATATTCCATTGATCCCCATATCCGACCCAATTATTCAAGCAACCATAACAGCATGGAGATTTGCCTCGCATGTTAACCACAAAGATACCCAGTTTATCCCCATGACTACCCCTATCACAGCTTTAGGAGCAGCTATACCTGATCTCAACATATCTTCATGGGTGTCAGCAGGTATAAGGACAATTGAAGACATAACCAATCCAAAAATAAGACCATTTGAATATCTCAAATGGAAGTACAAACTAACAGATGAGGAGATTTTTAAATACCTACAGATAGCACACTTACTCTCCCAAAATCCCTATAAACCAAATCATGTACCAAAAACAATACGGGAACTACTGTACACCTCCAAACACAGGAAAAAAGGAATTTCACTAAGCTACAATTTCCTTAGTGAACCAAATCCCTCTCCTTTAATCAAATATCAAAAAGTCTGGGAATATGATTTTCAATCCCCTCTCCAAGTATCTAAATTTATGTCAGCTTTCCAAATACTCAAGAAGTATTTTAAATGCCTTTCTCACTCGGAAACTATTAAAAAGATAATTTACAAGTGGTACCTAACCCCTAACATACTATCCAAAATGTCACCCAGTAACTCCCCCTACTGCTGGAGAAACTGCTCACACATCGGTACTCTACACCATATACTGTGGTCTTGCCCGGTAATTACAAGATTCTGGGACAATATAGATAAGATACTATGTAACATCACAGGCATAAGACACCCAATCTCCCCTGAACTAGCCCTATTTCACATAGGGATAGAAATCTTCCCTAGACATCTGCAGTTAGTTACTACGCATGTTCTCTGCGCAGCTAGACAATTACTAACTTCTCACTGGAAACAATCTCTGACTCCATCAACTTCCCAAGTCATAAACATAGTTTATCATAATCTGAAGATGGAAAAACTCCTCAGATTAAGAAACAATCAAAATGTGTGGACAGATAAATGGGAATTTGACTGGACGTCTATGATAAACTGATACACTCCTCACTGAACTTAAAATAACCTAGAACTAACGACCCCAATACAAACATCTAACAAGGGAATATTAACTTGCTCCCTTCCCCCATCCCCTTCCTATACCCAGCCCCTCTTCCCTCTGGTAGGCCACCCCAATAAGTCACAAGTCCAAGTCATGGCTATAGTGGACAAGGACCTCTGTGACTACACTCTGGTTTGATATCCCTCTAATACCCATTACCTAGGATATCCAGTAAAATAATACACTCAGACACTCTTATACGCAGATATCTTTATGCTTCTCTCACAGCATAAAGTAATTCCTGAAGGAATATATCTCCATAGGTTAACTGTCAGCATACAGTAAGATGCAAACTTCTTCAAAATTGCGTTTCACTGTGTTAAGAATTAGGAGATTATCTCTCTCCTAAACAAACCCCTGCTACTGTTAGCAGAACCCTAAACACCCTTAAGCCTACAACAACAAGCTTATAATATAAATGTTATGACAACATGTGTTAATTGTTAAATGTTAAAGTGTTCGACTCAATTCTCTCTTTTAGTGTTACAAAGTTGACTCATGCATAATCTTTGTAAAATGGTAAAACTTTTCAATAAAAATGTATTGAAACAAAAAAAAAACATAGGATGTTACGAAACATTGGTTGTGATAATGACATAGCAGTTGACTGATGTAATAATAGCAATATACCCCTGTTATGTCACTGGAGTTTAACCTCACTTCACAAAAGCGTGAAGACATTCAGTCTCTGGCAAACTTAGGTTATCTCTTCTGTATTTTCATCTGTATCCTTTCAATGTGGGGGTATTTAGTTTTTCAATAAATATTCTTTATGTATTGTCTCTTTAATGCAGGTGTGGGACCTCCACTAGGCTTACCAACATTTGCCATACTACTCATTGGGATAGCTGTTGCTGTTGTCGGATCCACGGCACTGTGTGCAATCTTCTGGGTAAAATTATTTTTGCTCTTTATTTGGATCAGCATTTTGTGTGCAGAAATGATGGTGGGAATCAAGTCAAAAGAAAGTGTATTGTCCAATCTTTGCTGTCAAAATTTACCTGAACCTTCTTTCACAGGACCTTTAGAGTTTTTGTGTACTTAACTGCAATAAAATGGCTTAATATAAGCAATTAATCTTCCTGGCGGTAACCCCAAGCTGAGCTCGGGCTATGCCGTCGGAAGGCACTGCTCAGGCCCCACTGGGCCGATTTGCATACATTTTCTTTGCTACACGCAGCTAGCACTTTGCTAGCTGCGTGTGCAATCCGATCGCCGCCGCTCCCCGCCGATCCGCCGCTATCCGTCGCGCCGCAGCCGCCCCCCCAGACCCCGTGTGCTGCCTGGTCAAGCAGTGCCAGGCAGCGCTGAGGGGTGGGTCGGAGTCCCCTTTGACATCACGACGTCGAGGACATCGGTGACGTCATCCCGCCCATCGCCATGATGGGGGAAGCCCTCCAGAAGATCCCATTCTTTGAACGGGATCTCCTGGTCTCCGATCGCCGGAGGCGATCGGAGGAGCTGGGGGGATGCCGCTTGTCTCGCTACATGATATACATTTTTTTTTTTAAACGACTGTGCTGCCCCCTGGCGGATTTTAACAAACCGCCAGGAGGGTTAAGCTCTCAGTATACCCCTATTCAAAATCCGAATTGATCCGGATCCGGATACCCAGATATCCAGATCCAGATCGGATATCCGGATCCGACCTTTTGGGTATCCGAATAGAATCAGATATATGACCCCAGGGATATCCGGGCGGATTCGGATATCTGAATAGGGAAACCGGAAGTGGCCTTTAAATTGCTTTTAAAACGTTTTTGAGGGTAAATGAGGCATGTAGCATCATGTTTTTTTAAAAGGGAAACACAAATTGATGATGTGGGACTTGAAATCCCCCCCCCCCCCCCCCCCCAAAAAAATGGCTGTTAATTAACATTAGGACTAGGTTCCAGACAGCAGTCGTGCAGCCCACATTGTGTCCGAAGTCCAACCGCACAACTGGGACATGGCAGTTTTCAGCCCAGACACCTCCAAAAAATTATGCAGCAATTGTGTTTTGGGTTAAATATAGGTGGTATCAGCACAGCAGCAGTGGCCTGTGGCACCCTGGTGGTGGAAGCAGCAAAGGCAGCAGGAGCAGGGCAATGCAGGAGCATCAGGTTTAACGTCTGCCAGTAGCATACCGGACGTGGCACTTGGCAGTGGCACCTGGCACTTGGCATGTGGCACTTTGCACTTGGCAGTGGCACGTGGCACAAGACATGTGGCACATAGCACTTGGCACTTGGCAGTGGCACATAGCACTTGGCACTTTGCATGTGGCACTTTGCACTTGGCCAGGCCAGGGATGGTCGTAGTCAGCCAACTTCAGTACGCTGGAAGTACGCGTAGGTTTACGCAATTATGTTTCGCCAAACTACGGCTTCGAAATCAAATATTTGCTTCGTATGCATTTCGTAGACTACGCGTTAAAATACGCAATTACGCATAGTGCGAAGAGTATTGTATGTGGAAGCTTATGCCCATATGCAGAAAATGTTGTGCATTAATTCCTCTGCTAATTGCAAATACCAGGAACTCCAATGCATAAATTTGTAAGAATACAATCGCACGCGGAAAATTAGACGCGAGTAACGCATTCGTAGTTCACTACACAATACACAAGTTAACTACGCATAGTGGGCGTAAGCTACGTGTAGCGTTACTTCGATATACGCGTAAATTCGTAAGCATAGTTTTGAAACCTCACCTACGAACTACGATGCGTAAATTTGCACTGGCGTAGTTTCTGCTCATCCCTGTGCCAGGCAACTGGTATTGTTTAAAAGGAAAATAAATATGGCAGCCTCCATATCTCTCTCACCTCGGGTTCCCTTTAAAGGTCAAAGGAGACAACTTTCTCCCTTTCTCCTGACACTGAGAGACTTCCTACAGACACTGTAAATTTCAGTAGAGTTTCAGGATGTGCAGCTCTGATAAACAAAACATATTATGTATTAAAGGAAGAACTTTAAAATACTGTGTAATACTGTACTCAGTTTCTGTTGCCTGAGCTTACTTTAGAATTACTTTAAATGGTTTTGTCATGCCCATTATGAATTTTCAGATATTGACATCTTACTTCTCTTCTGCAGGTAATCAAGTGCAGTAGGTGGCATGTCTCATTCTCCCCAGGAAATGCATGTAATCCATATGGTGCTTACACAGGTCAGCAGGAAGCAGCAATGGCAACCACCATGCATGTAACAGTGGAAGATCTACCAACATTACAAAACCCACCACAATTATAGCCGGTGCATCATGGATCTGGGACTGCTAATATTCTTCAACACAATGGAGCTCCTGTTTCAAAACCCCCAACTGACATTTAGCATCCTTCTCAGTACTAGCAGTAAACCCGTCATTGTTGTTCTCTTGGAAACCCTTGGCCCTGCTGTCCATTATTATGGCTTCCATCTGGAATTTAAAGAACAGACGGGCAGTCAATAGTTTTGTCTCCTGCACTCTCTCCTTGTTTTTGTATTGTAGAAATAATGCAGTGTACAATATCTCACAAGAACCAACCAGACTTTACTGCTTAACCTACAGTATGTGAGTGCAGTAAACATCACTCTGATTGGTTACTGTGGATCTTTTTGCTGAGGCCACTAGGAATAGGGCCGTGGCCACAGTGGAGCAGCCCCTCCGACTGCAGGGGGCCCCAGAACTGTAAACGGGACCCCAGCTATGACTTCACTCCCTCTGATAAAGGGGTCCGTCCTTCAGTTCAGGTGTTTTTGGGGCTACACTTGTTATGGGTGTGAGATTATGATGGCCACACTTGTTTTATGACCCTTGCAAGACCAGGATGTGAAGGTCACAAGGGGTAAGAAAGGGAAAAGGTGTAAACTTTTCGGGGCTCCATCAACATTTTTCTGGGGTACCCCATGATTTATAGTTACGCCCCTGACTAGGAAACTTTCTTATTTTAAATAGAAAATGTATAGTCACTTTAATTTATTTTGTTTTAATTTATATTTTTGTGAGTGGGATTAAAAAATAAAAAACTGTAAAGAACCTCATCAGTGTTCTATTGCTTTAGAAAATGTTCTTCTGTGTAAAGTTTGTAAGTTCATATCAAAACAGGCAGCCATTTTGTTTATTGCTTAAAGTGGATCCGAGATGAAAAACTAACTATAACAAGTAACGTGTCTATATATCTTATCTAAAGTTTAGATAGTTTACACAGCATATCTGGCTGTGTAAACCAATAGTCGATAACGGTACCGGCTGGCAAAGTACAGAAACAGAAGGCTGATTCAGAGTCGGTAAACAGGCAGGGTCGGCAACTTGAATCAGATAGGCAGAAGCACAATAACGATTAGAGCAAAGGATAGTCAGGGATAGCCAGAGTCATACACAGGTAAATAATCATATACAATCCTAATCTGAGGTGTGAAGTCCTTGGTTTCGACACCTGGGATCTAGTCAAAGGTCTGAGCGCTAACACAGAAGTGTTCACAACAGCAGACGACTTGCTACTGACAAGCAAGTCCTATATGTAGCTAGAAAGCTGCCCAGCGCCGCCCCAGAGCCCCAGCCAATCCAAAGACTTGCTGGAGTCAGCTGACCGGCCTGGTCAGCTGACTCCCCTTCTAGAGGCATAAAGTTCCTGTCTCCTCGTGCGTGTGCGCGTAAGGCGGAGACTATGAGCCGGCGAGGGAGCGGACGACCCCCCAGGCAGCAACTGTGCGGCGGAGTCCGCCGAGCTTACGGACTCCACCGCCTGCACTACCCCGCCCGCCGGCAAGGATGCGGAGGCTACCGCTTGTGATGCGGAACCCGCCGCCACGTGCGTTCTGGCGGCGGTTCCGCTACCCGTTACACTCCTCCTCCTGCCCAGACTGAGCTCCCATAAGCCCTTGCTACAGTGCCAAGGCACAAAAGGAGCTGTGGGCGAGGCTTGTTTAGTTTATAGGGAATTAGCGTATTAAAACAAAACAAAAAAAGTATTTGGCTTGAGGAATGCCCTATAAACTATATGAAAGGAACACACTTATGCAATGAGTAGGTTTATCTCTGATCCACTTTAAAGTTAACCTGTGTCTAGCTGCTTTTGGATTGAGAGTCATAAGCTGCACCCATAAGCAAACTTTATCATGAATAAAGATTGGGTTGACATGTGACCATGAGGTAAAAAATATGTAAATAAGCCTTATATTCTCAAATGTCAAATTGTATATGAGACTGTGGGCAAATCTCATGTACATAGAAATGGTTCTTGGCTATCAACGGTTTGTTAACCTCCCTGGCGATGTTCCTGAGTGTGGCTTGAGGTAAATTAAAAGTACCAAAAGCAGTAGCTCCATATCACACTCGGATTAACTAGCAGGCGGATCATATACAGGGAGAGCAGTGGTGTACAACTCATCCCTCCAGGAACCGTCAGGCACATGCAACCCATCTTCATCCTCTTATCCTAAGCACTCCATCTCTATCAGGCAAGGATTGTCTGTCACATGATGACAGATGCCCTGCATACAGAATTTGTTTCTTCTGAATTAAGTGTTTTTGAACTATATATTAGTGATGATGAGCAAAAACACCAATATTGTTTTTGCATTCATTTTCATGAAAATGCTAAATTGGATTTTTGAGTGAAAATGACAGAAAAAAAAATTTGTTTTGTTATTTTTTGCATTTTTTTTCAGTAAAAATATTGATTTTTGTGGTTAACGTTTTGCGGTAAAAATATTGGTTTTCCACGTTGTGCACTTTTCATAAATTATCTCTGTAAATGATCGATTTTTTTTTTTTTTGCGTGTCATTTTTACTGTAAAAAAAAAGACAAGAATAGCTGTGTGCTTGTTTCTGGCATTAGACCAGAAAGAGATCAGCAGGACTGACCACTGGCCAGGCAACCGGTATTGTTTGAAAGGAAATAAATAATGCAGCCTCCATATCCCTCTCACTAGAGTTGTCCTTTAACTACCATTCTAAAACGCAATCCTGACAGTTCTGTAGAAGGGAAGTGAAGCCCAGACATGCCCCTTATTAACCTGCGGGATTTGTTTTAAATCCTTCTGAGTCATTTCTGAAAAAGCAGTTTAGTCAGTCTTGCACTGTATGTTTACAGCACTGATACTATGTCCTCTATTAACCACTTCAGCCTACAGTGTTGTTCAGTTCACCTTATGCATCCGAGCAACTTTCACCTCCCATTAATTTGCCAATAACTTTATCACTACTTATCACACTGAATTCATCTATATCTTGTTTTTTCCGTCACCATTTAGGCTTTCTTTGGGTGGTACATTTTGCTAAGAATTATTTTATTCTAAATACATTTTAACAGGAAGATTAAGAAAGAAATGGAAACAATTCATTATTTCTCAGGTTTTGTCCATTATATTTTGAAATTAATACATGCTACCTTACTTAAAACCCATGTATTTTATTTGCCCATTTGTCCCGGTTATTATACAGTTGAAATTATGTCCCTATCACAATTTATGGTGCCGATATTTTATTTGGAAATAAAGGTGCATTTTTTTTTCAATTTGCGTCCATCACTATTTACAAGCTTATAATTTAAAAACATTATATTAATGTACTCTCTTGACATGCATATTCAAAAAGTTCAGACCCTTAGGTAACTATTTATTATTTTTTTATTGTAATTTTTAAAATTCTTCTTTTATGAAAAAATGTATTTGGGTACATTTTGGTGTGGGAGGTAAACAGCTAATTTTAAATGTAAAATATAATATTTATTTAATAAAAAATGTATGTGGGTGTAGTTTTACTATTACAGTCAAAAACTCCTGGAAGCAAACAATCTCACTTCCAAAAACATTAGGAGGACGGGAAACTTTTTTTCTGCAGAAAGACTGCAGCCTCTGATAAGAGGCCGTTTCTTTCTTCTGTGGGGGAACTATATTCCCATTCATTGATCCCAGGGATAACGGCTAGCGGTGGGAGCACGCCCGATCGCGCGCACGGCACAGTGGCAGCAGCAGAGTCTGACCGAGCAGTAAGGTGAAATATCGACTTGTGCAGTAAATACCTCAACAAAATAGACAGATTCAGAGCGAGCAGAGGCAGTATAACAAACAGTATAGCAAAACATGTACATCTAAAGGGATGTCAAGATGCCTCTCTTGTAATGCTGTCTCTGCACAGAGTTTTTGTCTATTGAAGCTGGTAAACTGCCGAACTTCTACTGCACCTGTGAACATTTTTATGAATTAACACACAAAAGTCTAAAATACTAAAATACTGAATGCGGTAATTTACCGAGCACTTACATTGACCGCACTGTGCTCTATGATTTGAGGCCTTTGTTGTTTGTCACTGTAAAGCACTTTGTTTAGGCATAGTTTGTAATTGGATTTGCACTTTGTTGGATTACAGTAAATACAATTGAGTTCTTACAATATATTGCAGCTATTGTTTTTATTTAAAGTATATCTCCATTATGGCTTAAAAAAACATTCCCTTTAGTTTAGCTTTATATATTCCAGAAAAAAGACAGCAAATACAACAGTAAATATAATTTCAATGACAATAGCAATTGTTAAAATAGCAGCAAAAAGAGATTCGGGTTTACAGGCCATCAATCATTTCAGCAGTGTAAATCGTTACTTGTATTATAGCAACATTCACAGAAATGTGGACAGTTATTAACCACTTCTCTACCACAGGTTTTTTCCCCTTCAAAAGCTCTTCCCATTCATTCGGTAATAACTTTATCACTAATTAATCACACTGAAATGATCTATACATTAATTTTGTGGGAAAAGCTAGGCTTTGTTTGGGCAGTACTTTATACTAAGAATTATATTATTTCTATATGCATTTCACAACGAAGAAGAAACAAAAAAAATCACCATTTCTCAGCTTTCAGCCATTGTAGCTTAAAAATAAAATGTGCTATTGTAGATAAAACAGACACGTTTTATTTGCCCATTTGTCCTGGTTATTGCAATGTCTAAATTGTGTCCCTAGTACAAAGTATGGCCATACTATTTTATTTTGGGTTAGGGGTGAAGGAGTTTCAAAAATAATGAAAATGTATAAAAATGTTTCTATGGTAAGTGAATAATGGTGCATTTGGAAGTAGTTTTACTTTTTGGCCAGAAGATGGTGCTATACTTACCCAGTTTTCTAAAAAAAGAAAACAGAACCAAATATTTACATGTGTTTATAGGACATAGAAAAGCATGGCAGAAGTTGCTAAGTGGTTAAAAAGGAACTGTAAAAACAACATAATCAATAAAATTGCTTATTTTTTTTACAATGTTCATTTATAAATTATTTAGTCAGTGTTTGTGCATTAGAAAATCATTACTCTCCTTGATTTACTTTCTGAAAATTATCACAGACGGCAACATCTTTAGCACTGGCAGGTGATCTCTGTGGAATGTTCATTTTACAGAGAGTTCTAAAGCCAGTAGAAGATATAGCTGGTCTCTCAGAATGAGCCTGGGGCAGAGAAATATGCATTATAAACAGCCTAGGCTAAGACTCAATGGGAGGGCAGGGTTACACACCAGTATACAGCAATATAAAGATATAGGAAGTGTTTCTGATGCTGGAACCAGGATATTTAATGTAAAAGTGTGTATCCTTTAAAACCCTGAAATGTTAGTATACCTGTCCTTCATGCTGATTACTTTAATGTATATATGTTACGGCCAGAACCCGAAGTCTGGCCACTTTTTGGCCGGTCAGAATGCGAAGTGGCCATGTTGCAGTGGCCAATGTCAGAAACAAATTCATTGCTCCTCCCTCGCTCCTCCTCTCACCACTAACCGTGTTACAGCGGCCAATGTTAGAAAGGAAATTGGTGCCGGCTCTGGCTCCTCTGCTCCGGCTCCTCCCACTGCCTCCCTCCTCTTACTAGTCTGTCCTGTGGCTCTGGCTCCTCCCCGCCCCCTCCTCTCAGCGCTAGCAGCTGGTATCCCTACCCACCCTGTATCTTCCCCCCTTGCCCACTTCCCCGCTACCATTTGTCACTGCAGTTAAGTACCACAAGTGCTTGCCTGCAGCGATGAATGACTCAGGTGTGCAAGGGGAGATATCGGGTGGTTAGGAATTAGCGGCCGCCAGAGGTTATAGGAGTGGGCAGGGGGAGGAGCCAGAGCCATTCAGGGGAAAAAGAGCCAGAATTGCCGCTGGCTGCATGACAGACTGGTGAGAGAGGAAAGGCAAGGGGAGGAGCCGGAGCCGGCATCAATTTATTTTCTAACACTGGTCGCTGCAACACGAGCACTTCACATTCTGGCCAGCCAGAACCCGAAGTGGCCAGACTTCGGGTTCTGGCGGTAACACATATAATAATAAATAATAACAGATATATACACTTTCCCTTTAAATAACTTATATGATGTTTAATGTAAAATAAAGCAGTGTTTGATGCTGTGCTGAGATGTAGCGCATAATTACGAGGGCCATTCCCACTGTGGTAATACTGGCAAGAACAACCATGGTGATTTCAGGACCTGTTAAAGCAACTGAAGAAAAGAAAGAAAGTTAACCTCTTGAGGACCATGGGCTTAAACTCCCCTAAAGTCCAGGCCATTTTTTGCAAAATGGGCCACTGCAGCTTTAAGGCCAAGCTGCAGGCCTGCACAACACAACACACAAGTGATTTCCCCCCCACTTTTCTCCCCACCAACAGAGCTCTCTGTTGGTGGGGTCTGATCGCCAAAAGTCGCCACCCCCCCCCCCACCACATCCGTGTTTATTTTATTTTATTTGTAATATTTTTCTTTTTTATTTAATAAAAATGCCTATTTTTTATTTATTTTTTCCCATCACTCCCTCCCTCTCCCCAGCCAGCCAATCACGGCGATCAGCTGTCATAGGCTCTCTAGTGCCCCAGGGGGACAGCCGTGTCACACGGCTGTCCCCAGTACAGCGCTGTACAATATAATTTGATGGCGGTTTTGCCGTCTAACAGTCTCCCGAGCAGCGATCGGTAAACTGGAGCGCATCTTCTGGACCACCAACAGGAGGTGTGATCTCCTGCACTGCTAGCCCCAAGGACGTTACACCGATCGGCGTCAGGCGATCCTCGGGCTGCAGCCGCAGCCACGCCCATCGGCAAGCAGTTACATAAGGGTAAGACTGGTAAATATATAAAGGTAAGACTGGTGCACTGGCCACACAGCCCCACAGCATGATGGAACCACCACCATATTTTACTGTAGGTAGCAGGTGTTTTCTTGGAATGCTTTGTTCTTTTTCCTCCATGCATAATGTCCCTTGTTATGCCCAAATAACTCAATTTTAGTTTCATCAGTCCACAGCACCTTATTCCAAAATGAAGCTGGCTTGTCTAAATGTGCAAAAACGACCTAAAAGGGAAAACAAATGCGCTCTGTAGCTTATAGCAATGAGAGTTCAGTTCACACAAATCACCATCCAGCAGCTTTAAATGCGTCCAGCTGAATGTCCCAGGGATTCAGTCACTTTATCTCCTCATTGGTCGGCCAACACGTCATAAAAACAACAAGAAAGAAGGGGACATAGCGTAATCCAGTTACTGCAATATTTTCCCTTCACCATTCCAGAGTGAAAAATGTCTAAATGTGCTTTAGCATATCTCAAGCGGCTCTGTTTGTGCCGTGGGTGGAGATAAGTCTCCCTCTGCATTACTCTCGCATACAGCATCTCCTTGTGTAAAGTGTGCCAAATGGTTGAACTATGCACAGTGACTCCATCTGCAGCAAGATGATGTTGTATGTCTTTGGTGCTGGTCTGTAGGTTGACTCTGACAGTTCTCACCATTCATCGCTTCTGTATATCCGAGATTTTTCTTGGTCTGCCACTTCGAGCTTTAACTTGAACTGAGCCTGTGGTCTTCCATTTCCTCAATATGTTCCTAACTGTGGAAAAAGACAGCTGAAATCTCTGAGACAGCTTTCTGTATCCTTCCCCTAAACCATGATGGTAAACAACCAATGGTGTAACAATAGACCCTGCGAGGGATGCAGCTGCAGGGGGCCCCAGAAACCACAGGGGGCCATGTCTTGGGATAGGACTACTAACTGACTACTAAGGGCTAGGAGAGGAAAAAAAACTTTCTGCGCTCCGTCCAATTGTTCTAATAACTGCATCTGCTCAGCCACTACTGAGGAATCATACAAAGTTTTGCAGACAAAGATTTGTAGACAGAACCTATTTAGTGTTCAGTAGGGTCTTGTCTACAGAGCTATTCTACCCCGAGCCTCTCCAGCCCCTCCCCAAGTGCTGTGCCCTGTATTGATGCTTGATTAGTCTGGGCATGGAGAGAAAAAGTTTTCTGCTCTCTGCACAATTGTTGTAATGACTGCATCTGCTCTGCCACTGATAAGGAATCATACAAAGATGTGTAGACAGTCCCTGTATAATGTGCAGCAGGCTCTTGTGTACAGGAAGCAGTTTGGTGGGAGGGGGCCCCATCCAAAGTCATGCAGGGGGGCCCAGTGATTTCTAGATACGTCCATGTAAACAACCTTTGTCTTCAAGTCATTTGAGAGTTGTTTTGAGACCCCCATTTTGCTACTCTTCAGAGACAATTAAAAGAGGAGGGAAATTTACAATTGACCCTCGTAAATACTCTTTCTCATAAGTGGATTAACCTTACATTTTGCTAAGCATTATTTTATTCTAACTACATTTTAACAGCAAAAAAGAAGAGAAAAGATGGAAAAAATACATTATTTCTCAGTTTTTTGGCCATTATAGTTTTAAAATAATACGTGCTACAATAATAAAAACCAACACATTTTATTTGCCCATTTGTCCCAGTTATTGCAACATTTAAACATTTTCCCTAGTACAATGTATGACGCCAATATTTTATTTGGAAACAAAGGTGCATTTTATCAGTTTTGCGTCCATCACTAATTACAAGCCCATAATTTATAAAGTGACAGTAATATACCCTCAGGACATACATATAAAAAAAAATCAATCCCTAAGGTAACTATTTATGTATTTTTTTTTATTCAATTTTTTTTTCTTTTTTAACCCCAAAAAATATTTGGGTAACTATTTGGGAGTGTGGGCAGTAAGGGGTTAATTTAAGATTTTGAAAAATGTCTTTTCATGAAAAAAAAAAAGTGGGAAGATGTAATTTTGCTATTTGGCCACAAGATGTCCTCACACATAACTTCCCTATGTGTAGTATTACTACGCAAAGAGGGAGTAATGCATGTATGTCAGGTTTGGGCCGAGATCCTCACACATTTTTCATACAGCTCAAATAAATTGTTGGGTCTGAATCAGGAAAGGTGTGATCCATCAGGTAATTCCTTTCTTTCTCAGTCCATCCTAAGCACTGGCATGGATCTGGCCCTCCATGCCTGGAGTTCGACACATGTGGTGTATGTGTAAGTATCGGTTTTTGTGAATGGCAGCGCCGTCTAATAGACGGTCATTCACACGGGGACTAAGATCAATGAATGGGAACTATTCTGAGCAATAGGTAGCTGGAAGATGTTCATCTCAGGCAGGGTGTCACATCTGAGCATGGCAGATGCTGCACATGGAGGTGACATGAGATGGTTTGTTGCTAGCTGGTAACTGCACCAGTGTCAAATACCGACATGTATGGGGTTACAAATGCTGCCATTTAGCTGCATATATATGCATATATTTGCAGCTGAAAGGTGCTCAATGGCCAGCAGATTGGAGACATAACTGCATAACCTTAATAAGACTGAAGTCAAGTACATACCTAGATGGTTCTTGGTCCAGGAGCATGTTCTGCTAAGAAATTAGTGTTTGTACAGCAGTCTTAATGCGTTGCAGAGATATGTGCAGTGCCAGATTATCTAGACCAAGGTAAGGAGTCTTTCTCCTTACTCCACCCAACTGGAAACTGCTCAGTGGTGACCAGCCGCATTCCTCCATGGCAACAGAATGCATGGTTAGCCTGTAGGCTAGCAAAGCATTTGGCCTTGTACTGTTGCCCAACGGAAGACAGTAATTATAAGTGTGCATGTAATGCATCTTAAAGAGGACCAGAGATGAAGCACCCTCATGTACTTTACTACATTTATCAGTGGGAACATGACAGTAAACACCTACCCTGCTTTTAGTTTAATTCTTCTCCGCTAAATCTGCCTGTTATCAGCTCTGATAAGAATCCTCGACTGAGCATTCAGTCTAGGTTTGACCAGGAATCATTATAGCTAAGTCAGTCTTCTGTGAAGTCTTTTCAAGCTTGCCCTCTGCTGGCTCAGCTTTCCTGCTGTAACGATTGGTGTCAGCACACAGAGAGTATCTGATCACTGGTGATCTGCAGTATCACCAGTGATACAGATGTACACCTGATCATTAGTGATCTGCAGAATCACCAATAATACAAGTATGGCTAATCTCTGGACACCTATAGAGTGTTTAGTGTTTGGTGCAGCAGTAACTCAAAGCTTTTAATGAGACCTCACCAGAGGGGCTGGTGAGATCTACACAGTACACTGAGGGTGTACTAGCGTACAACCTCCAGCCAGCTGGAGGAACAATACTGAAGAGGTTGAATCTCCCGCGGAGAGGGTGACTCAGACTCTACTGCAGCCTACGAGACACCTATACTAAAACGACAGGTACCTACTGAGCAGGTAATTAGGGCAAAACTATGACCTAGCAAGAGCTGCTAACCAGCGGAACTGGCGTAGTTAACACTTCACCAGTGGCTAGCGCCCACTGGCGAGTAGAATGGTCAGACAGGCAAGGTTCGGCAACGGAGAAGTAAGTATCAGTACAGAATCGTGAGACAAGAGAGTAAACGGTAATCAGGCAGAGGTTCAGCTATGGGTAGACAGATAGGTGAAAGTACAGGATCAGAAGGCAGAATCAGAGTCAGAGAGAATAGCTAAGAGTCATACACAGGAGATCAATACAGTAGTAATATCCTAGTCTGGGTGTGAAATCCGTGGCATTAACACCCAGGAACTAGTCTACAATAACCAATAACAAATCAGCAATATCCTAGACTAGGTGTGAAATCCTTAGCATCAACACCAGGGCACTAGTCTAAGGTCTGCGCGCTAACACACAAGTATTCACGACAACAGACAAAGTAGCAATGCAGCCCGGAGGCTTATGAAGCAGAGGAGACCTCACTGGCACGCCCCTCTCTCACCAGCCAATCCTGGGTGCCGTGGGTCTCCTCTGACGTCAGCCGACCAGCAGGTCAGCTGACCGGCTTCCTCCCCGCATAAAGGTCCCGTCTGTGCGCGCGCCCGCGTGCTATGGCAGCCCCCTGCACAGGAGAGCGTTCCGTCCTCGGCGTCCTGAACGCCAAACGGACGGATGGCCGCATGGAGGCAGCTGCGGCGGCGGTTCTGTTCGCCGCAGCTGCCTCGTTTCTTACACCTGCTTTACAAACTCAGAGCTATGATGACATGATAGGGGCTGCTTTGCTGAGAAAGAAGCTCTGAAACAACAGACAAGTGTGGCTGCTGTGTGATCAGTGTGCAGTGTGCAGTCATCATTATTATCTGCGAAGTTAAATTCCTATGAAAGACACTTCCTACAGGCAGCCACACAGCATACCAAAATAATGAAAGCACACAGATGAAAGCCCTGCTTGTCTATAGTTTCATAGAGCCTAGACAGCACATCCAAAACAACTCATTACCCGGAAGCAGAAGGGATATGAGCCGGCAGCCATATTGGATTTTTCCTGGAGCAATAATGGAAAAAAACACTCAAAAAGGCTAACCAGAGTGGTAAAATTATCAGGTAGAGCAGTTATTCTTTACAAGCTATCGACTGATATGTTTATTTTATGTGAAACGTTCATCTCTGGTTCCCTTTAAAGAGAACCTGAACTGAAAAGAAAAAGTCAAAATAACCATACACAGGTCATACTTACCTCCTGTGTAGTCTACTTCTCAATCTCTTTCTCCTCTCCTGCTTCCCATTTCTCCACTGTGATTAATGGAATTCTCCATTCCTCCATGTTAAAAATGACCATTACCCCATAACAGCTTTCTGTTCAGTACACTGTTAAACTGTAATATCACCCACTTGAGCCATAGGGAACATGGACATTACCTTGCACATTCATTTGTAACTGACAGCTGATGATATATAACTGACAGCAACTGATATATTTTAGTTCTGACAAAATATTGTCAGAACTGGAAGGGATCACTGTAAGAAGAAAATGGTGAGCTTCTGGTTAGTATGTAATATTCATTTGTAGCTACGTCATGTGTTTATTTTAGATAATTTTACTCGCTTCAGGTTCCTTTTAAAGAGGGACTTAAACCAAGGATTGAATTGCATTCCAATCAGTAGCTGATATCTCCTTTCCCGCAAGAAATCTTTACATTTTCTTCAAATAGTTCATAAGGGGTTCTATATGGCTGATATTATGGTGGAACCCCTCCCACAGTGTAATGTCATGACCATGGTCCTGACAGTTTACTGTCTGTGAACCTTGATGCATTGTGGGAAATAACATATTTTTCCAACTGCCAAAAGAGCAATATCTCCCTCTGTGCATGAAACTCTCAGTAAGAACATTCCATACAGATAACCTGGCAGAACTAAAGATGTCACCACCAGTGATATAAATTTCAGAATGTAGATCAGGGAGAGGAAAAATTTTACAATGTGAAAACACTGGCTGAATAATCTGTAAATTAATATTGTAAACAATAAGCAATGTTATTCATTACATAGCTCCCATCTGTCGCTCTTTTGGAGGGACAGTCCCTCTTTGGGAGCCATGTCCCTCTGTCCCTTCTTCTCTCTCATTTGTCCCCTTTTCAGGATTTTGTCCCTTTTTGTATGTAAATATGTGTATTTATCTACTGAAAAATGTGTTTAATTGGCTCTAAATTTTATTCCCATCTTTTAAACTGATATATTTCTTATTTTCAAATGTTAATAAAAAGGAAAATTAATCAGGGTAGAAAGGACCAGTGTGGTTTGAGGTTTAAAACAACATATTTTTCTTATGAAATCTTTATGATATGCGTGACTAGAGGAGTGACGGGGGTGTGATCAGGGGCGTAACAATAGACCCTGCAAGGGATGCCTCCGCAGGGGGGCCCAGAAGCCACAGGGGGCCTGTGGGGAGAAAAGTTTGAGAGACTAAGGGCATGGAGAGATAAAGCGTATTCTGCTCTCGCATAATAGTTATATTGACTGCATGTGTCCATCACACAGATAAGGAATAATGCACACTTTGGATTTTGTACACTATCCCTGCTCCCTAGGGTTCGTAAAAAACATCTGTCTCTCACTGCTGCAAAGTTCTGATGACTTCATGTACAACCTTACAAACAAAGGAGTCACATTTTGAAAAAAAAGTTGTAGACTGTCCCTTATCCAGCAATCACTCCAAAGAGATTCCTAGATTCTTATCACACACAGGCTTATGGTGTCTGATTACTGTTACAACACAATGGAGTGGGTAATGCTGGGATTACACGATACATTTTTTTGCTAAGAATCGTTCCGATAGATGCCTTCGATGATAAAATTCTGACATGTCCGATGTTCCGCTCGATTCGTTTCCGCTCGATTTCTTATAGAAGTCAATGGAAAAAAGATAAGAAAAACGAGAGGAAGATAAGAGAATCGAGCAGAAAATAGAATGGTTAATAGATTGCGCGCTAAATCGAACGCAAAAAACGTATCGTGTAATGCCAGCATTAGATTGATGTCTGACTGTCGCTGCCTCATTGAGAGCTTGTTGTCTCATACTGAGTCCAAGATCCCGTAATGACAGTATCAATCAGTGACATTCTGAATGTTTTGCCAAAGTTACATTGATACTAAATCTTATGTTCAGCATGTCATTGTTGTACCTCCATATAGCATGTGCTCTCATGTAGTACAATAATATGGCTGTGTGTGTATGTATGTACTAGGAGCAGAGCTGCAACAAGGGACTTGTCGGCTGCAAGGGTAAGTAGATCTAGGGGTAGCATAGATTGCCTAATGTTTCCTTTAAGTCTAAGGGTTTTTATCTGCATGGGGAAAACACATTGGTCCTCAGTTTTCCTGTTCAGAAAGCAACTAAGTGAGGGAGGTGGGGGTGGGGGCCCCATCCAAAGTTTCGTGGGGGGGGGGCATCCAAAGTTTCACAGGGGGCCCAGTGATGTCTAGTTATGCCCCAAGGTGTGATCAGGGGTGTGGCTTAAGTGTCCTTCTTTTTCATCTCAAAAAGTTGGGAGGTATGTCATTATGTTATTTTTACTACAGGTCCTCCTTAAAGGGAACCAGGGATGAACTTTTCACACAATATAAACATGTCATTCGATAGCTTGTAAAGAATAAATGCTCTACCTGATAATTTTGCCACTCTGGTGTGCCTTTTTGAGTGTTTTTTTTATCCATTATTACTCCAGGAAAAATCCAATATGGCCGCCGGCTCAAATCCTTTCTGCTTCTGGGTTATGAGTTGTTAACAGGCAGATTGAGCAGAGAAGAATGAAACTAAAAGCAGGGTAGGTGTTTACTGTCATGTCCCCACTGATAAATGTAGTAAAATACAGTGCAGTGTCTGGGCACAGGCACAAGTTGAGACACCAGAATATCTGCAGATATCCTGCAGCTCACAGCACTGCCCCCATTCTTTCCCTGCTACAGTTGCCTTTGGATGGAGCAGCAGCATGTGTACAGAGCACGGAGTAGCAGTGTGTGTACAGAGCAGCAGTGTGTATACAGAGCATGGAGCAGCAGCGTGTGTACAGGGCATGTAGCAGCAACATGTGTACAGAGCATGGGGCAGCTTTGGGGAATTTAAAAGAGTCAGGTATGAGCACAGCCCTGGGCCCTGCTGTGTGAATGCTTGACTTTCCCCTTCATTACCAAGGCCAGCTGTCCTCATTATTATCTGCATCCAAACTGCTCCTGATCAATCCCGTTGTTGGTCGGTCGGATGGAAAATTACATTATGTGTACCCAGCATGATGCCCTACTATATTATTATACTGTATTGTGCGTGGCTTAGGGAGACCCTTCAGGAATCCCCCCATAGAAAATCCTGGATTTGCCCCTGTATCCCTCAACACTTTAAAACATAGTACACCTGGCTTAGAAGGGGCCCAGCCTCTTTCCTCTTGGTAATCGCAGTGCCAAAATGAATTGCTATGCATTGAAAGATGTGCCTTTCAGCAAACACAAGTAGCAATGCTGTTTTTTTGTGCTTTTATAGCATCTCATAAGATATTCATGTATGCATTCAATATTTTAATCTAAGAGATTTTCCATGAAGCACGAGGAAGTTTTTCATCAAGTAAGTCAGTTTTTCTGTCATTTTTCTGCCATTTCTGTCAAGTCATGACATTGTGCATTGTAGAAATACCCCCTTAAATGATTACTTTTTGTAAGATAGTAAACTTGTGAGGTACATTGCAAGGTCCAAAAAACGCAGCTCCATTTTGATTGTTGTAGTACTGCTGTGTTTTGCGTGGGGGATTTTGCGCGCAATGTGATTTTAAAAAACGGTGCTAACGTACTTAAAGTGAACCTAAAGTCACTAAAAAAAAAACAAGATTAACTCACCTGGGGCTTCCCTCAGCCCCCTGCAGCCGATCGGTGCCCTCGCAGCTCCGGTCCGATGCCCCTGGACCCGCCGGCGACGACTTCCGGTTTCGCCGTCAGCGGCCGACAGGCATGGGAACGCGAGTGATTGTTCGCGTTCCCAGCCTGTATATCGCCCCCTATGCTGCTATTGCGACCTCCTGGCCGCAATAGCAGCATAGGGGGCGATATACAGGCTGGGAACGCAAACAATCACTCGCGTTCCCATGCCTGTCGGCCGGTGACGGCCAAATAGGAAATGCTCGCCGGCGGGTCCTGGGACATCGGAGCGGAGCTGCGAGGGCACCGATCGGCTGCAGGGGGCTGAAGGAAGCCCCAGGTGAGTTAATCTCATTTTTTTTTGTGACTTTAGGTTCACTTTAACACTCTGGTGAACACGCCAAAAGTCTTTAGGCGTGCTAAGTAGGTTAGCACCACTTTGTGAATTAAGGCCTTAATCTTAAAACTCTTTTACCACAAGGTATGAATGAAGAATTATCTTTCCTAAGTTTTTTTCATTATGGTTCTTAGATCATTATTTATTGATCTCCTCTTTTTCTTTGGCTATCATGTGGTTTCCAACTGCTATTATTCTTATGTGATGGGCACATGGAACAAAAGGTCTTCTTTCTCTATCATCACTCTACAAATATTATCACTTATTAGTGGTGTTCAAGTTTATTATAATTTTTGTGTTTGGTTGACACTTTATTGTATGGTTTAGGTTCTCTAGCCAGTGGTAAGTCTGGCCTTAAAACACTGCTTTCACACTTACTGATAATTATATTGTAGGGATGGGTGCCGGTGGTGAGTCTAGTCTAGTGATGAGCTTAATGACCTAACCATTAACCACCCTGGCGTTCTATTAAGATCGCCAGGGTGGCTGCGGGAGGGTTTTTTTTAAATAAAAAAAAAACTATTTCATGCAGCCAACTGAAAGTTGGCTGCATGAAAGCCCACTAGAGGGCGCTCCGGAGGCGTTCTTCCGATCGCCTCCGGCGCCCAGAATAAACAAGGAAGGCCGCAATGAGCGGCCTTCCTTGTTTTGCTTACATCGTCGCCATAGCGACGAGCGGAGTGACGTCATGGACGTCAGCCGACGTCCTGACGTCAGCCGCCTCCGATCCAGCCCTTAGCGCTGGCCGGAACTTTTTGTTCCGGCTACGCTGGGCTCAGGCGGCTGGGGGGACCCTCTTTCGCCGCTGCTCGCGGCGGCGATCGGGCAGCACACGCGGCTGGCAAAGTGCCGGCTGCGTGTGCTGCTCTTTATTTGATGAAAATCGGCCCAGCAGGGCCTGAGCGGCAGCCTCCGGCGGTGATGGACGAGCTGAGCTCGTCCATACCGCCCGGCTGGTTAAAGAGAACCAGAGACGAAGCACCCTCATGTATTTTATTACATTTATCAGTGGGAACATGACAGTAAACACCTACCCTGCTTTTAGTTTTATTCTTCTCAGTCTAATCTATCTGTTATCAACTGTGATAAGAACCCAACGACTATTCAGTCGAGGTTTGACATGGAATCATTATAGCTGAGTCACTCTTCTGTGGAGTCTTTTCAAGCCCAAGCCTTCCCCCTCCTGGCTCAAGTTTCATGCGTTACATACTGAGAGCTTTGATGACATGGGAGGGGCTGCTGCTGCAGGAAAAATCTCTGTCTAACAGACAAGTGTGGCTGTGTGATCTGTGTGCTCTGTCTGTGCAGCCAGTCATCATTATTATCTACTGTATGCAGTTTCATTACTATGAGAGACACTTCCTACAGGCAGCCACAAAGCATACCAGAATATGAAGTTGAAAGCACACAGATGAAAGCCTACAGCAGCCCTGCTTGTCTATAGTCTCATATAGCCTAGACAGCACATCCAGAACACCTCATAACCTGGAAGCAGAAGGAATATGAGCCGGTGGCCATATTGGATATTTCCTGGAGCAATAATGGATAAAAAGCACTCAAAAAGGCACACCAGAGTGGCGAAATTATCAGGTAGAGCATTTATTCTTTACAAGCTATCAACTGATATGTTTATTTTGTGTGAATCGTTCATCTCTGGTTCCCTTTAAGCAAAATTTTGCGAAATTACAGTTATGGCCGTAATCAAAATTTTGTGAATTTCACAAAATTACACAAACTTACACATTTTTAGGGAATTTAGTAATTACGATCGTTTTTTGTAATTACGATCGTTTACGTAACACAAACAAGTCACAATTTCGGAAATTCGTCCGTTCTCAAAATTGTGTTCCAGTCCAGAGCCTCCTGGCATTTAAAGCGACAGCAAGTGCAGGGACTTTTGCATTATCAGATATTGCAAGGCCCAAAACCAAGTGTCTCAACATGACCGCTAAGTGCACCAGGGCAAAGAGCACCTGTCTTAGAAGTGGCTGCGGATAGAGCCTCCTGATACATTTAAAGTGACAGCATGTGCAGGGGCCTTTGCATTATCAGTAATTGCAATCAATGAGTGGCTGTCCTGAGTTTAGTTATTACCTTAATGTGTATAATTACTATTAGACATGAAATTACGTCCATTTTTGTAATTAAAATAACTTTGTTTATATAGAAAACATGAAATTACGAAATTTTGGGTTAAACACGAATTTGCACCGAAACGTGAAATCCCGAAACCTAAGTTTTGCTTACAGAATTCTGAACTACGGCTTGTATGGCAATTACAGAATTACAAATTTGCATCGTAGCAGCAAAATTTGCATCCGTAATTAAGGAAACACAAAATTATGAAAATTTTGGCTCAACACTATTCCAGTCCCTTTGTTTATATGTATTTCTAGCCTTTCATGCAACTTCTGCACTTTTCTTGGATCTCAGTTATGGTTGCCTATTTACATCACTTTTGGTCTATTGTCATTATGCAATTATGGGGTCCAGTACTGAGTCTGATTTCCCCTGTGTTTACATCTCTTTTGGATTCTTTCTTTTTTTTCTTATTCATCATAACTTTTATTAGGCTATACATAGTTTGGGATCTAATTTTCTATTTTGGGTTCTTATCATCCTGTTTACCTTCTCTATCCTCATTTACTCATGGGGATTTTTGTCCCTTGCCTCCCATCTCTTATCAGTGTCTATAATCATATTGGGCGCGTATATATAATTACATATAGGTAATCGCTAATGTGGATTTTTCTTTCTTTCTCTCCTATTTGAAGTACTGTATATGGTTGTGCAATACATTTTATTACCACACGATGGCAGCATTTCTCTATTTACCATCTCATGGAACAAGCCATATCGGGATTCCCTATGCATTCCCTGACCAGCGCTCTCAAATTTCATTCAATCTGAATGTCATTTTATATTTGAATATATTATGTATGTTTATGTATATTTTGTATACTCCAATGTACATGTATTATTTTAATGGTTGAATCAAATATGCCACAGTAGCTCGGCTCTTCCCTTGACTCTTACTTCCTGATATGTGACGTGAGGCGGCGTTCCTATAGCAACGCGGCAGCTTTACTTCACTGCTGTTTGGCCACGCAGCATCTCCCCTCCCCTTACCCTTCCCTGACGTCACTGACTTTGGTACACATTTAAGGAGGATCCGAGCACTATAGGAGGCGTGGTCTCTGAGGAAGCCGGACCCTCCAGCGATACATGTGTTAGACCAAACAGTAATGGTGGCTATGGTGTTTTGAAGCGGATAAATGTGCAGGTTATATGGCGGTTTAAACTTGGACAATATTGGAGTTGAACTACTGTGGCATTTAGGGTAATTATATTGTGACTATTCACACTTTATATAAGATCACAGAACAGTTTATTTATTTATATGGTGGAATTTATATAATATTTTTGGTTTACTCCTTGTTTTAATATATTTGATATTTGGTGTTGCACTTCTATTGGTACGTTAGCATTGTACATTGATTTGCCTATTCCCTGCGCTATTACATATTGCATTATCCATGCATATAATGTGATCTTTTTATTACTATATTTACATACATACCTTTTACTCAGTGGCGTAGCTAAGGAGCTGTGGGCCCCGATACAAGTTTTACATGGCGCTCCCCAAACACTCTATACATAACAATTGATACGGCGCACCAAAACCTGCCAATGGCAATTACAGTGTCAGGGGTGCAAAAAGGGGGTGGGGAGCAGTTTTTTAATGATTACCACTGTTCAAAGTATCTTTACAAGTGATTATTATGTGCACAGGGCCAATAGAGAGCTAATACTGTAGTTGAGGCAGGGCCCCGAGGGGCCCCTCTGGCCCAAGGGCCCCAGTGTGGTCGCAACCTCTGCAACCCCTATTGCTACACCCCTGTTTTTGCTCCAAACTTATATACTACGCAGCAACCTGACCCCACATTTTTGGGGATTTGTAATATTTCTGTTTCCCCTTGTCTGTGGTTTCCCTATTATGGGTTTGTCTGTATGTACTTTGGAATATATTGGATCAATGCAGATTAATATTTGTTATATTGTATACATCTGGTGTGTTGTGAGATCTCTTCTTTGATTGTGTTCATATGCTTTTGTTCTAGATACACACATTCATTTATATTATTAGTTTATTGCTATAGCTGTGCTCTCTGGACAGTATTTATAGACATTTGTAGCCACTAGAGAGCACTCAGTAGGCAGTAGTGTGCTGGATAGGAAGAGTTGAGGTTTGCACCCAGGTCCCCTTGGTCAGAGGCAGAGCCCTTTACCATTACACTATTCAGCTAATAGATAAACTAAACACAACTGTATTCAGACTCAGGGAGACATAAGAACATCTGTGAAACCAGTGTTGTGTTCATGCTGCATTTATTACTAATCAGTCATGTGCCCTGCACATAGCACTGTGGTTAATATAAGTTTCAGAGAAGACTTCAGAGAATGTTGGATGCCACCCGGCACAGCTCTCAGAATAGAACGATAGCTGACAAAATAATTACTACTAATGATACTGAAATGCATTCAAAGATAGCAGGTACTTCAATTAGTCATGTTATTGCTTAACCATGATCTCTGTGTGCTGATATTAGACAAATGAATTTCCTCCTGAGGCCTTTATCTCTGCTACTTATCATGTTCCACTTATGTTTCTGATTAATATGCAGGTATTGAACACATAACCTATCACTGAAACATCACTTTTGTGGAGCTGACCTATTAAAAGAAGTCTCTGCGTTCATTTAAGAATAATACAACGTGTGTCAGTGCTATGAAAACATTTGTATCCAATGTTATTAACCACTTTACATCCAAGGGTTTTTCCCCTTAAAACAGAGCAATTTTCAGCTGTCAGCGCTCCTTCTATTCATTTGCCTATAACTTTATTACTACTTATCACAATTAAACAATTTATATCTTTGGTTTTTTTGCCACCAATTAGTCTTGTTTGGGGGGTACTTTGTGCTAAGAATTATTTTATTCCAAATGCATTTTAACAGGAAAAAGAAGAAAGCAATGGAAAAAAATCATTATTTCTCAGTTTTCATCCATTATAGTTTTAAAATAATACATGCTACTGTAATTAAAACCCACTCATTTATTTGCCCATTTGTCCCGATTATTGCAATGTTTAAAAATGTTCCCTAGTACAATGTATGGCACCAATAGTTTATTTGGAAATAAAGGTGCATTTTTTCAGTTTTGCGTCCATCCCTAATTACAAGCCCACATTTTAAAAATCAACAGTTATCTAACCTCTTGATATACATTTAAAAAAAAAAAAAAAAGTTCAGCCCCTAAGGTATTTATTTATGTAATTTTTTTAATTTGTAATTTTTTTTTATTCTTTTTTTTTTTTACAAAAAAAAAAATTGGATTACTATTGTGGAGTGTGGGAAGTAAGAGGTTAATTCTAAATGTATAAAAAGTCTGTTAATTTAAAAAAAAGTGTGTAGATTTAATTTTACTATTTGGCCGCAAGATGTCCTCGTGCATAGCTTTGCTATGTGTAGTATTACTATGCATAAAGGAAGCTATGCATGGGTGTGTAAGTATTGGTTTTTGAGAATGGCGGTGCCGTCTCATAGATGGCAGTGGCCATTCACATGGGGACTTAGATAAATGAATAGGAACTGTGTCCCCATTCATTGATCTCCCGATTGGTGGCGTTAGCGCAGCAACGTGCAGGGGAAGGTGAGCAGGAGTACGCAGCAGCATTCATTTGTGCCTGTGTAATGTGCCTTGCATTAAAGAGAATCTGTACTCTAAAATTCTTGCAATACAAAGCATACCAATCTATTCATTATGTTCTCCTGGGTCCCTCTGTGCTGTTTCTGCCACTTGCTTGTAATTGCCAGTTTTAGGCAGTGTTTACAAACAAAAGACATGGCATGTGATAGGCTGAGAGTAGCTCAGTGTGAGCCTGGAGGGGACCTGGAGAGGGTGTGTATAGCTTCTATCCCATCACAAGCAGAGCTGCACATTCCAGCCTGAGAGCCTGAGCCCGACAAAGCTGTCAGAGGTAAGAAGATTAGATGATATAACAGAGATAATACAGCCACTGTGCAACTAGGAAAGGCTGCAGTAATCCAGACCACATTAGAACTGGTATAGGAACTTATAGGATAGAAGAAATAAGGCTGAAAATTTTGTTACAGAGTCTCTTTAATATCGTGGTTTGAAGTGTCCTCTTTGATGGTACTATGTAAGTACTATTTCTAACGTGGCCTGAGATGTTAATTGTGTATGCGTATAAAGAGCTCCTGACGAAGTGGTCACGGGGACCACACGTGGAGCGTTTGGTGTGCCTCCCACTGCCCTTACTACTTGGATACTACTGATTACATTCAGAGGACCCTGCGATATGTGTGTATATCACCCATTTATTGGCATTGCTTGGTCCCTATTTTGACTGTTCATCATATGCATCACACTATGTACAATACTTCTTTGCATGTTATTCACTTTGGGTCTTTGTGCCAGCAGCACTATTAGCACTTTATTAGCATTGCAATGTATGGTTCTGGGTTCTCATTTTCCATACTGGGTTCCATTGTAAACCTAGATGGTTACATTTTGCAGCATAGAGGGTAACTGAAAACTATTTGGAGATGAGGCACTTGTTACTACTTGTACACATGCTGTGTTGTGGGGTGACGGTTGTTTTAAATAATTTTAAATTGTGTTAAGTGTTCAATAAAACGTTTGCATTTACTATGCCAGGATTTCTGCTTCTTTTCTATTTTTTTTTCATATATTGATCCTGGTGCTTGCACATTGCAGGTAATTAAGGAGTATGGATCAATACACCTACACCGTGGTAACAAAAAGCATTACATGTACCTGCTTCCAGCACTCCGGATCTCTGAGCATCACAGCAGCACTCTCTGCTTCCATTCGCTGAACTACCGATCACATGACTTGCATCAATCGTGTGATAAGGGACCAGTGAGTGGCAGCAGAGAGAGTAAACTGTGATACATGGAGGAAACCCATAGCACTGGATGCAGGTAATATTACACTTGCTACCTGTTCCAGTGCTGCGGATCTCCTCTGTGCATCACAGTACAGTCCTCTCTGTTGCCATTCAACGTCTCCATATCACATGACCACATCGGTCATGTGATCGGGAGCTCGGCGAATGGAAGCAGAAGCAGGCAAATATAATGTTCCCTGTGCTACTCTGAATGGTGTGTGTATGTGTTTGTGAGGGGAGGAGGAGGCAGCGGCCCTGGTGGGGATGTTTGTTTACTAACTGCCTGCTTGGATCCTTAGAAGGGGTGGTATGGGCCTAGGGGGCCCTATGCAATCTTTTTTTGCAGGGGGACCACATGCACGGTAGCTACACCCCTATCAGTAGGCCTGAAAAGTGCAGAATATTATAATTCTTCATTTTCTAGTTACTATAGAGCTCCTTATAGCCCCATTTAAAGTGCCCATCCTTGTAGTTTAACTCTCCAGTATGAGACTCCATTATTAAAACTGCTATGGGCAGTTGTGTATGGGTGGTGTAGTTGTTAGTGCTCTCGCCTTGCAGCGTTGGGTTCCTGATTCATATCTCAGCCAGGGCACTATCACAGAGTTTGTATGTTCTCCCTGTGTCTGTGTGGGTTTCCTTCAGGCACTCCGGATTCACCCCAAAAACATATATATAAGTTAATTGGCTCCTCCCTGAATTGGCCCTAGACTACAGTACATACACCACATGATACATACATAGACATAATACTATGGTAGGGATTAAATTGTGAGCCGCTCTTAGGGACAGTTAAGTGACAAGACAATGTATACTCTTTACAGTACTGCAGAGATGTCAGCGCTCTATAAATACGAAATATTAATAATGATAACTGGTATAGCACCTGTTTATATAATGCCCCAGTTGCAGTGCTATCATCTTGAATACAACTCAGTTATAGTACCACCATATATTGCTCCACATTTATAGTGCAGTCCCGCCCCCTGCCTTGGAAAGCTCAGCATGCTGTAAGTATAGCTAGCTACCTCTCCATGGGGTTAATTTACAACATTCTGGAAAACTTGGGAATTTCATCAGTACCTACACTAGCAGAGTAGTACACATTGCGCAGTTAGCGCAACCCGCAGTACATGGGTAACATAAGCTTTGCTACAGTAACATGCATTACCCTAATTGCATAATGTGTGTTACCGTACCAATACTTGCATTATCCATATGCCACTGGTCATTCTAACTGTGCAATGTGGGCTGGTTTATGGATTCTAAAATGGCTTGTGTACAACAATGTTAGCAGCGGTTAGGCTCGGTCCACACTTGTCCAGTTGCAGATCAGTTCCGTTTCAAATGGATCCATTTTTCAAAAAAAAAAAAAATTATCTCCCCGTTGTGCAGGAAATGACCTTTTTGTAGCATACATTTCCAGTCTTGGAAGTCTTGGATCCCCAAGCTGCATTCAATTACATTTGTGCAAATAGCTGGAGGGGGGTGGAGATGGGGGGACTCAGGTGAGGGAGAGGGGCCTACCCCCCTCCCTGCCGCTGTGCCCTCTGACCCCCTTCCTGGCTGCTACCCCCTCAGGCTACCGCAGGACACCTATGGGGGTGACGTTGAGGGGAGGAGCAGGTAGTAGGCAATCCGAATCTCCCTCCATTTATTTGTACAAAATAGCCTGTGTAGAGGTAGATCTGTTTCTGTATTTCCTTACCCTACCCCTCCGTGTATCCGGGGTCCGTAAACTTCCGACAAATCCGGATCCTCCGTTCAGTCTGTCAAAGCGGCTCCCCCAGATCACCCATGGATTTATTTTTGAAGTGGGTGAAGATGGTCACTATTTTTAAGATTGGTATCCATGGCTCTGGTTTTGGTCCGGGCCCAAAAAACGGAGCCACGGACATGTTTTTAAAACAAATGTAAACCAAGCCTTAGTGAATCAACATCCTTAATTCTTCTCTCTTCTCCAAAACGTACTTCTTCCACTAACGATCTACGCGTTGTACACCCACTAGATGAAACTTGGCTGAAGTGTACACCAAGGACAGTTACAAATCTAAGATTAGGATCTTTAAGTGATGGCAATGGCAGCATGCATTATTCCCTTCCTTTGCTTTGAATGCTCACATTCACTTGAGACAAAAACAAAACAAAATAACTTTTTTTTTTCTTTTTTTTTGCTTTTAAACACAAAATAAGACAAAGGGATTCCATTTAGGGTTAAACATATGTTTCTTTTTAGTTCAGGTTTTGCTTTCAAAATCTTCAAAGTGATTCCAGTACAGATGTCAGACAGGTATCATCATTAAGGCTTCATTCACAGTGGGACATTGCGAAGCTGCGTTATATAAACTCTTATAACGTAGCTTAGCACATTGCAATGGTAATCCTATGCGACATTCACAGTGAGGCGTTAGCGTCGCATTGTAACGTGTAGCGTTATGATAACTCACTGCTTGCAGTGTGTTACCTCTAAACGCACACGTTAGCGGGTACAGGAAAGCATACTTTTAATTGTCTGTATGCTTTACTGTACCTACTGTATGTGGCGTTAACTTTTTTTTTTACGTTGTACTGCTGCGTTGTGACTTTAATGTCACAGTACAACACAACGTCCCACTGGGAATGCAGCCTAACTCTGCAGATTGTACTGTGCAGGGCAGGTTCTTAACTTTTTGCTGCCTGAAGCAAACTTATGAGCATGTGCCCCCCCCCCTCCCCCCTGGAGAAACAATGATATATATAGAGAGAGAGATTTACATCTATCTATATAATTTGTGTCTGTGCATTAACATAAAATAAATGTCCGATCCAGAACAGATCTGCTGCAAATGAAAAATCAAGTCTTTACGGGCATTACGGTTCAGCATTTCGGATACATTGTAACACGGAATGTCACACTGCAATGTAACCCGTGTGACGCTCACAGTGCATGCAGTGTGTTACCATGAAACTAGCATGAATGAAATAAAGAAAACAGGGACACCATATAGTGCAGTATGCATGGACACAAGGGAACAATGAAAGAGTAAGTATAGAATTGTAACGATTGGTGTAGCAACACAGACGTCTGATTATGTGTGATCTGCAGAATCACCAATAATACAGACGCTATACATGATTATGTGGTGATCTGCAGAATCACCAATAATGCAAGTATAGCTAGCAGAATAGCAATGTGTATAGTGCTTGGTGCAACAGTAACTGAATCGTTTAACTAGACCTCACCAGAGGAGCTGGTGGGCACTCTTAGTACACAGTAATAGAATAGTTAGACTGGACTTCACCAGAGGAGCTGATGAGTACTAGCAAAGAGCACCTCACCAGTGACAAGGGCTCACTGGTGAGTAGAGTGTTCAGACAGGCTAGGATCAGTAACGGCCGGGCGAGCAGGTACAGTAGAGAATCGACAGGCAAGAGAGTAGTAAGATATCAGGCAGGGTTCAGCAACAGAGTCAGATGGGCAGAAGTACAGAATCGATTAGCAAGAGCAGGGTCAGAGGATAGCCAGAGTCATACACAGAATATCAAATATACAAATACAATAATCCTAGTCTTGTGTGAAATCCCTGGTTTCCTCCCAGATCAAAACACACCGGATACTATCTAAGGCCTGAGCGCTAACACATGAGCATTCGCAACAGCAGACAGGTTGCGAGTGAAGACTGAAGGCTTTTTAATCAGAGGAGACCCCACAGTCGTGCCCACCACCAATCAGCCAATCCGGAGCGCCGTGAGTCTCCTCTGACGTCAGCCGACCGGCTGGTCAGCTGACGCGCCTCCTCGCCGCATAAAGGTCCTGTCACCGCGCGCGCACGCGCGATACAGCAACCCTATGAGCAATTGACAACCCCGTCCTCGGCATACTAGACGCCAGAGCAACGGGCGAAGTCCCCGAGCAGGAGACACCCTGCATGCCCGCAGCCTCCTCCATGGATGTTACAAGAATACACAGAAACCAGGGTTACCACTGTAACGGCAGGTAGGGAGAATAAGCCTGTCCCTACTCAGGACTAAGAAGTCGCTCTCTGTAGAGCGTTTTCCGCCCTTCCACCAGGGTGGATAGTTAATCAATGCAAATGAACAGAGGGGCCAAAAGAATAAAGCAATAGCAATGTCTAGAGGCGCTTAATGCAGACCTGGACCTACACTGCTATATACTCCTATCTGAACTGCCTGAAGAAGTTGGGTCACGACCGCGAAACATGTTGTGAAATTGTGGAGTGTATCAATACATTTCTTTTGTGTTATAAAACACACCTGTGTTTCGAGTGTCCTTTGGAGTGGCCAACAATCCACCTCAGCCACGTCCATGTTTTAAAACTTTTATGCTATTGTTTTATTCTTTTGACGCCTCTGTTCATTTGCATATGAAACTAGCAGGTTAACCATTATAGTGAAGCATACTTTTCCTTGACTGTAAACTTTACTGCATGCAACACAACAAATGGATTACACATGGTAACTACCTTTCCAGTCTGCTGCATTTCTGCTCTTTCAGGGAACCCTGCAAAACCTGCTTTGCACCTAGCCTAACATTATACAACTGTGTGCATGCGTTTTCTGCTCTGGACAAAACACATGTGATCCTAGTAAGTGTACTTCCTGCCTTTTAGCTATGCATGCAGAGGATTTCACCAAGCCCTGTGCAGTATAATACAGATTGACTTTCATTGAAGTTCTTCTCACCCTTTCTTCAGATACTCAGACAATCAGATAAGGAATGTTTCTCTACTAAGAGCTGAGTAAGGAGTCTATTGACAGTAAAAAAACTTTTCAACCTATTTCTAATATCTTGTCAAACAGAAGAGACGACACACTGCTGGCTGCAAACAATTTTGCTGTATTAGGAACAAGTGCACACTACATGTTACGGATATTACATCCTTCTTCAGGTGTTTTAACACCTGAAGAAGGATAAAATATCCATGACATGTAATTTTATTTGTTAAATTACATTTTTCTCCAATGTTTTCTCCTAGGAGATCATTTTTCATCAGATTTTTAAAACAACGTTTTAGCTATTAAAAGTTTAAAAAAATTAGGTGAAAAGGTACTGGCAAAAATATTCTGAGTATTTTCTTACCTAATGGTGGCTTAAAGGGAAGGTTCAGGGACAGTTGGAAAAAAATAAAAATCCGAATCCACTTACCTGGGGCTTCCTCCAGCCCGTGGCAGGCAGGAGGTGCCCTCGGCGCCGCTCCGCAGGCTCCCGGTGGCCGACCCGACCTGGCCAGGCCGGCGGCCAGGTCGGGCCTCTTCTGCGCTCCATTGTGCGTTCCACGCCGGCGCGCTGACGTCATCGGACGTCCTCCGGGCTGTACTGCGCAGGCTCAGAACTTCTGAGCCTGCGCAGTACAGCCTGGAGGACGTCCGATGATGTCAGCGCGCCGGCGTGGAACGCACAATGGAGCGCAGAAGAGGCCCGACCTGGCCACCGGCCTGGCCAGGTCGGGTCGGCCACCGGAGACCACCGGGAGCCTGCGGAGCAGCGCCGAGGGCACCTCCTGCCTGCCACGGGCTGGAGGACGCCCCAGGTAAGTGGATTCGGATTTTTATTTTTTTCCAACTGTCCCTGAACCTTCCCTTTAAGGCCTCTTTCACAGCAAGACGTTGCATTTTAGGGGACGTTAAGGTGGCATAACGTGCCCCTAACGCAACGCATGGAGGTGTTGAAGTTGGACGTCAGATTGAGCCGCGTTATGAGGCTCTTGGTGCTATCCTGGGAAGTCCGGACTTTTTCAATGATTCAGATGATTCGAATCGGATCATTGAAAAGATCCGGATCTTTGAACCGAATTTTTGAATCATTTTACTAGGGAAGTAGGAAGCAGGGGTGCAGCAGAGTGAGAGGTGCAGGAGAATGAAGGCACATTGAGGGTGCTAATGGGGAAGGGAGAGATGCAGCAGGAAGATTGTGCTTGTGCACAGAAGCTGCAGTTCCTGTTTCTTCCAGACATCCACTGTGAACCGAATCCTTCATTGTGATGATCCGGATGATTCAACTCACAAAAAAGATCTGTATCAAAGATCCGAATTGTTCATGATCTGGACAACACTACAGTGCAGTGAATATTAATTAGCCATGTGGCTAGGAACAATAGCGACTCTCCCCTTACTGAGCATGTGCAAACAGTCTAACGCAGCTAAAACCACATATAATGCACAAAATTTCTTTGAACGTCCAGCGTTACACTGTAACGCAACATGGGCACTGTGACCAGCCCATTGATTTTTCATTACAGTGAGTTGGGCTGCGTTACAGGCTGCTCTAACATGCGCCTGTAACGTCCCACTGTGAAAGCAGCCTAAAAGGGCATTTTATTGTGAAAGTGTAAAAATATCACCAAGGAGAAAACTTGAAAAAAAAGTGAATTGCATATGGCCCCATATGTCACTTGAAACGGCTGTTTTGGCTGAAATAATTTAGCGTGTGTGAGAGAGAGGTTTTTAATACAAGAAAGACTGTTTTAGTTATTTTATTTTAGAGGTAGTGTAATCCATAAATATATAAAATACAGCAAACTACAGCTTGACCACATACATCATAAATACAGGACAACAAAGAATCTATCAGAATAAAAAGTTGTTGAAGTCCAGGCTCAGTTGTGGCATTCAAGACAGCAAAGATATAGAGTCTGTAAACAATTTTCGACAGGGAATCGTTTTTCTATTTTGAATCCATATAGGTTGGTGTCTGTAACCTCAGACAGGAAGATGTCCTCTCCCTTCTCTTTATCTGTTTGACCTAAGCATAAGAAACTAAAAAGAAAACAAACAGCTCATTATAAAGCAAATAGCACAAAATAATACATAAGAGGTAACATGAAACCAACGCAAGCTGTGATCACTGTGATTGGCTCCTGAGCAGGATACAGAGCTCTGTTCTCAGTGTGCTAGCAGAGCGAGCAGGCTGCAGCATTGCAGTATTGGCACTGACAATGGGAACTGCAGGTGCGGTCTAATGCGCTATGCACAGATTATGTGCTCCTCTGAAGGATAGCTAATGAAAGGACTATGCAGATAAGATGAAGATGGAAGTGTTATATTAAAGAGACACTGAAGCGAAAAAAAAAATATGATATAGTGAATTGGTTGTGTACTATGAATAATTACTAGAAGATTAGCAGCAAAGAAAATATTCTCATACTTTTATTTTCAGGTATATAGTGTTTTTTTCTAACATTGCATCATTCTATAATATGTGCAGATTACACAACACTCAGCATTCAAAATGAGTCTTTCAGAGCAGTCTATGAAGTAATGACCTCTCCTCTAGCAGAGGAAAAGTAAATAGTCCAGGAACAGTTGAGATAATAAAAGTTAGATAACAGCCCTCTCCACGACTAACTTAGTCGGATAGCTTAATGGCTTGTTTGCATAGAGATAACAACTGGAGTTTCTCAACTCTTCCTGTACTGGAAACAATTACACTGATGTATCTGATCTTAATGTTTTATTTCTTAGCTGTGCTACACATACAAATCATAATATCATCATTTTTTTCTTCGCTTCAGCGTCTCTTTAAATAATAATACAAATAATAATAAGGTAGTTTATAAAAAAAACAATAAAAAAGTGCAATTTCCTTTTACATAAATAATGTGTTGTTTTATGTATAACATAGCGGATCGTTTTACGCTGTGCGGATTAGAAGCATTGTGCATTCACTTACAGAGCTGCACATTAGGAGGGCGATTCCCGCTGTGGTGATGCTGGCCAGAACAATGATGGCGATTTGAGCACGTGTTATACTAGCGTCAGCCCCTGGAAGAAAAAGGACGTACAGTTATATACAACAACAACAGCATATATATTTGCAATCCTATCTATATATCATCTATTTATGTGAATAGAAAATGTGGACTACTGCAGAAATATAAATGTGACCTTGAAGTAGACTGAGGGAAGAAAAACATAGCAAATGAGGACAAGTACATAAATAGAGGCCTTCCTCAGTAGCGATAAGCTGAAATTTGACACGCATTATTTTGCATCGTAATTTGCAATTACGAAGAAAAATCATAATGCGTCTTTTTTTGGCAAACTCGTAACTTATTCTGCATTCATTCGCAATTTTTCATTGTAATTTCTCATTAACTCTTAATCACTTGCAATTTTATGTGATTACGAGTAATAATGCAAAATTGTACACAAGTTTGCGTAATTACACAAAAACTGGGCAAAACCATGAACAATTTTGGGCAGTGTTCATGTCATTTTTGTAATTATGAATTGGCTATTACAATCATAATCATAATTACGAAATTACACCGCAATTTCCTTATTATGCATACGCTCGTAATTATGCAAAATTTGGTGTTGTTTACACATCATTTTTGCCATTATGAAGTAGCTATTATGATTGTAATCGTAGACAGTTAGAAAAATTATGTGAAATTATGCACAAGTGAAATTTGACCATTACGATCATTAGTCTTCCTCACTCCTCAGTGAAGTTAAAGATAAGGGAAGAGAAAGGAAGGATGGGGAGGGGAGTAAAGAGAAGAGGTCAGAAGCTGAGAGATGAGATAGAAAGGGAAGAGAAGTGAAGGGGAGAGTAGAGAAGAGAAAAGAAGAAAGGAGAAGACAGGGGAAGGTAAGAGAAGAAAGGCAAAGAGGTGAATCTAGTCCACCCAGATGGCAAATATGAAAAAAAAAGTCTCAAAGCTTAAAGGAGAACTGTAGAGAGAGGTGTATGGAGGCTGCCCTATTTATTTCCATTTAAGCAATACTAGTTGCCTGGCTGTCCTGCTGATCCTCTGCCTCTAATACTTTCAGCCATAGACCCTGAACAAGCATGCAGCAGATCAGATGTTTCTCACAATTTTGACAGATCTGACAAGATTAGCTGCATGCTTGTTTCTGTTGTGATTCAGAAACTTCTTCAGCCAAATAGATCAGCAGGGCTGCCAGGCAACTGGTATTGCTTAACAGGAAATAAATATGGCAGCCTCCATATACCTCTCACTATGGTTCTCCGTTAAGTTTCATGTTACTTTGCAAAACAGGTCTAATTTCTATTTCATGCCACAACCTGACTTTGTTCCATTTGAAGAAATATGGCTGTGTTCAAGTGGTTTTAATGGTAAAACATAACTTCTAAGTATAACAATGCTTTAATGCTTGATTTTTCTGAAGACAACTCAATTGCTTGATTTCAAACTTTTATCTCCACAGCGCTCACATGGTCATATGTGGCTTCCAAAACCTCCACCAACACCCTTCAGTGATACACTCTCCAAATGGGATGGATAATTATTACAGTGGTCCCTGCTCGCATGTGGGGCATTAAATGGGATGGACCATTATTACAGTGCTCTCTGCTCGCATGTGGGACATTAAATGGGATGGACCATTATTACAGTGGTCTCTGCTCACATGTGGGGCATTAAATGGGATGGACCATTATTACAGTGGTCCCTGCTCGCATGTGGGGCATTAAATGGGATGGACCATTATTACAGTGGTCCCTGCTCGCATATGGGGCATTAAATGGGATGGACCATTATTACAGTGGTCCCTGCTCGCATGTGGGGCATTAAATGGGATGGACCATTATTACAGTGGTCCCTGCTCGCATATGGGGCATTAAATGGGATGGACCATTATTACAGTGGTCCCTGCTCGCATATGGGGCATTAAATGGGATGGACCATTATTACAGTGGTCTCTGCTCACATGTGGGGCATTCAATGGGATGGACCATTATTACAGTGGTCTCTGCTCGTTTGTGGGGCATTCAATGGGATGGACCATTATTACAGTGGTCCCTGCTCGCATGTGGGGCATTAAATGGGATGGACCATTATTACAGTGGTCTCTGCTCGCATTTGGGGCATTAACTGGACCGTTATAGGCACATAACTCATCAGAAGATGAGTCATCTCCTGATGAGTTATGTGTCTATAAAGAAACTAGTCAAGTACAAAGTCTCTGGCGGCGATTCTATGAGTGAGGCACATGGGATGAGAGTGTGCAGCAGGGAGTGATACCACAGTGGTCAGACCGGGAGTCCAGGCGGAGGAGAGATAGCTGTAAAACTCAAAGCTCTGTGACACATCAAAGAAACGTGAGTGCAATATGTGAATAAACATGATTGAATTTAAGGCAATGTTGCATGATGATGGTTTATTATGATTATTATGATATATTGTGCTGATCAGTATATATGAGAAGATATCTGCAGGAAGACTGAGAGGGTCTGATCAAGATGTGAGGGGAGCCCAGTTAATGCCCCAAATAGGAGCAGAGACCACTGTAATAATGGTCCATTCCATTTGGGGAGTGTGTCACTGAAGGGTGTTGGTGGAGATTTTGTAAGATACAAAAGTTTGAAATTAAGTGAATAGATTACCTCTGTCTGGGAACTCCAGCGATCTGGTCACAGACTAATGAATTTGGATATATTGTGATATATATGAATTGGGACTCTAACTGATGTTAACTATTTTATATACTTCCTATACCTGTTTTATGGTTTGTGACACTTGGTGTGTCATTTTAGCACAGTTGATATTGTGTATCTTTTTGTACTTTGTATGTTAGTGCAAAGGGATATTTGACATATAGTAATCAAATTGCTTACATGCAGTTGTAGCTGTTGTAGTTGCTGTTGTTACTGTTGTTACTGGAAAAAAAATGCCAAAAAGTGAGGACCGAAACAAAATAGATAAGGGATAAGTACAAATATTATAATATAATGTGCATTAGATGCCCCCATTCTTGATACCCCGCCCATGGCACTGACCCTTGAGTCATTAACGATAAGTATGTAAGTATTTATGTGTCTATTCATCTTGATCAAACTAAAATAAAACATACCATTGGTTGCTGGGGTGGTGGTATCTGCTGTGAAATAAACAATAAATACAGTGAATAAGTATGAAATAGCATGGTTAACATCAGTATGTAACAGAGATAACACTATTTAACCCATTGCATGCCAAGCTTTTAACTTCAAAATGTCATATTTGGTGGCCAAGCTAGGTTTAACAGTTTTCCCATTCATTAAGAAATCACACATTATAGAGTGAAAGTTCATTAAATATCATAACTGATATTGTTTATAGCCCACTAGCTATTAGAGGTTGCTGTCAATTGTTTGTTTTGTGTACCCAAACAATCGTTTTTTGTGAAGTGCGACCCATACATTTGAAGACAAAGAACCCGAGTGGGGACGGAAGTTCTCCACTGGCTTTTATACTGTGGTTGCTGGTCTTGCAACCCACCTTTGTGTGAGTACCTCATCACTTTGTATTTATCCAGAACTTGACACTTGACATTAATATACTACATCATAAGGAGCTCCTGGTCTCTCTGTGTGTTTTTCCTGTATCTGAAGGGACATCTCTGGACTACACACATCCTCACAGTTCATTAAATACCTCCTAGACAATATTCTTAAAGAGGAACTGTTGTGAAAGTCTTAAAATTTAAAATGCATACAAATAAGAAGTACTTTTCTTCCTGAGTAAAATGAGCCATAAATTACTTTTCTCCTATGTTGCTGTCACTTGTAGTAGGTAGTAGAAATCTGACATTACTGACAGGTTTTGGGCTAGTCCAGCATCCCTTTATACAAAGATGCTGGACAGCCTACCTGCTAGCTGCACACAATTTTGGCAGCTGGACGGAGCAACTGCCATTCACTAACTGCTTTTAAAAATAAAGAAAACCTTGAGAACCCCCCTATGGGAAGATGGGCTAGTCCAAAATCTGTCGGTAATGTCAGATTTCTACTACCTACTGTAAGTGACAGCAACATAGGAGAAAAGTAATTTATGGCTCATTTTACTCAGGAAGAAATGTACTTCTTATTTGTAAGTGTTTTAATTTTTAAGATTTTCACAATAGTTCCTCTTTAACCACTTTACCCCCGGCGGTACGAATTTCTCCGTCCCTTTTTTCCTTCCTAAAAAACCAGGGACGGAGAAATCCGTACCTTCCGCGCTCCCGCCGCTGTCCGCGCTACCGCCGCTCGTGCGCGCCACCGCCCGCTTGCCCGGAGATCAATGAACGGGAAAATCCATTCCCGTTCGTTGATCTAAGCCCCCGCAATGATCTGCAGCTTCTTTCAGAAACAGCGCGATCATTGTGAGTCTCCCAGCCTCCTACTGCGTCCTTCCGGTCGCTTACAGGTCGCATGTAAGCATACTCACTGTGGCTATCTTGTGTCCAAATAGTAAACTACACCCTAATGCATTTTACACATACAAATAAATTGTTTTACATAATAAATTAACTCATTACCTCCCACACTCCCCAATTTTTTTTTTTTTTTGTAATTCTTAAAAAAAAAATATATATACAATTAAAAAAACAACATAAATAGCTACCTTAGGGACTGAACTTTTTAAATATTTATGTCAAGAGGTATTACACTGTTACTTTATAAACTACGGGCTTGTAATTAGGGATGGATGCAAAACTGAAAAAAAAAATGCACCTTTATTTCCAAATAAAATATTGGGGCCAAACATTGTGATAGTGACATAATTTAAACGGTTTTATAATCGGGAATAATGGGCAAATAAATTTCATGGGTTTTATCTACAGTAGCATGCATTATTTAAAAACTATAATGGCCGAAAACTGAAAATAATAATTTTTTCCCACATTTTTTCCTATTTTCCCCATTAAAACACATTTAGAATAAAATAATTCTTGGCATAATGTCCCACTTAAAGAAAGTCTATTTAGTGGCGGAAAAAACAAGATATAGTTCATTTCATTGCGATAAGTAATAATAAAGTTATAGATGAATGAATGGACGGAGCGCTGAAAGGTGAAAATTGCTCTGGTGGTCAGGGGGTAAAACCCCTCAGTGGTGAAGTGGTTAAAGCAGACAGTCTGTTAAATTAAAATATAGCATTGTCAGTTTAGTACCTCACATGACATTTGTTTCCCATGATCAATTGTTTAACCCTTTACAATCCTATGTCGGACTATGTCTGACATTGGCCTTTTCCTCCATAGCTCAGAAGTCCGACATAGTCTGATATAGGAAATTTGGCTAAATGGCTAATATAGCAGGAGGTGCTATTGCCAGAAAAAGTCCATCACAGCGTCAGCTCTTTCAGATCAAATTGTTGGACTAAATCTGACACCTTGATCAATGTTAGCCCCATCCTCTGCCACTGAGCTACATTATATAAATAATGCACTGGCACACTTTGGGCTGTCACTACGGAGGCAAACAAAAGTCAGACACTTTGATCTCCTCCAGCACCATGCAGATTTATGCTGGTTCACATGCAAGAGGGCGGAGCTACAGTGCACAAGCTTGTGCCAGCCCCACCCCCTCCCTCTGATACCCGTCCCCTTCTCACTCTAGAGCAAGGCGGTACAGACCATCCGGATCACCGTCGCCACTGCAACACAACACCCTCCCCCCCCCCCCATAAAAAAAGGTATGTGCCGAGGGGTGACCAAAAATTTGGTTTGGAAAATGTTAATATTATTGCCTTTAAATAACTACCAGGATATGGCATGTCATGAGTTTATGTATGTCTGTATGCACTAATTGAATGTGCATGAAAGCTGAGCAGGTTTCCGAGCTGTATGTGTAGGGGGAGCATATTTTAATGAAAACTCCAGGTAAAAAACGAAGGTGAAAATTTAAGCTCCTCCCTACTGCCTGTTCTCTTCACTCTGCCACTGCAGCTGGCACACTGCTGAGATGACTTCCTGGTTCTCAGCAGGCTAATGTTAGGAATGGGTCATGGGGGATTAAGCTAGTGTGATGTATCAGTCACTGGTGAAGATCAAGATCAGATAGAGGTCAAAGGGAAGGTGAATGGGTGGCCACTGTGCACTTAAGAGAGTCCCAGCAGAGAATCAGCCAACCAGCCACCTCAGCCAAGAACACTCTAGCCTGTGTACACATCATCCACAAATAGCTAGACCAGTGGTGTAGGTAGAATGTATGGGACCTCATAGCAAAATATAGGAGTCCTAAGGCTGGCTTTATACTTATTCTGCCCCTAGGCCAAGTATGTTGTGGCTCTCCTTCCATGTGCAGCAGCACCCCTCCCATTCCATGTGCAGCCCCTCTTCTATATATAACATCCATGTTCTGCAGCCCCTTTATTTATTGTACAGCTCCCTTGGGCATCAGCTTCCTTTTTTTCATATGTTGCTCCCTATTTTAAGCCTTCTCTTTCATATGTAGCAACCCCTATTTCACATCCAGGTGCCCCCTTGAGCTGCAGCTGTCCAAGGCCTTTCCGGACATTCAGTACTGAGGAGTCCCCAAACCTAGGCATACTAGAACAATGGCAACTTCCTCTACCCTATGGTGGTAGAGGTCATGCAATGCACAGTGCATACAGAATACAGGCTCAGAGGTGTAAAGTTCCAGAAGGGAGAAATATTAAATGAGTAGTGAACTGATTACAGCTCCAGGGCCAAGTAAGCAGTAGGGATGGTCATTTGGAAATCAAATTTTTGCATTTCCGCATGGAAATCAGATTTCTGCGGAAATACCGCATTACCGCAACTCAGTAACGTTGACCCAATCACAGAACTCAGAAACATTGGACCAATCAGAGAAAGCAGAATCAACTCGGAAATCCGGGTAATTGGCAGAAATCGGAATTTACACGGAATCGGAAATCAACATTTCCGTCCATCACTAGCAAGCAGCTTCTGGGGTGTAGAAGAGCATATTGCTATCACTCTAATCTGTACAATGGCTGCTAATATGAAATCAGGAAACAGATCTATGACAGGTCATAAAAATACATTGTTTACTGCAAACCCTTCTTGTTACAAGTGACTAGTTTATTTGAATGCATTATACATAAATGTACTTACCACCAGCTACTAATGCTGTTAGAATGAAAGAGAAAAAAAAAAAAAAAAGGACACGATTAATCATCATATAATAACTGATCACCAGCTTTGCTACAGTGAAAAAAATAATCTATTCCAATTTATTTAGCATTATCCGGACCTCTCTTTGGCATTATCATCATTCTCCCCTCCTGTGATATAGATGGAGATTCCCTGAGGTGTACCTATAATTAAGGCGCTGGGAAATTTGGGCGAAGGGTAAAGCTGAAACACGGCTCACCCTGCTGCTGCAAAGGTCCCGACGGCGTTAATTATTATTCCCTCTACAGGTTGCCGTGGATAGTGGGGAAAAACATAACTTGGCTGTCAGCTATTGCTGGCGGCCCAATAACACTGTTTTATAGTAATTTGTGCTATGTCTTTTGACAGTGCCCAAATTATTGTCCGAGAGCTTCTTCAGCTGTAGTTCCCATTATGGCCTATGGTGGCGCCAGCTGCACAGAAATGTCTGGCTCCGTTTTTTACATGATTTGTCTCTCTAGCCAGCTGACTGACTCACTTATATCAATTAGTCAGGAGATAACATGAGATTAGCTGTAATAACAGTGATGTTATCTTTCTAGGCGGAATGATTAGCTACATAAGATGGAAAACAGAACAGGAAGTGTGGATTTCTTCCTCAGAAGTACTTAAAGGTACTGAATGATTTGTAGTGTTTTTAAGAGCCAGGAAAGCCATTTTATCAATACTTCAAAGCATATTATAAGCAAGGCAAAAACAATACACAAGACTATTTACAATAACTGATATACTTTTTGGAGATATGTCTATGTAACTCATCCTGTATTATACTCTCACAACAGTGGCTGGATGGTGTACTGGTTAAGGGCTCTGCCTCTGACATGGGAGACCTGGGTTCGAATCTCGGCTCTGCCTGTTCAGTAAGCCAGTAATTCAGTAAGGAGTTCATTGGGCAAGACTCCCTAACACTGCTACTGCCTACTGAGTGCGCTCTAGTGGCTGCCTCGCAAGCGCTTTGAGTCCGACAGGAGAAAGGCGTTATACAAATACTGCCATTATAACTAAAGTTTTAGTAACTACTTTTAAGCCACATCTACACGATACGATTCTTTGTGCGATTCGATTACGATTCTATTTACGATCCGATTAAATCCGACATGTCGTATCGGGATTCGATTCAATTCGATTTGCCATACTTTTGCAATGGCAAATCGAATTGAACCGAATCAAATGTTGATCGGACATGTCCGATTTAATTGGATTGTAAATAGAATCGTAATCGAATCACACAAAGAATCGTATCGTGTAGATTGGGCTTTAGGTACACCAAAGAATATTTGAAAGCATTTCTAAGTATTACCTGTGTGTAAAAACAGTTTACTTTCACTACAGGCAGGAGTACAAGATAGCTTATCTCCGACTCATCGGCAAATTTAGTCATCGCCTTCTAAACAGCTTTCTGCCTGTGTCCATTCCACTCCCTCCTTTGACTGAATAGACACTTCTCACTTCAGCAGAAAAAGAGGGGGTGGGGTGGGGCAGAGTAAAGAGAGTCCAGGCAGAGAGCTTCTCTCTTGCTGATGAACTAGAGATAAGATATCTTGTACTACTCTATGTAGTAGGAGTAAACAATGCGATACACAGGGAATGCTTGGAAATACTTTCAAGTGCTCTTGCATGTAGTTACTGAAATGTTAGTTTTGTCAAGACAATCCCACTTTAAGCATATAAATACAATACAATAATGTAAACTTTGGATTTCAAATACAAATTAACAATAAATGACCCAAATATGGTCCAAGTCCAATGGTGAGATAGTGCTCACCAGGGATGGTCGTAGTCAGCTAACTTCACTACGCTTGAACTACGCATAGTTTTACGCAATTACGCTTTGCCAAACTATGGCTTTGAAATTAAATATTCGTTTCGTATGCATTTCATAGACTAGGCGTTAAAATACGCAATTACGCGTAGTACGAAGCGTAGTGTATGCGGATGCTTATGCCCGTATGCAGAAAATTTTACGCATTAATTCCTGCTTATGCCAGAAACTCTTCTATGCGTACATTCCCCTTTCCAATGCGAAAATTAGCAGCGAGTACCACATTCGTAGTTCACTATGCAATACACTTGTTAATTACGCATAGTGGGCGTAAGCTACGCCTAGCGGTACTTCGCTACGCGTAAATTCGTAAGCGTAATATTGAAACTTCACCTACGAACTACAATGCGTAGATGCGAACTACGATGCGTAAATTCACGCTGGCGTAGTTTCTGCTCATCCCTGGTGCTCACTCTCCAGCCTCCCTTACTAATAACAATAATGTGCAAATCCAATTACAGTAATCTTATGTACAGTGTCACCACAGTTCAGGGTCCCCAAGGGCAGCTGGAGAGTCCCTGCTACTCAGTAAGGTAGCTTAATCTATTATTTGACATTGTTTGAATATATTTAGATAAGAGGTTAACATAGTTACATTGGAGCTATACATTAATAATTGCATATAAAGTAACAGTGACCCATAGAGATGCATGTTCCAAAAAAATGACCCCATCACAGGTTGATACTAGAATCGTCACTCAAACAGTGGTATTAAAGGGTCCCTAGCTGGGCATCAGGGATCTATATAAAGGTTGATTGCTGCAGATGATCATGTAACCCTGCACACAACTTCCCAAGATTAAGAAAATGGTTGCAAATATATCTATATAATGTTTACCACCCATAGGTTCGCCCCATCCTACCCCTTACATACACATATATACACACACTTACCATTTTGGGCATACAAGGAAAGGAACACCAGGAGCACTAATCCACGGGATAAAACCTTAGACACCATGTTGATTGTTGCAGGGCTACAAGGTTAGATATTGCTTACAATACTTAGTATTTAACTGTAGTGAATACGCATACACTAGCAATTATATACCTGCTGCTGGCACGAGGAGGGCTGTGTGCAGTCTCCACCCTTTCCTTTCATTTATGTCTTTCTGCTGTTTGTGTATCGCTTTACATCATTCACTGCCAGCTATCTGACATTCCCCATGACTGAGCTGGCATTCCAAATAACTTTGATAGTACACCCTATAATTCATCAATGCCATCTAATTGTAGGCTAGCTTAGTATGTGTGTGACTTCATCACATAGCTGTGCGAGCAAATTAATCAATTTATTTGTCTATCTATCTATAGGCTTGGATGATTTGTTACCTTGAGGAGTATCTCAGCTCTTACTACTAGGTGTGGCAAGGAGATAGCTTGATCTGAACAGAGATGGTCTCTGTCATTTCTCTGCTTTACTTTCTTCTGGATTGAGATAATAGGATAACAGAGGCGCCAATAGGATAAAAAACATTAAAAGAACTTAAAAACCCATCTTGGTAATAGAGGAGGCCTCTGTGACAGAGGCGCTCAGTGTTGATGATACTGGCAGATGCTGTTTACTCCTATCTGTTATTGCCTGATGAAGCGGGTTTGTATCCCGTGAAACGCGTTGCACTTTATTTGGAGTATCCAATAAAATTGTTTTGACTGAAAATCCACAGTCGTGTGTTCTGCTTGGAGGGGGTAAGTCCACCACTGCCTCCTCTATTACCAAGATGGGTTTTTAAGTTCTTTTAGTGTTTTTTATCCTATTGGCGCCTCTGTTGTCCTATTATCTACATCAAGCCCACCCTTGGTGGAGGGTTGTACCCTTATTTCTTCAACTACAGAGAGCGACTATCTCCCCACCTGCTTTGACAGTGGTTGCCTACTTGGTAACCCTGGTTTGTGAGTATTAAATTAATATTATTACTCTATCAATTATACCTTACCAGTACATACTACACTATATTGGGCTCTTGGTGTTCTCTCTTTTTCTCATTCTTCTGGATTGAGGTGTAGAAAGCAGGGCAGTTTCCAGGCTAAATTGCACCCAGCACCCGCCCTCCTAGGTAGCCAGTATAATTTCCACCAGTATAGGTTAGCCAGGTAGGTGCCAGTATAGGTAGCCAGTATAGTCACCCTCAGTATACTGTAGGTTAGATGGGCAAGTGCACTTGGTACAGCTCCCAGTATAGGTTTGCTAGGCAGATGCCTCCAATATAGGTAGCCTGTATAGTTGCCCCCAGTATATGTTGGATAGGTAGGTGCCCCCAGTGTAGTTTAGCTAGGTAGGTTCCTCCAATATAGATAGCCAGTATAGTTGCCCGGAGTATATGTTAGATAGGTGCCCGCAGTATAGGTTAGATAGGTAGGAATCCCCAGTATAGGTTAGATAGGTAGGTACCTGCATTGTATGTTAGATAGGTAGATGCCCCCAGTGTAAGTTAGGTAGGTAGGTGCAATCAGCATAGGCTAGATAGGTAGGCACAGTATAGGTTAGCTAGGTAAGTGCCCCAGTATATGTTAGATAGGTAGGAGCCCCCAGTATATGTTAGATAGGTAGAAGCCCCCAGTATAGGTTGGTTAGATAGATAGGAGCCCCAGTACATGTTAGGTAGAAGCCCCCAGTATAGGTTAGATAGATAAGAGCCCCCAGTATAGGTTTCATAAGTAGCTGGCCGGAATATAGATTTGATAGGTAGGTACTCCCAGTATATGTTAGATAGGTAGGAGGCTAGGAGCCCCAGTATATGTTAGATAGGTAGAAGCCCTCAGTATAGGTTAAATAGATAGGAGCCCCCAGTATAGGTTCAATAAGTAGGTGCCCGGAATATAGGTTAAATAGTTAAGTGACCCCCCATAGGTGATGAAGGGGGAACCGCAGCCACACTGAGTGAGATCCCCTGGAGGGAGCCCAACTTCTCCCCCTCTTCCTTTCTCCAGGGCTCCCCTCCGTGCTCCAACCTCCTATGCAGAGATAGAGCAGGGAAGCATGTATTAATAACTTACCTCCCTGCTCGCTCCAATCGCCACCTTCACTTACCGCTGATCTCTGCATAGCCACTGATATACACTATACTTCCTGCTTAACAGGAAGTATAGTGTGCGTATATTGAAAAAGGGCGCATGGAAAAAAGGGCGCGGGATGTAGCCGAATTTATAAGTTATAATGTAAAACAATGTTTTCCCTTAGTTGCGTTGTAAACGAAAATATAGTGCTGTATCGCTGTAATGAACGTAAAAATACCGTCTATAACAACAACCGTATTCTGTAGTAAAACGTCAAATCGCGTGTATAACATAAACGTATTGTTAAATGAAACGTGAAATGGCGTGTATAACAACAAACGGATAGTGCATTAAAACTTCAAATAGCGTCTATAATAAAAACAATATTTACACTGCTAATAAGCATAGTAATAGAGTAGTAGATTTTAAAGGTATTTCACAGCAATTATACCTTTCTGTAAGCTCACACAGATCTCTCCTTCTCCCTATCACTAACACTTAGACCCCCCTTTGTATTAATACACATAATGTAATAAATTGTATATATTACACATATTGTGCTGTAACTATATCTAACCTTACTCTCATACACTGCCCTCCCTGTACCTATCCCTAGCCCCTAGACCCCCCTGGTGGTGCCTAAACCTAAGACCCCCCTGGTGGTGCCTAAACCTAAGACTCCCCTGCTGGTGCCTAAACCTAAGACCCCCTGCTGGTGCCTAAACCTTAGACCCCCCCTGGTGGTGCCTAAACCTAAGACCCCACTGCTGGTGCCTAAACCTAAGACCCCCCTGGTGGTGCCTAAACCTAAGACCCCCCTGATGGTGCCTGAAACTAACCACCCCCCTGGTGGTGCCTAAACCTAAGACCCCCCTGGTGGCGCCTAACCCTAATCACCCCATAGTGCTGTATATTGCACTGTAACTATACATAACCCTCCCTATACCTAACCCTAACCCCTAGACCCCCCAGGTAGTGCCTAACCCCAACCAATAATTTGTATATTTGTAATACATCAAATAGTCTTAAAATGATGTTTACAATATTAATATTATAAATACATAAAATTATATATCACGTAAGCATTAAAAAAAATCTTAATGTAACCAACAAGGTGCCTTAGTCCACATACTATGGGATTGCCCCTGCATCACACCATTCTGGTCCCAAATCTTCAAAATAATATCTCTAATTACATCCCAGGTCACCACCCCAAACTCTTTATTAGGATTGTTGCTAATTAAAGTGTAAACTTTCCCGGCTGCACATAGAACAAAAATCACCCACATTATTTGTGCGGCCCGTCAGCTAATACTCTCCAAATGGGGTAACAACCAAATTCCATCATTAGCCCAACTCCGTTACCTGGTGGACCATAACTTAAACATGGAAATCTTATTCATCAAGCGTTCCTCCCCTGGGAGACCAACTGATCACCTGCAGATCCCGTGGGAAGAGATATCCCCTCACCTGTCCTCAAAATAGCTCTCCAATCCCTCAGGAAGGATTGCCCCAGAAAGATAAGACACAGGAAGATTGGAAAACCCAAACTTCATTTATTAACTCAAAATAAATTGAAATATGGATTCCAGGACCACCCCCCCTCCCCCCTGACTAGATAGACCAATCTAAAACGCTGCCGCTCATGTCGGGTAAAGGACACGTCCTGGTGCAGCTTTTCTACTTACTCATAACGGTTGCTTCTATTTTCTAGCAGTAGTGATATTAGTTAACAGAGCTTAAACTGTCTTTGGTTATGTTTTGTGATATTAGTCTTGGTACTGTATTCTACATTATTGAGCTACCTTCTTATCCGCTTTCAAAGTTTGATGGTACAGCATGTCAGAAGACTGATATGCCTTGTTGTATGTGATTACCCAACATGTAACTCACTTATAGATCTATAAGACTGTGTTGGTACTGTTGTACTGTGTTGTATTGTTTTGTATTGTTTGACTTAAAAACTCAATAAAAACTATTGAAATTAAAAAAAATCTTAAAATAACAGTAATATTAAAACGATATTTTACTAACTATAATCAACGCATTATAAGTGTAAAAAACAAAGTTAATACCAAGTATGATGTATTTCTAATACAATAAGGTTCAAAACGGTATTTACACATTGGTATAAGGTTCAAAATGGTATTTAGACATTGGTATTTAAGCATTATACGTATGTAAAAGACTTTTAAATGTTGAAACTAGTGTAAACAAACATTTCCTTGTTACAGTCCTGTAAGCGCTCCTAGAAACGAAATTTAAAAACGAAAAAATAAGTATAACACAACATCAAAACGAACTTGTAAATGAACTTGTAAACGATATTTCTTATAAACCTTAATCTGTTAATAGTACTGTAAACGAACATTTACTTGTAACAGTCCTGTAAGCGAAATTTAAAAACGGAAAAATAAGTTATAGCTCCTATAAGCGAGATTTAAAAATGAAAAAATAAGTATAACACACAGTCTAAACGATCTTGTAAACGATGTTTGTTATAACCCTTTTTGTATAAACGAAAACTTTTGATAAAACGTTCCTTGTAACCGCTATTTCTCGGGCGCCCTTTTTTCCTGTCGGGCGCCCAATAGCCGATATTTTCTATTGCAGTCTATGCCGGCGCCCTTTTAGTCCACTAGAGATGTGCGCCCTTTTTTCCCTGCCCCGTATAGTGTATATCATTGGCTATAGAGACGGAGATCATCGGGAAGTGAGAGATGGCAAATGGAACGAGCAGAGAGGTGAGTTATTAATACATGCTTCCCTGCTCTATTTCCTCCTCTTTTTCTTTTGTCCTCTTTTTACCCTCAACTTTTCCAAGCTTTAAGGATTTCTCCAAAGAATATGGTCTCCTTCTCATGAATTGCCTAAAGTTGTTCAACCCTTCTACTGAACACTCTGGTCTTATTTCTTTATGTATTGACAGGTTAGATCTCTTAGCAGTCCAGGGAATTCTCAGTAGTTTTCTCCAGACGTACAATTTAAAAGCATCAATATTTTCTATGCATGACCTTATTTATAGTCCTATTGTAACAGCCAGATGTTTCTGCTAGCCTCTGCCTTAATGTCTGAGGATGGGGGAGTGGTTGTTGTGGGGTTAAATATGTTTCCTCCAGGGGGTGATCACTTTGCCCCCCCCCCCGTTAATTGTTTTTTTAAACTACCCTCCGAGGCTCTGGCCAAGCTAAGCTGTGGGGCTCTGGCCCACACTTAGCTCAGTAGCCCCAGCCTGATTGGTGTCTGCTAGGCTGGGGTCAGGCTGCACTCGTGAATGCAGAGGTTTCTCAAGAGCTTTGGTAGTCATTGGAAACATGGCCAACATACTGTCGAGGAGGGGGCGGAACATCTCCTCTTCCTCACAGATGTAAGGACGGTTATGCCCCCCCCCATCCATTCCCATTAAGACATAGGCTGTCATTAACAGGCCCTGTTATTTGACCTCAAGTACTTTTTAAATATCTCGACATTGTTGGTAAACTAACCTCTCTATCCTTTAAACAATGCGTATGTTGTGGTGCTGACCTGATCTAATACTTTGATGGGCTGCAGCGCTATAAAAGAGGTTAACTCCCAACCTCACCTAGGAAGAAACTGCAAAAATAAATAAATACCTGCGCCTTGAATGGTAAATACCTTGACAATTTAATAAAGCCGCCTCATATTAAAAGAACACAATAATACAATCCATTAAAATGACACTTCATGCACACACACATACAAGTTCAATTGCCATTCAGTGTCCAACAATCTTTCCTATTCCTCTCCTCTAATGGCAATCAACCTGTCTGTCAATAGTGCACTATTGAATCCTCCTAATGAAGCTTCCAATAAAAATCGAGTTAGCAACAACACAACATCTTAATAGCGCTTTGCAAGCGTTTTAAAACTTTTTAAAAGCATTTCAGGGTCTCAGCAGCGGGGAAGTGTCATATGGCAGCAGTTCCCAGAGCGATAGCAGCAAAATTGTGCATAGAACAACAGTGCTCCGCAGCAGCGGATAGTGACAATATATACGTTTCCGTAGCGGGAGAATTCCTTATAGTAGCAAGTTCCAATCATAGAACAACAGATCTCAGAGTGCTCTTGAATTCCGCAGCAGCGGATAACTTATAGTGGCAATGATTCCTCACTTCAGCCTGTGTGTAACAGATTACTCACGGGACTCCTGGGTTGCAGAGATAGGCAGTAGTAGTCAAAAGTTCATGAGGTCTTGAACAAGGCAATGAGTCCCGGCCGGCGACTCTCCAAGAGGTGTCTCAGCTTGGTTGCCGAATAGACCCAAGAGCATAACACGGACACCGGCAGTGTTTGCCGGAAGTACGGGTGACGTCACCGCAAGTTAGCAGCCAATCCGCTTACTAGTTTCGGTAGGTCCGCCTACCTTCTTCAGAGCTGGCTCTCATTGGGTCTTACGTCCCTTTAACACTCTGCCTTAACTCCGCCCTCCAGTTTCATTCCCTCCCACGGTTTTTATTCCTCCGTTCTTCTCTATTCTCTATTGTTTCAATCAAGTACTTTTTAAATATCTCGACATTGTTGGTAAACTAACCTCTCTATCCTTTAACCACTTCCCAACCACAGGTTTCCCCCCCCCCCCCCTTAAAAACCAGAGCTATTTTCACATCACACTCCTCCCATTCATTCGTCAATAACTTTATTGTTACTTATTGCACTAAAATGATCTATATATTGCTTTTTTTCACCCCAAGCTAAGCTTTCTTTGGGTGGTACATTTTTGCTAAGAATTATTTTATTTGATATGCATTTTAAAGGGAATAATGAGAAAAAAAGGAAAAATCATTAGTTCTCAGTTTCAGCCACTATAGTTTTAAAATAAAATAGGCTACGATAGATTAAAAAAACAGGGGTTTTTTTTGCCCATTTGTTCTGGTTATTATAATGTTTAAATTGTGTCCCTAGTACAATGTATAGTGACAATATTTTATTTGGAGATAAAGGTGTATTTTTTCTGTTTAGTGATTTTTATACTAATTCTTATACTATATCAATAATTACAAGCCTTTAGTTACAAAAATAACAGTAATATACCCACTTGACCTACATATTAAACATTCCATAAGGTAACTATTTATGCATTTTTTTTAAATGATGTATTTTATTTTGGCGAATATGGGGAAGGGGTGAAAGGGGTTAAAAATAATAAAAACATGTATTTATTTTTATATATAATAGTGTATGTGGGTGCATTTTTACTTTTTGGCCATAAGACTGTGCTACACTTCATTCCAGAGTACTAGAATAGCGCACAGGAAGTTTTATGTGTAACTGTTTACTTTTAGTTTGTGAATGAAAGCCAGTGTCTCGATGACACCGGCTTTCATTCAGGACAGGCATTGCAATCGGCTTTGGGGAACAGCAGTTTCCCGTTCAGCGATCACGGAACAGCGGGATGGTGGTGGAAACAAACGACAGCAGTGAGGTGATCGTGAGCAATGAGGTACATAAAAATGTATGCATAGCTACACCCCTGGTTGTAAAGTGAAGTGTGCAGAGTCATAGATTTTTGTACCAGCGATGTGAAAGGGGTTATATCTAGTTCAAATTTGCCATAGATTTCCTTCCAAGCAACAAGCATATTTTAATCTCTAGACTGAAGTTACCATTTTGATCCCAGGAACATGAAATCTATGGCAACTGCTGCTTTTAGCCCGATTACAAAGTTTGAAGAAGTGGGGATCCGCTCAATGGTCCTTGACAATATAAGCCTTTATTGAAACAGTATAAAATGACACAATGGGCTTGATTCACTAACCAGCGCTAAGTGTTAGCGCCGGTGTGAAAAGCCATTTTTTGCCCCTAGTGCACGCAAAGGTACTTTGTGCGCAGCCCCGCTCACTGCACCTATATTAGTGGGCGGTGCGATGATAACGTTGCACCCACTGCCCCTTAAACGTCGCACCTGTTGTGACGATAACAGCGCATTGGGTGCCCCTGAAGCGTTTCAGGGGCACCCGATGCGCCGTTATCAAGGGGCACTGCGCGAGCAGTGAGCGGTACTAAAACTGATATGTGGGCGCAAACTACTTAGTGCTGTAGTTTGCGCCCACTAAGTGATAGGGCTCACTAACTGGCTTAGCGGCAGTTAGTGAATCAAGCCATATGTGTTTGCTGACATGTTTCGGACACACACTGGCCCTTAGCCATAACATAAATTCAAACCAAAAAATTTCCGGCAGGTGCGGCCAATTGTCCGCATCACACGGGGCTCCCTCCATATACGTACACGTGAGGCTGCTTACTGTGCAGCCGCATGCGTACAGGTATGGAGGGAGCCCCTGTGATGCGGACAATTGGCCGCGTCCGCCGGATGTGACGGGACCCGGTACCGCCGATCCAGGAAGTGGAGGATGGCGGCGTGGGAGTGATCCAGGCTTATGGGGCTGGAAGAAGCCCCAGGTATGTATAAAAGCTTTTTCTTTTTTTTTTCTTACGTTCCTCTCTGGTTCCCTTTAAAGAGAAACTCCAACCAAGAATTGAACTTTATCCCAATCAGTAGCTGATACCCCCTTTTACGTGAGAAATCTATTCCTTTTCACAAACAGATCATCAGGGGGTGCTGTATGACTGATATTGTGGTGAAACCCCTCCCACAAGAAACTCTGAGGATCGTGGTACTCTTGGCAGTTTCTTGTCTGTGAACCTTGTTGCATTGTGGGAAATAGCTGTTTACAGCTGTTTCCAACTGCCAAAAAAGCATGCAGCAGCTACATCACCTGCCAATAGTAAAAATGTCACCATGTAATAAATGTCAGAATGTAAATCAGGGATTTAAACGATTTTACAATGGGCAAACACTGACTACATCATTTATACATAATTATTGTAAAAATGAAGCACTTTTTTATTACATTATTTTCACTGGAGTTCCTCTGTAAGTATACATAAAGCCACGCCTCCCTCAATAACAGATTAAAGGGAACGCCCAAAGGAAAGGGCGGGCCCATGTTATTGGGAGAACATGATGCATCTATTAGTAGATGGTTAATTGGAGCAGATTTCATGACATTAGTTTTCTTGATGGTAAGCAGAAGACAAGCTTTGGCACATTTTTGATTGACAGTCATGACTAGGCTCTTCAAATCTTTCACAGTTTCAGCCATCAGAGTGGTATCGGCATATCTCATCTGTTAATATTCCTGCCAGCTATTTTAATTCCAGCATGTGACTCATCTAAACCAGCTTTCCTCATTACATATTCAGCATATGAGGTAAATAAACAAAGAGTCAATATGCAGCCTTGTCCTATTCCAGTCAGTTATTCCATACTCACTCATAGAGATATCGCAAACATCAAATTTCGGGTTCACGAATGGCGCACGTGAACTTCAGCAAATTTTCGTGAAAAGGCGAATCTGGCGAACCGCCATAGACTTCAATGAGCAGGCAATTTTTAAAAACTACAAATACTGCTTCTGCCCACAAAAGTGATGGAAAAGTTGTTTCAAGGGGTCTAACACCTGGACTGTGGCATGCCGGAGGGGGATCCATGCCAAAAGTCTCACCAAAAATGAGGGAGTTGACGTAGAGTCAGGTTTTAATCCCTAAAGGGCAGAAATCACATTGTGCACAGCTCTGGGTGTCAGTGGGCTGTGGAGTGTCTCACACAGAGAAATGCAATAGTACTATCAGAACACAGTGACATAATACTGCACAGGAGTGGTACTGTGCACAGAACTTGTTGACGCAGAGTTGGGTTTTAAGCTCTAAAGGGCAGAAATCACAGTACATTCCTACATTTGAGGGATAATAGTAGAGGCAGGGTATTGTACTGTGTTAGCCATCAGTAAAAGCAACACGTTTTGAATCAGGATGATACCATTTATTGGCTAACTTGCTTACTCTTATTTTTTTAAGTTAGTCAATAAATGGTATCATCCTGATTCAAAACATCTTGATTTGAGGAATAAAGGGCTGCTTTTAAATGTCCAGAGTGGTAATGTAAGGGTTATGTCCGCTTCACACAGACCAAACTCTGACAGACCAAACTCAACGTTTAACGCACTGCAAAGAGTTGTTAATAGTCCACTCGGCCACAATCCTTGTGTAGTGGTCACACACTGACAGACCAAACGCCGCATTTACTGAGATTGAGCACTAACAAGTCTGTAAAGCCCTTAGGTGTGTGTGGTGCTGCATGTGCGCTCAACTGAACGGACCAATGAGATGTAGCAGAGTCCAGGTTGGGAAGTTAATAATGGAGCTATATAATAAAAACGAACTGACAGGCTCAGTGTACAGCCTATTTTTTTTTATTTATTCTAAGCCTATTTGTGAACTCCTCCATGCCAACTAGTTACGCGACCAAGCAGCCACGCGAGATTGAGTGTAACCGGTCTATAAGGTCCGTAGATATGCGGGTGCTGCATGCGTGCTCAACTGCAGCAGACAGGCTCAGTCTGTGGCACACAATTATATCACTAGAAGTGGGCACAGGTGTGGGTCAGTGCCAGTGTGGAGTATCAGACAGACCCTAAGATATGCAACAGTTCAAACACAATACAGTGAAAATAACAGAGGCCCCGGAGTACTATTGTGCTTGTGTCTAATGGCGTGCATGAAATAGAAGCGCTATGAAAAAGTGGCGCAGGATATAGCCACATTTCTTATTTTACAATTATAAGTACAAAAATATTGGTTTACAATTACATTTTGTTTTAAATTATTGCTTTGTGTACATTTCATTTTTAACTGTTGTTATTATTCCAAAGACACATTGTTTATGTTTAATTATGTTTCTGTCTGATATTTAGCAGAAACTATCAATAACATGTTACTGGAAAAATACATATGCAGTATAAATTAAACAGTAAAAAAACATTAGTTGTAATCTTATCTTATATTTTGGTTTCTGAAAAATTTTAGTGGCTATTTTTTTAAGTCCAATATAACACCTATCCATTAACCCACTTAACAACCTCTGCCACACTTATCTACGCCCCTTTAAACTTCACCAGAGTCACAGGGGCGTAGATAGGCAACTCCTGTTTATTTTGCTGCTGTGCGCGATCGCGTTCGCGTCCACCGTGCACGCGGATGTGCATACGCGCCGGGCACCCGCTGGTCCGTGATTGGCTGATGTGAACATGTGTTCACAAAGCCAATGACGGTGCTCATTCATGCAGAATGTGTGTAAACATTGCATCATTTTCTATGCTGTTACAGTTACTGAGATCACTCGTGAGAGGATCTCAGATAACTAACACAGCATTAGTGACTGATCAGCATCAGTGAGTTTTTTTTTAAATAAATTATACCCCCATTAAGCCCATTAACCCTTGCCTCCCTTAAATGTGAAAATTGCTGTGGTTTTTAGGTGAAAACCCTGTGGTAGAGAAGTGGTAGTGTTACTGATATAGGTGATTGAAAAAAATACTTAAAGTTTGTTTTATTACAACTAAGCCTAACTCTACTCTCCAGGGGTGGTTTTAGGAATAGGCAGTACGGGTCATTGCCTGGAGTGCCATTGGTCCTGGGGGTGCCATGTTGCTGGATTAAGCCCCACCCCCTGAATGAAGCTCTGCCCCTGACTAAGCCCCACCTCTGAGGGTGTTCTATTACGCGCTTCTGCTGCATCTGCTTAGCCTCTGTGTCCCTCTGTGCCTTGTGCATCTTTTTTCCCCCTTTGTGCCTCCTTATGTCCCTTATGTGCCTCCTTCTGTCTCCTCGTGCCTTCTTCAGTCGCTAGTGCCAATGTCTGACCCCCTGTTTGTCCTTCTGTCTTCCTTTATGCCTCCTTCTGTCTCCCTTTGTGCCTCCTTCTGTCTCCATGTGCCTCTTAAGTCCCCCCTGTGCCACTTCTGCCTCCTTATGTGCCCCTGTGCCTCCTTATGTCCCCTTTGCCTTTCTTTGTCCCTTGTGCTACCTCTGCCCCTCTGTTCCCCCATCAGTCCCACTCTGCCTCCTTATGTCCTCCTGTGCCTTCTTCTGTCTCCATGTGCCTCTTTAAGTCCTCCTGTGCCACTTCTGCCTCGTTCTGTGCCCCTCTGCCTCCTTATGTCCCCTTTGCCGTTTTGTTGTCCCCTTGTGCTACCTCTGCCCCTCTGTTCCCCATCAGTCTCACTCTGCCTCCTTATGTCCTCCTGTGCCTTCTTCTGTCTCCCTTTGTGCCTCATTCTGTCTCCATGTGCCTCTTCAGTCCCTATGTGCCACCTCTGTCCCCTGCCCCTCCTTCTGTGCCCCTTTGTACCTTCTTCTATCTCCATGTGTCTCTGTCTGTCACCCTCTGCCTCTTTCTGTCTCCCTGTGCCTCCTTACACCCCCCTCTGCCTTCTTCTGTCCCCCTTTTGTGCCTCCTTCTATCCCCCTTTGTGCATCCTTCTGTTTCCTTTTGTACCTCCTACGGTCTCCCTCCTCCTTTGTGCTTTTTTTCTGCCCCCCCCCCCCCCCCATCGTGCCTCCTTCTTCCCCTTTTTTGCCTCCCTCTGTCCCCTATGTGCCTCCTTCAGTCCCCCTGTGCCTCCTTTTGCCCCCCTTTGTGCCTCACTCTGTCCCCCATTGTGCCTTCTTCTGTCCCCATTTGTGCCTCCTTCTGTCCCCCTGTGTGCCTCCTTTAGTCCCCCTGTGCCTCCTTCAGTCCTCTTTTGTGCCTCCTTCTGGCCCTCATGCCTTCTTCTGTCACCCTGTTCCTGCCCCTCTGTGTACCTCCTTCTGTCCTCCTTTGTGCCTCCTTTTGCCCCCCATTGTGCCTATTTTTGTCCCCCATTGTGTCTCCTTCTGTTCCCCCTGTGTGCCTCCTTTTGTCCTTCGTGCCTCATGAAATTAGAGCCCTGCCTACCTGTATTTTGCAGTGAAATGCTGCCCATATTGCGTATTTTCTGGTGAAATGCTGACCCATTTACGTGTATTTCTAGTGAAACTGCTGCATTACAATTATTTTCTGGTGAAACACTGCCGCATTATGATTATTTTCTTGGGGGGGGGGGGTGCACAGGTTTTCTCGCCTGGAGTGACAAAATGGCTGGAGGCGCCCCTGCTACTCTCACACAGAACCCTCGCTCTACCTATCCCTAACCCTTAGACCCCCCCCCCCCCCTGGTGGTGCCTAAACCTAAGACCCCCCTGGTGGTGCCTAAACCCTAAGACTCCCCTGCTGGTGCATAACCCTAAGACCCCCTTGGTGGTGCCTAAACCTAAGACTCCCCTGGTGGTACCTAAACCTAAGAAATTAAAAACCTCAAAAACAATGTAAATTTTTTTTTAAAAAAAGTTAAATTATATGTCAAAACGATAATTAACATTATTATGATTCTAAGAACAAATGTAAAATTGATTAAAAAAAGTACAATATCACAATATTGAAAAGTTAAAACGATATTTAAAAATGTTTCCATTTTAGCATGGTAAAACGATAAATAACAATAGACGCAGAACAGTTTAACTGAGTTATACGATATGTTCCATTTTAGCATTGTAAAACGATAAATAACAATAGGCGCAAAACAGTTTAACGGACGCCCCATTCGTTCAGTTTTGCTTCTATTAGCCAATATTTAACATTGGAGTCAATGGTGGCACCCAATTTATCCACTTCTCATATGAGCCTGATTTTTCTGCTTCCGTCTAATGTGTCAGACAGTTATAGTAGTGGGCACTGGGCAGTGGGCACAGCTCTTGGTGGGTGCCTGTGAGCTGTGGAGTGTCGCACACACACACACACACACACACAAACACACACAAACACACACACACACACACACACACACACACACACACACACACACACACACACACACACACACACACACACACACACACACACAAAAACAGCAGAAGGATGAAGTAGCCCCCAGAAGGACTCTTTGGGTTGCTTTAACAGCAAATCAGTAAGCGAGGATCAAAATAAACAGGCCTAGCTAACACTTTCCTTATCTCCAGAAAGCTCTGTCCATTCCTGTCACTATTCCAGCTGAAGACAGACTGGAACATGGTGGGCGTGAGTGCATTTTTATAGGGGTCGGAGGGGGGGGGGGGTCTGTGAGAGAGTGAAGGCTGATTGGCTGCCACGTGCTTGCTGACTGTGATGTAAGGGGTCAACGTTTAGCCCAATGATGATGTATGGGGGGGGGGGGGGGGGGCGAATAGCGCCAAGTGCTCGCCGCTCTCAGCACACATGAATACCTGGTCTTTACCGAATAGAGCTCGCAGGCGAATTGTTCGGGCCATCTCTAATCAGCATTTCTGACCATCCCTGGTAAACAGCTTATGGAATATCATCTTACTCTTAAGCTAGCAAGCAAACACATGCAATATCTGTCACCT